>NC_050191.1:12732668-13040168 GCF_008315115.2 Sander lucioperca
GAACAAATTGGATGGAAATTATGGCCTTGGTTTTTTTAGGATGGCATCCAAAAAATCATGGGATAAGGTGATTTGAAAGTGAACAAGTGAATGGAGCTTATCATGGACATTCAAGGTCCCTCTCTGGGTCTGGGTGTAAACAGTGAGTTTACTCCACCTCCCTCGCAACACCTTCCTTGCAGACAAACACCTTTTTTCCTGCTTTCAGCTAGTCTTTCTTTATCTGGTATCAGAAATCTGTGTAATGAAAGATGTGTCTTTTCATCAAAGACTAAAAGAAAGAAGTGCCTATTCATATATCAGTCGCAGCTTTAATTTACACTTACATGTGATAAAAAATGAAAACACACAATCCCTTATAGAAATCAATGTGTCTTTCCTAAATAAAGCCATGAAAATATACCGCAGTTTACTTTCTTGCCAGAAGCATACAGTAAATATAGACATATCGTATTTTATTTCCTTCAAACAACAGTATGTGTATCCTTTTTTCTCATTTGGCACCAAAGTGTGCAAAACCAAGCGAAGCAGTTATTGTACGTATGCAAAAAGATTAATGCAACGCACAAAGAGGTTAAATCACTTGATTTATTTCCTCCGCTGGAAATTATTGCATATTAGTGGAAATGTTGAATTGATTAATTAGCATTGCATGAATCATTTTGTCAGATCCTATACTACATATTGACATATCTCACTGGACCCAAAGGCTCATGCAAGCTTGATAAAGTACTTCATTAGAGTGCTCTATTTATAAATCCTGGCTCTGATGTATTTTATTCTTTAGAGTGTTTCATCTTAAAAGGATTCCTTATAATGCGTCAATGAAGAATCGGCAGCATGAATATAAAAACATTTAAATAAAACATTAAAATTGTCATTTTAATGGTATAATAAAGGAACAATGGAGAAGCAGTTCTGCTGGTGATTTTGAAAAATAGCCCGTACCTACATTATAAACGTGCGGGGTAGAATAATGGTTTGGTTTCTCTGCAACTCAAACGTGTTTAATACATTTGTAGATCTGCCTGATATTTATGCTGCAGTGCTCTGGGCTCAGAAGCCACTTTGAAGGGTATCATTAAATGAAAGAGGGCTGCAGCAGCCAGTATATGACCTTCCACCCCCGACCCTCCCTCCAGCCTTTTATTTCCCCTCTCTCATGCCTTGTTCTCATTCTCTGCAACAGAGAAGCCTTGCTGCGCTCTGGGCTTGTTTGTGCTCGGTGACCAGGCAACAGTTGTGTAGCGATGGTTACCAGGACAACATCGTCCGTGTCACCTTGTGATTTTTATGAAGGATTGATTGACTGAGATGGGAGGAGGAGGAGGAGGAGGGTTGGGGGGTGAGATGGAGGCGGCAGGAGGGGAGTTGATGAGGAGAACGGGCAGAAAAGATGGGGGTGTGGGTGTTCCGAGCATTCGAGTGGTGCATGCAATGTTTTGCCACGCCACTAGGCTCGCATTAATGCAGGGTAGTGTATAATCACAGTGACACTCGGAGCCTTGGGTGAGGCCGAGTGTTGTCTCAGGGAAGGATGCATAATGAGAAGTCCCTCCTCGGCCCAGGCAGCCTCGCAGCCACAAATGCACTCAGCCCCTTCCTCTTAACGCTGTTTGTCAGAGGTATCTCTGACGTGGAGCGGTGCATAATAAGAGCAGAGATGCTAATCAGTCCAGTTCATTTGTGTGTGGACGTGAAAGTGTTTGTGCTGACTCTTTATCCCTAGAGTAATTTGGAGTTCAAATTGTTGTAACCTCGATCTTAATGTGAATTAACAGCAGTTAGAGACCCAAGACCTGTTTAATTAAGCTAGCTAGATAGATAGATAGATAGATAGATAGATAGATGGACTGATTTTTTTGTGTGGATAATTATTGCCTGGAGCTAATTAGATATTTGGTTTAATGCTTCGTTGTAATTTGCATTCTTTTAAATCCCCATTCACTGAGCTAAGTATATACTTAGATTTAATTGAGAAAAGACAAAAGCAGTTTCCCATTTGTATGCCTCACTGAGGCTTTAGGGCCACATATATTCTACATCTACATCATTTCATTTATGTCTACATTTCATTGAGCTATAATTACCACAACAGAGGGTGGGATGTTCTCCAGTGACAGCAATGCAAGTCTGGCGTAATAGCTCATAATAATGATGGGGCTGCTGCTTGACTTCGCATGGGACACTGTAAAATGCATCTTAGCGCAACACAGGCTAAATGATTTAGAAACACAACAGACACATGAAGATACTTAAGATATTGGCATCAGTAAAGAGAATCCGCAAATGTGACTGTTTTTGTTCCTTTCCATCAGCAGATATTGCTGAGATATCCTTGAGCAAGACACTTAAGTTGAAATCATCACAACATGCCTGCCCAGCAAGCTTTCACAGGATGCTGTACAGTAAATAATTGTTAATGGCAATGATTTAAAAAAACAACAACAAAGCAGCATTTGTCCCCAACACAGAAAAGTTAATTGCCTTTTGTTCAGTCATAAAAACACTGTTTGACTGTACATTGTACACAAGGAAAGCTAGTTTTAGTGACATACAAATAACGAAAGAAAAGAAGAGAGAGACAAATACATAGGTGCGCCCAAATGAAAATTTACTTATATGGTTAAAATCCTTAATATTTTTATTATAATATGCTGTTTATGGCCAGCATTTTTTCAGCAATAGCTATTCAATGTATTTGCATTATGTAACTGCCTCCCTATATACTCATTAATGGCTGCCTTTCCCCCATGGGAAACCGTGTGCATACCCATGCACAATAGAGTGTGGATCGGGCCGCATTTTTCTGTCCAAGCCCGAGCCCGACATGGGATTAAGATATTTATGTCCGAGCCCGACCCAAGCCCGACACAATTAAAATCAAATTTTTTTTCTCATACTAATGACACATGCACGTTTGTATGAAGGCATTCAGAAATGTCAACAGATAAGCACATCAGCGCACACGGGGCAACAAGCACACGTTAAAGGAGAATTCTGGCCAATTTTTACGTTAATCTTGATCGCTATAGCTACGCGAGTACTTTCGATAGAAAAAACCCAGACCCGAATCAGTGCAGGCAACACGGAGTAGCTGCAGCTACGTGTACAAGCGTCCCCTGAGCTAAAACGGCAGTTGTTGAGGCAAGTTTTAGAGAGAAGACACACCAGCCCGATAATCGGGCGTCGGGCCGTCTGGCGAGGTCCGTGACTCGAGTCTGTTAAGTGTGTCCAGTGCCGTCGGCCGTCCGAGGAGCCGTCGGCATTCATTTGGGTCGACTCGACATGTTCAGTCGGAGACAGGGCAGTCGGGACTCACCCGGAAATGGGGAGCGAATGAGCCTCTCAAAATCTGACGAAAATCTTTTAAACTGACCTTTGTCAATCTGAAATGAAGACAGATTCAGCAACTGCAAGGCCTATTTCTCGCTTAAAATGTTTTCAGAAACACATTTCGGTGAACTATTTTAGTACAATATGAGATCGTATTCTGAACAAGCCGCCATGACAGTCAGTCTGTGAATTTCCGGAGAAAAAAGAACCACGTGACGCGTTTCAGCGCCAGCTGGCGGTTTTAATTTTCTGGGAAATAATCTGACTGTTAATGGAAACAATACAGAGCAGCGCCGCCTGCTGCTATGGAGACGTATTACGCTTCGCGCACGCGCAGAGCGTATGCTCAAGTCGGCGTCGCCTCAGTGTGTTCTGAGGCATTTTTTGGACCTCGGGGACCCGACTGATCAGTCCAACTGGCTTTTCTGCCGACGGTCGGCCCGTCTGGTTGGTGTGTCAGGGCCCTTAGAGTGCCTTTGTGCCTCTTAACAGACACAAAATGCAATTAATATGTCTGTGCCACATGAACAGGGCCCTTACGTGTCAACAAGATGCGTTTTCAACTAGACATTGTTTAAATTGACCTACCCTGTCTTGATCCTGCTGGTGGGTAGCTTGGCCTGTTAGCTGCTAGCTGTTAGCTGCTATCTGCCGTCCGTGATAAATGTGTTCAGCCAGGCTTTTGTAAAAAATCATCACGCAGCAGTTCCGTGTGTATTTGTAGCTCATCCATTTTGTGTGTGATGGATCTGATGTTGGTAGGTAGTTGATATGTGTGGTAGCTAGTTCCCTTAGCCAGGCAAGCAGCCTTCGTCCCCCTCCCGCAGCCGACAAAAATCCCCCTAGCGCCCGGTGGTCATGCCTTCGCAGTGAAAAGTTTAGTTTATTTCCCCCCTCAAAAAATAGGTAACTGAGCATTGTAGTGGTTATGACCATATCAGTGACTATGTAACTACATGGAAACGGGATAAACAATGTCTGTGGCTTGCACAGTAATAGCGTTACTGAAGCTTAGCTGTAGCATTGCGCTGTCTCCTGGGAATTCAGTTATAGCAGGAAAAGCTAAACAGTAGTGTGCAGATCGGAGCGTAGTGTGTGAAGAGCGGAGTTGTTTACAAGGGAAGAAGCTTGGAGTAACGTAACTATGGAGAATATAGCAGATATACAACACACGGAAGAGCCTTTTGAGTTTGACGGTCGTCCTTATTTATTTCAAAACCCGAGTATACAGACGAAGAACTAGCCTCACAAGAGTTGGAAAGAACGAGACAGACAGAGGGGCAACAGGCAGATGAACTTGCTGCTCCAAGCGCAAGCTAAAGCTAGCCTTCAGTAACTGGAGGACATAGCCACATCACCACCGCTCCGTGGATTGTTATTGGGATATCCCAGAAGCCTGTCTGAATACACTCACAGGACGGCAGCTAGCAGCTAACGGCTATCGGCTAGCAGGGCAAGCTAGCTACCGGCAGGATCGAGACAGGGACCAGGGTAGGTGAAAAGTTTTTTCTGTCGAAAGTACTCGCGTAGCTATAGCGATCAAGATTAACGTAGAAATTGGCCGGAATTCTCCTTTAACACAGGCGCGCACCAAGCCCGACCCGAACCCAAACATCATTTCTAAATATCTGTCCGAATCCGGCCCGGCCCGTCGGGACCCGTCGGGACCCGTCGGGCTCGGTTCGGGTATCCATCCTCTAATGTACAAGGGATTGACAGGAAATGATGCATTCACATATACTGGGTCCCATTTTTCACCAGATTTGCAAGCTGTGATTTGCAACAAGATAATTTCCTCTCCTTGTAATTCGGACACATTTCACTAATCGAAATCAACTCTGTACCGGTACCTGCCAATTTATCTGCATTTGTGAATGACAATCATTTGACAAGCTTTTGTGAAACGTGGCCCCTGCACGTTATTCTTGAGACAAAATCTGAAGCATACGTGCATTTTAATAAGAGACAACATTCGATCGTGAGTTCAATGGACTTCTTTGTTAGACTTCGATTAAAACAATGATACAATGGATTCCTCTCAGCCAGTGTTTGTTTGAGTGGCCACTCAAGGTGTGTTTGCTGTCCTCAGTGATCGATACGCGTAATTATGAACAGAACTTTGGGACCTGTATTATTAAATAACACTTACCGGTACCACAAGTGACCCCCAGATTAATAAAGACTGAAATTATGTCAACAGGTTTTAGTTTAAATTTTTAACTTTTCGGGGTGGATGATTTGTTTATATTAAGAGTAAAGATTGTGTCTTTGGAAGGCATAAAGGGATAGTGTGTACAGAGGAAGAGAAACAGGGAGGGATCATTGTTGCAGAGAAATGTACAGGGGGACAGACAAAGAGGGAGAGAGGGGGGAGAGAACAGATACCTTGTGGCATTAACAAGCACTGCTGGGAGTAGAGTAGGAGCCACCCACATAACAAGAACAGTATAAAGGAATCTGCTAGATGTGTTTTTGTATTGTACTGTGTGTAAGTGTGAAGCACATACTGTAAGATGTATGATTCCCTTCCCCATGTTTGGTGGCTCCTCCGAAGGGGAGGACTTGGCTCAGGTTTGTTGTTGGGGAGCACATGGCTGCCTGCAATCTAACAATGGCAAGAGAATAGCGACACATGAATCCCTCTCCCTTGTGAGCTTCATTCATGCAGCATTTCAACCAAATGAGAGTCCTCGGTGTGGATGTGGAGCCAAATTTGGAGTTCCCCAATCAATGTGATATTGAAAAGAGGACACATTCTGTCATTTTTCCTGATATGAATCAATGCACAAATAAACTTTACTGGAAATTAGATCCAGTATTTGGGGATTCATTTTATTTGTTCAAAAACTGAGTTTTCCCCCTGCAGCTTAAATAAGTTCCACAGTATATTGGAAGTGCTCAGTAAATACCCACATACAGTGCAGCAGATTCCATTTAATTCAGCAGCCAACCAATGCATCAGCATGACTGTTATCGGCCAATTTTAGCTTATCACATATATATTAGTATCAATATTAATGTCAGCTTATTAGTAACAAAGGATAAAAGTACATAAATGCCAAAAATGTCTAAAAACAGTGAAGCAATTACATAATTTGGCTGTTAAAGGTTTGTCATATGTATCACCTATAGCCAATTTATAATTTGTGTCATTTTTCCCCTCAAATATATATATAAAATACATATTGGTAAATGTCAGGCTCTAATAAGGTGTTATTGCAACCTGCTCTCAGGTGCTTTGATAACATATTTTCTTCGCAGCTAAATAGAATAGCGCAGTGCTTCAATGTTGTATTTGATATGCAGAGCTACCAGGCTGCACTCCACACAGGTTCACAGGTTGGTTGCGTCCATTACAGCAATGTGATCTCCCTCCCTCTGATCCCAGTTGGCAGAGGAGAGAGCCTTTTAAAGACAGCAACTGTGGAGAGCAGACACTCGATGCCCTGTGCCGGGCACCACCAGCTGGGCTTGGCACAGCATCAACATTATTAGCACCAATGCTCCCTTGGTCCATAGAAGCCTTTTGTGAGCGAAAACAGGCAGCGGGAGAGAGATGGAGTGGTGGAATTTAGAACGAGAGATTTTTGTCAATAGGTTAAAACGACAAAACACCGCCTAACAGATTACCTAACAATTTAATTCCAAAAGCTTTGTTACTATGGAAATTTTGGAAAGTGTATTTATCTGATGAAGTGAGGAAGAAGAAAAACCTGTTGGCACCTCCTAGCTTCTTAAACTAAACGTGGCTGGAGGCCGATTAAATATGAGGAATGGCCATCATGTTAAACAGCCACTTAATCAGATGTAGGTTAGGCAGCGTAGTGCTAATTATGGTGAACTCTGAAGTGGACGATGCTGCCAACAGCATGCTGTTGCCTGAAGGGTCTGGTGGGACACCACTGCTCCGAGCATTCACTACCTCTTTTGTCAGACTTAATAAAATAGTGAGGCACGTATCATATTTGATGTTTCTATTATGCAGTTACTTCCAATAATAATCTGTGATCTCCCTCTCTCCATTTCTAGCCTAGCTAGCGGCATGACTCTAGGGATGGCAATGTCGGTCTGTATGTCAGTTGGTCCACCACTTCTCCACTGAAATATCTGAACAACTATTGGATGGTTTGATATTCTGTCATGAAATTCTGTACACATAGTTATAATCCCTAGAGAATGTATCCATAACTGATTGTGGTGATCCCATGACTTTTTCTCCAGCGCCACCATGAGGGTAACATTTGTGGTTTTGAGTGAAATTAAAAGGATTCTCATGAAATGTCCCCCTCAGGATGACTTATAATATGTTAATAACTTTGGTAAACCCTTGATTTGTCATCTAGGAAGTCAAATTTTGAATGTCTCCAATATTATGATTTATGACCAAATACCTATGCACAAATCACATTCCTATCAGTCTCAGCTGTACTTTGTGTTAACTTGCTAATTTGCAAATATTAGCACGCTAACTTGCTTAACATCAGCATGTTAGCATTGTCCTTGTAAGCAAGTTAGCATGCTGACATTAGCTTTTAGCTCAAAGCACTGTTGTTGATAAATGCAGCCTCACAGAGCTGCTGGCATGGCTGTAGACTCTTAATCTTGTTTTGTGCAAGATTAATATATTCTGCTTATTGCTTTCGTTTTCACCCAAAATTAGACATTTCTGTAGGGAAAAATCTTGTGTGCAAGAACGTGATTCTGGCAGTATCAGGGGTTTGTTTGGAACAAACAGAAGCGTAAGGTAGGTAGTATGAGCAGTCTGTGCATGTTTTCTCCCATTTAGCTATGTATACAAATTGTTTGTTTTCAACGTTTGATAAGGTCACTAACTCTCTCTCCCCTTCTGACTGTTTTTCCCAAGTTCAAATATATTATTTATTGGCGTTACAGAATATAAATATACAGTGTTGAGGCAAGTGTTTCGGTCACAGTGGGGATTTGTCATCATTCATACATCTGTCAGTATTTAATAAGATACTTTAATAGCACCACATCAATACTGAATACACATACACCAAAGAGAGTTCAGCCCACTCTCTCACTACTCTCACAGGGCGCTTTCTTTTAAACAAAAAAACTCTGCAGTGTAGTCCTTTATTCCCCTTTAAAATGTGCTTAAATCTACAATAAAACCATGAATGTGCTTTCACATAAATCCTGCACCATCAATGGATCCGTTGCCCAGGGGTCCTCGTCGGAAGAAGCCAGTCTTACTTCCCTGTGAAAAAAAAAAAAAAAAACTAATTTAAAAAAAGAAAGAAAAATGCAACAATGCTGCTGTGTTGCCTCAGCATGTGGAAATGCAATGTGAGAAAGGGATTAAACCTCCAACGCACAAAAAAAGAGGGAAAATGACAGTGACACTACTGGCAAAGCCCCAAATATACCCACACTCTGAGCAACACTCATACACAGCTCAGTAAAATACTGTAGAGAGCAACCAGGGAAGGCAGAGGGAAGACAGAAAGACAAAAGGGATGAAAGAGAGAAAGAGATACAGTAGAAGTGAAGGGAGGCCGGACTGAGGAGAGACAGGGGCAGAACATCGGCGGCCAGAAAGAAAGAGACAAAGAGAGACAGAGTGGAAAAGTTATGGACAAAGAGAGATGGCACCATACGGAACAGCAGTCACCCGAGGGCTTTTTCCCCACCGAAATGATTTGACACTGCCTGCTTTCCCTTCTCTGCTGCGAGGCCTCAAACAGCCATAATATGCCCCATAAATCACATATGTCACATTTCAGTGTTTTTCAACTCCTGTCTTTTCATTTTTGTCCTAGAAGTGAAGGTTTGCACAATTCTTAGTGCACTGACTCAGTTTCATTCATTGTCTCACTTAGTGGGGGGTGAGTTAAATTTAAATATGATGGTGTAGTTATTACAGACAATTAACTAACAAAGATTTAATTGCTAAACATTATAAAGTTTAGAAAAGCAGTAATATGTCTGACAGCAGAAAGTGTGACTCAAAGACTTGCACCGACTGTGCAGTGAAGCAGCACAAATACATATAAACTATGGAATGAAATGAATAATTACCTCCTTCTTCTATCAAATCATCAAACCCCATGGGTCTGTCTGTGATCTGAGGGCAGAGTGACTTTGGCTCCAAGAAAACAATGAGTTTCTCTCTCTCCCGCTGACACTGTGACTCTGATGCTGATGGCAGTGCTGCGAGCGCGTGCATGCGTGCGTGCGTGCATGTGTGTGTGCGCGTGTTGCATTGCGTTGCTCTGGGCCTGGCAGCTGGAGCCCAGTGATGCATGGTGAATAACAGGTCAGTACTAATCTCATTAGGGCTAATCAGATGTATATGATATGTATAAACAGTGGAGTTCTACTGTACACAAGCAACAGCAGTACAGGTCCATCACCAGACAGGTTGTGTGTGTGTGTGTGTGTGTGTTAGGGCTGCACAATATATATTTTTTTATCGTCATCGCAATATCAACTGCCTTCGCAATATCAACTGCCGCATTATACATATCACGAAAGGCACATATCGCAATAGACACTCAGAGATTTTTTGTGTTAGTTGAAAGAAAATATCAGTAAAAAATTACACATTAAAAAGAAAATGTCATTCTTTTTTTAGTGGTGCCTTTTACAGTATATTCAATTCAATGTTCAATTTCTTCAAAAAAGAGTGTTAAATGATTTCCTTTTCCTTTTCCGTTTGTTTTAAATTCACCATGCAATTTGTTGTATTTTAGAAAAGTGTGTGTGTGTTTTTAGAGGAATGCTGGGGAGAGGACAACTGATTGAGAGAGAGATGTCGTT
Organism: Sander lucioperca; assembly: GCF_008315115.2. NCBI lineage: Eukaryota > Metazoa > Chordata > Actinopteri > Perciformes > Percidae > Sander > Sander lucioperca. The sequence continues at coordinate 12,742,788 of NC_050191.1, forward strand.
TTTCAGGGTGCAACATTATGAGAAGAATTATGCATAGTTGGAGAGCTGTTGTGAATACTGATGCAGTGAAAATTTGTGTAAATACACACACATACATAGACACACAGCGGCAAGTTCAGTAGAGTTTGCAGTTCACCTGTTCTAAATTTAGGAAAATGCATGCAACTTCAACAAATGAGGAATGCCTCTGGGAAGCTTGAGGTTTGTCACTATGTCTGAGCGTGGTCCCGTTTTGGTGTGTGGCGTACACACATCTTGCTAATTGGTTCCTGCATGTGTGTGTTATTATTTGTATGCTCCTCATGTGTCATGTTTATGAGAGCGGGAACATGCAAAGATGAACTAAGACATCATGGGGTGGAAAGGAAGATGTAATACATGGAAAAAAAATATGAGTCATTAAATGTAGCCTAGGAAAAGGGCATCTTGGCTGGTACTTTTATTGAAGCAGAGAGAGCTCTGTGTGTGATTTCAGATGGTTATGTGGGTGTTTGAGTGAAAGAGAGACAGAGAGAGGCGAGAAAGTCAAGGCAACAAAGGTTTTGGGCATCTTGTTTGAAACCCTTTCCCCTCTGTCTGAGTGTCCCTGGGGTTCGAGATTGATTTCACTTAAAGCACTTAAAACACCCCATAGGACCCATGCTTGGCTCTGAAATAAATATCAAGATCGCTCTTGGATTGTTTTTAAATTGAATGCAATCTGCCGGAGCTGTGAGCCATCATTTCACTTGCCCCCCACTTCTCTTGATCTCTCCTTCTTCCACTTGATGCCAGCCTCTCTCTTTGTTTCTATCACAAAGAGGTTTTCAGGAATTGTTCTGCTGCAAAGGCAAATAGGAAAAAGATCTTTGCCACATAAATCATTAGAGCCAGGCAATATTTGATATATCACGGCAATCAAAAGTTAACAGATGGAGGAACTGTTTCCAGGAACGGTTGTTAAGTCTGAAATAGCAAATAGATCATCATTCAAACAAAGAGGCTGATGGGGGATTCGGTGGAATATTTGGCCTCAGAGTGCAAACACTGCAGAAAACACAACTGTGTTTACAATGTAAAGCATCTGATAAACTCCTTTTCTTAAATAGACTCATATATCTTGAAGGCAAATCGATCTTTATGTTACAATAAACAATTTCCCGTCTATATCGTTGCCTAGATAAAAAACTGGACAGGGCCACGAGGTATATATATTATTAGAACGCGATACAATTGTCATTGTAGCATGTTTAAGGCATCAAAGTTTTAATTTTGAAACAGTGTACTTCACATACCGTATGCAATATGTGATTCCTCATAAAGTAATCCCTGTCATTTAAAAAAAAATCCTAAATTATCAGCCTTCAGTCACGCATCAAGGTTGTGCTAAAAATATCCCAGCTGGATTTAAAACTCAGTCATTAGTCAGTAGAAAAAGGAGAAAATAAAAATAAACTTGCAAGCAGAACTTTCAAACTCTATCTAATTTTAGTGAACAAGATGTCTGATTTCTTTTCCCAGAATTGTTTTTCACCAAATATATTTATAATGTTTTATTAGAAAATACTGTGCATGCTGTAGCTTGACCCAAATTAATAAAGAGTTTATAGATGGAAGAATAGGAATGTAATATTGATTTGATTTTGGAAGGAAAAGGTCAAAAGCAAAAACTAAAGTAAAGAGGTCGCCAAAAAATAGTAGTTAGTAATAGTAGTAGAAAGCTGCACAGATTTTATTTGACTTGCAGGAATTCAACTCTGTCACTGTCAAACTAAAACCATTTCCAAGGTGAATTTGTTGAATAAATGAATTCAAAATGTATCATGCACTTTAGAAGTGGACTGAAACTGAATGTGATTATTTCAACTTTTCTCAAACCAGATTGAGCCGTTTAAAAATAAAAGAAAACTTGTATATAGTTTATAACACAATAATTGGATGATTGGACATCCAATATTTCCCTTCAGTTGAGAAAGTAGTGTTTGGATACTGACTGTGTGTAGAACTCCACCCTTGTATTCAATAAAATAGATTAGTAGAATGACTGACCCTTTTCCTAATCTGCATTTGCCATTAACACCGCAACACTAGCGCGCACTTGCATCCACACACTGCCTGCCTGCACTGGGAGAGCAGATATGGCAGTAGCTGTCCCCTTTCCCAGGGAAGCAGTCAGGATGAAAGAGTGCAGAGATGGGTCTCCCATCCTCTGATCTGCTGCTGCCTTTGACATCAGCAGTCACCAAACTCCAAAAGCACAGGAGAACTGAGGGGATGAGCTAAAAACTGACAATCTGCCCACCACCACCACCACAACCACATACCACTCCCTCCCCTCCTCTCTATCTTGAATGTTCTCTTTTCTTGCTGTTGGGGGTAAGATTTATTTCTTTAATTGACTTGCCACTATAAATATAGGTTGAATAAATTGTACATGTAGCACAATTTCTGCCCCTCCCAGACCCTTCCTGCATTCCTTTTCTTCCACACGGATGGCATGGACGCTCCACTGCGCCTATAGAGACAACATAGGGAACTGATATGAGCTGAACAGCAGCTCGCTGGTCTCCTGCTGTGTGCCTAGCTCTGCCGAAGCCCCGCTCATTCTCTCTGACAGCGGGCGCATCCACAAAGACCCTATAGCTGCGGATACTTTGTGGTCTCAAAGTCATTTTTCATACTCCCTCGCAGGTTGGTCATCCAGGACTTGTCAAATAAGATCACCACAGTGTATTTCAGCCTGTGTGGGACCATAGAAAAAGCATCTGAGCAAAGCTGTAATGTGTTGACCTGGGTAAATGTAGAGTGTCTCAAACTGTGAGGACAGACGGCATGAAAGGAATTCATGTGTGCCAGGCAGAAAGTAAAGATAAACCTCAGCATCGCACTGTCAGTGTGAGAAAATTTAGCTCAAGCATTTACTCCCTTTGATGACTTATTACTGGGATTTTATGGATGGCTATCATATGTGTTTTTCAATGCAGTTAAACATGTATCCCAGCTATGCTTTGTTCTGTGTACTTAGCATGTTACACCAAGTCTGCCAGTCAGAGTTGTCCCGTATGCACAGGTGCCTGGTTTGCGTTCCCTCCCTCTAGAGAGCAGGCTCACCCATCAGGAACCATTAGTCTTCACAGTGACAGGCCGGCCTTCCACTGAGAGACTCTTCCTGGCGGAGCTTTCTCTTTGCCTCAGACAGTGGTTGGGTATTTTTTACTAACAGGCTGAGACACCGTGCCATTTGTGCGGGGCATTTACTGCTGGCATTACTTCTAATTTATGTTCTCTTGTCCTGACAAAAGAATAAAGCAAGTCACCCGAGACTTCACACAGCTTCTGGTGTCCCTCCGCAGGTGAACAAACGGACGGATTAAAGGTAATGTGGACAGATGCATTGGCAGGTGTTGTGAAAATGTCTAATGATATCACCTTCCTGTTTGCAGACGGATGCAGCGCTGATGTACGACGCCGTGCATGTGGTGGCAGTGGCGGTGCAGCAATCGCAGCAGATCACAGTCAGCTCTCTGCAGTGTAATCGCCACAAGCCGTGGCGCTTCGGGGGGCGTTTCATCAGCCTCATCAAAGAGGTACAAAGCCATCAGTGCTATCAATGTGCGCCCTGTCTTCACCTATGGAATCTGCTGAATACTGTAGCTTGCACATGTTGTATTGATCAGCGCATTTATATGTTTGCAAGCATTTCCTTTGTGAACTTCCTTTCAGTTGCACATTTTGCATTACAGTATTATTGTCTTTCTCTTGAAGGACATTGCGATCCTCATGATAAAACCCATATAAACATCTATAACAAGTTTATTGCCTAATCTTAACAATACAACAACACAATAATCTTCATTGTAATATAATCTAAATAGCAACCTTATTATCCACAGCAACAACATGTTTTTTTGTGATGTTTCACGCCCTGTCTCCCACTCTCTCTCCGTGCATGTCTCCACCGTGTTTATATCAAAGCCTCTGTGTGTCTTCTTAACTATAGTCGGGGTCAGCCATTTGCTTTGTTCTACAAAGCTCTTTCATTCTGTGGATGGTATCATTGCAGGTCATTTTCAGAATGAGCCATTGTAGTAGCTGGCGCTTCCCCCCCCTCTTGTGTCTGTTCCTCCAATGGCTTTGAAGTGAAACTTCAAGCACAATGAACCACATGCATAATGAACTCTTACCTGTCAAACCTGCGTCTATTCCGGCTGCTTTATTGTTTCTTGTTATGTTCTTGAGATAGACAGTGAAGGGAGAGCCAGACAAAATTCATAATTGGGACAAAAAAAAGTGTTATGGTTAGCGGTTAGATTGATATTGTTGCGAAAGACGATACATTGAGGTTAATGGAATGGCGGTGCTGAGGATTTTAGCTTATAATGCTGTGTGCTTCTGACTGCAGGCTCATTGGGACGGTTTGACAGGACGTGTTCTCTTTAACAAGACCAATGGACTGAGGACAGATTTCGACCTGGATGTCATCAGTCTGAAGGAGGATGGGCTGGAAAAGGTGTTTCACACAGTGGTGTAGTTGTTGATGTGTGACTTCTGAGTCTTACAGAAAAATATTAATATTATTTTTCTTATCGGTAGACAAGGTGATATAAACATGACACTGAACTATTTCAACAGATTGGAACATGGGATCCTCCCAGCGGTCTGAATATGACAGAGTCTCACAAAAGCAAGACATCCAACATCACAGACTCTCTGGCTAACAAATCCCTGCGTGTATCCACCATACTGGTAGACAAAGACAAATGAAAACACAAGCAGCACACACAAAGAAAAGAACGACAGCTAAACTTGTTTTCTCTGTACAGGGGGAGCCATATGTGATGTTTAAGAAGTCAGACAAGCCTCTGTATGGGAACGACCGTTTCGAGGGCTTCTGTATCGACCTGCTGAGGGAGCTTTCTGGCATCCTGGGCTTCCGCTATGAGGTGCGATTAGTGGAAGATGGGAAGTACGGAGCGCTGGATGAGAGCACGGGCCAATGGAACGGCATGGTGCGGGAGCTAATGGACCACGTGAGTCAACTATCACCAGGGCTGCACATAGTTAGATGCAGGGGGGGAAATCTGAAATGACCATTTCCTGCATTTTCTAGCCAGTTTATTTACTTATAATTACCAACAATGCAATGACCTAATCATGCCTGAGACATGTGGGTAATTTTTGCTTTAATTCATTTTAGTTTTTTGCGACTTCACCACTAAACGGTAGTTAGTTAGTTAGCATTAGCAACATAAAAAGAAAAGAGCGCCACCCACAGAATTTCAAAAACCTTGAGCAGAAAATCTAACGAAGAAAAAGAAAACAGTAAAACTGGCACTGTTTGATGAATAACTTATTTCTTGGAGGGATTATGCAAAAAAAAAAAACTCAAGGCACCAAAAACGGAAAATTTTACGTTTGAGGGGGATAATCTGTCACAGATTAATCTAATCCCAAAATTGCCTCAGTGACTCACCTTTGACACCACATAAGAAGGATCCGAAGGACATATAACCTGTAATTTCCACAAAAACTCAGCTTCCTAACTGCTAATCCAGCTGAACTAATGACCCCAGCTATTTTCTCTCCTCTGTCGTGGCTCTAATTCCTGTACACATTGGCCAGACCAGCTGTCGACAGAAATCAGACGTTAATTAGATTGATGGTTTTTTATTGGTTGACTCAAACACCTACCCCCCCACCCCACTCAACCCCTTATTATGTCGTTGCAGAAAGCAGACTTGGCAGTGGCTCCTCTGGCCATCACCTACGTCAGAGAGAAGGTCATCGACTTCTCGAAGCCCTACATGACGCTGGGGATAAGTATCCTGTACCGCAAGCCCAACGGCACCAACCCCGGGGTCTTCTCCTTCCTCAACCCCCTCTCGCCCGATATCTGGATGTATATTCTGCTGGCTTGCTTGGGTGTCAGTTGTGTGCTGTTTGTCATAGCCAGGTAACATGTCTACGCCCCCCCACCCCCACACTTTCCCTTCCTTCCTCCTTCCTTCCTTCCTTCCTCCTTCCACATCCTTTTTCCCTACCTGTTTGCCTGCTTTCACTGACACACAGCAGTTGCTTGCTCCCTCGGGCCTAAAGAGGGGAATTTATTCACTGAAAATGATCTAGCTGTGACTGGTGGCCAGTGCAGCAAAGAGTCCTGCAAGAGACAGTCCATGCCTCTTTATTCTTAGATGACTTCAGTGATGGAGATATGGTGTACAACAAAGAAATATATCAAATATAAATATGTTACTTTAAAGGACCATGCCAATGTTTTTAAATGTTTGCTTGTACTTTACACTACTGTTGAACATTTTCCCAAATATACCATAGCTTTTAAATTTAATTTGATTATCATAGCCTGAAAATACAACTGGAAGTGTTGGTTTTATATAAAATATATATAAAAGGTGTGGTGATTGCCAAAAAAACAACAAATCTCAGATTTCAGAACCTCTCACCAGCACTTGAAATTACCACCCAGAAATTTGCATAACAATTATTCTAGCGTATTATAATACATTGATAAAGTAGCTTTGATGAAAAAGAATAAAAAGGTAATAAAAAAATTCCATTAGCTGCTGTAACTTTACAGTAAACAAGTTAAAACAAGAAAAAAACACTGGCGTGGTCATTAAAATCAGCTCCACACGCTATTTTGGGCGCATTTGCCAAGCATCAGCAACTGTAAAACAGGCTACCTGTTATATATCTCTTAATCTGCTGTAAGAAATGTACAAGTACAATGCTGACATTGTAAGAGTACAATTCCTACAATTATCATGATGAGCTCACCCCCCTCAAACCCCCCAATGCATGACCAATGTGGAAAGATGTGTGTTAAGCCCAGGGCTCCTCTTCCGCTTTGATTCCTGAGAGGTTTGGGTTTAATGCACATTTCATCAAATGTTACCGGCACAATGATCACATGAGAGGAAAGCAGCAACTGTCACCTAAGTTAGTTCAGAATATGCAAATTATACCCGTAGCCCTTTGTTTCCACGGTTGGTCAGGGTAAGTGATTAGCATGCAATTATATTGATATTCTTCTGGTTGTAATGAAATGGCCTCGGTACTTTTATTAAATTATAACGCTCTTGTCTGCATGCATGCATTGTGCCTCTTTTTTGCCCACCATGGCAATAAATATTGCTTGTCCTTACACTATGTGTAAAAATATTCAGCAAAGTTTAAATCTGAGGTACAGTGTTTTGTTCTTCAGTTCGCTGAGTTAGTTTTCTCATAATTGTAGTATTGATTGGACGGCCACCGATTGATTGGTCAATCCCCCAAAAGCAGAGTATATTATTTTCTTTAATCCCCTGCAAATAGAGTGAGTGGAGTGAGCTTATGAAAGTCTGGTTTCCCCCCCCACACACACACACACACACACACACACACACACACACACACATCTTTTCTGATTAAATAACATATCTAATTTCAAGCTCCAGAGAAATACATTTCACTCAGTGGTTCCTTCTAGCTCTGTTTGTGGTTGAATTGATTCCTCTGTTTATTAACAAAATTGTATTCTCTCAGATCGCAAAACCTCTTCCAGTCTAGAAAATGTCCACCTGCCAAGACGAATAAATGATTTAAATTGCATTATAAAATGTTTACATGTAATTACAGGATGTTGCAGTTTGGCAGTCCAAGTCCCAGACGCCTGTGATTTTAACACCCCCAACACAGCCTCTTCACTTGGCCTGAGAGAAGAAAGGCAGCAGATCTATAATGCCAGCCAGAGTAATTGAATCCAACAGACAGTTAATGGAGGGAGTGTGTTGTGTTATTGTGGCCAGGGACGGACGAAGGAGAAGTGGAACAGGAAAGGGGGGGGGATCTTTTTAGAATTCTGTGCACAATTCGACATGTCCCTCGTGCTCGATGTGAGGAGGTGACCTTAAGTCCGCATGTTTCACGTCCCCTTTTTCCTGGTGATCGGTGTGCAAAACACGGCCCGCAGGAATACAGGCCGGCTGCAGGCAAAGGTCATCCAGAGGAGCCACTGGGCCTGTTGCATACAGAATACATGTGTAGTCACTGAGAGGGACAAACGCAATCCAATCAGGAGCATATTGTATAGATTTATACAACCTCACCTATGGCACATATCAGATGTCACTCACAATTGGCCTCCAGCTGCAGCTCAACATTGTTTTTCTGTAAACGGCAACGTAAATAAATCATCACTGAAAACATTTGACTTTGATATGGATTTGGTTGAGCAAATGCAAATACACAGTTGCAACCACGGACAAATGCACACAGCTATAAAGGCACATGCGCAAACATTCATGCGCCAGAGGCTTGATGCACACAGCCATAAAACCACACACTTATATGAACACATGCGAGCGCACACACTGCATTCTGCACATCCACAAGGCCATTGTGCTGTTTCAGTTGCCTGTGGTTCCAAGGAGACCGAGCTCATTGACATTCCAGCAAATCCGACATCCTGATGGGGCTGACAGCAAGAATTATTGTGTGTCATCACAACCATGTCCAGGTAGATGATTCTCAAGGGGATGGCATAGCAAATAGCTGTAAAGGCAGAGCAAAATGACAAAAATGTTGCACATTTACGATGCTTGTTAAATAAGGCTGTTAATTAGGCTGCTTCAACAACAAGGAGAGATCAAATGACATATCTGTATGTAGATCTACAGCAATAACGCCGTATCTGGAGCAAATAGTGCTACTAGAAAACTGCCGCCATGTAACATTTGGTTTGGTAATGTGAAATACTGCTCTGTTCCTTGTAAATACAGTATATATCTATATATGTCTCTGTGCATCTCTAAAAGTTGCAGCTGACAAATGGCATCACATTCCGTCGCAGTCTGAACCTTTAAGACTCGGCCCACAGGCTTATTAGCATGCCGCATGTTGGGGGGGAAAGCTGCTAAACAGCCTTACCTGATGGGCCCCTCAACTCTGCATAAGCAATGTTCCCGCTATCACCCACTTCAGCACAAACTCAATCAGTTCCTGATGCTTAACACTAACCCAATCACCCTGCGCTAATGCCATGCCACTTTTGCTTAGGATAATGAATGAGAAATGTCCACGACTGACCTGGAGACACTGACAATCAGCCAAGGCAGGCAGTGGGAGGCTGAGGGTAAAAGGGGGGGGTTCATAGGGGAAGCAAGGTAATCAGGGAGGAAATGCGGTGTTGGAGTGGGAATGGTGCAGGATGGGGAAAATAGATGAAGATGTGAGGGGAGTGTGAGAAAGGAGTAAAGCAGCTAGGGGGGTAGAAGAACAAAGACGGCTGTTGGGAAACCAGAAGAAACAAGAAGACAAGTCCCATGTCGGGGGTGTGAGGAGGACGTGGCATTTGCAGAGTAACGGTGATTGCAGTTGCTCGGGGAAACACATTAAGGCTCCAGAGTCACTGAATCCAAATGAGCTCAAAAGATCATCACGTACTGGGACATTATCACCAGTGACAGTGTTATCCCAGCCTATTGATCTGTTCTCACAATAAACTGATGGCATTTGAATATGCCAATAAGTTGATCTCGGTGAAAGCCAGAATGATTTGCTTTGGTCTCTGCAGGAGCTTCCGACCCTGAGGCCACAACACAGGATTCCCAATGTTCCTCTCAATGTTTTGAAATGTATGTTTTATGTGCTGTTTAATCTGCAGTGGGGAACACACTGTTCTTTGCTTTGTGCTGAAATATGTGTCTCTGTGCTCTCTCCCTTTATAGGTTTAGCCCTTACGAGTGGTACAACCCGCATCCATGCAACCCAGACTCGGATGTAGTGGAAAACAATTTTACGCTGCTCAATAGTTTCTGGTTTGGAGTTGGGGCTCTCATGCAGCAAGGTAGTTGCCTCAGTCTGTGGCTGCTGTTGCTCTGTAGAGCTGAAGCTCTCTTTATCCCACTGTCTCTGAGGGTTGGGTTGTTTTGTCCAAGCCAGCGGCAACAGAGAGAGACCTCTGGGGGTCCACTGATAGGAAGACAGAACTTAGACTAAATGTGCATGTCATTTTTTTATTTATTTAATCAATTTAGCTCACAGGAGCACAGAATATATGTGTATACAGGGTAGACTCAAATACCACTTAGAGATGACATTTTGAAGAAATGTTAATCAATGTTTTTTATCAACAGCAGCTCAAATAGCAAGGCTATTGAGATTTATTCACATGATATACAGTCTATTATTATGCTCTTTAGTCAAAGTAATGATAGTACTATTATACCCAGCGTCCTCTCCTCTTGCCATTGGCCCATCAGCACCTAGAGATCAGTGGGGTGTGGAGTCAGGATGTGAGGTTACCTTGGGTACATGACTCTCTGGCCCAAACAGCCCATCACTGTGTTTGATTTTCTAGGATTGATTTATGCAAACACCTTGTTCTTAGGAGACATTTTTAAATAGTGTTTTTCTGCGTTTCCTGCATTATTTAAAGCACTCACTGTGACTGAGACAAGATCATTTCCATAGTTTGAAATCCAACAATCATCTTGTTTAGAGAGCTCTCTCAAGTGATTTCTTCTTGAAGCGAGTGTTGCATCTGCCTGAGCTGAAAACTTTTTTTAACAGGAACAAATCTAATCTTGATTCTTTTATGTAAAAAAATAAACAATGCCTCCTGCCACCTCCTTCACACCAGGCTCAGAGCTCATGCCCAAGGCCCTGTCAACTCGAATAGTGGGAGGCATCTGGTGGTTCTTCACCCTTATCATCATTTCCTCATATACGGCCAACTTGGCTGCCTTCCTCACTGTGGAGAGGATGGAGTCGCCCATAGACTCAGCCGATGACCTGGCCAAGCAAACAAAAATCCTGTACGGGGTGGTGGAGGACGGCGCCACCATGACCTTCTTCAAGGTAGCTGGGTGTTTACAGGGTGGTTTTATGAGGAATCCTTCTTTCTCACTTATTAAATTTATAATCCTTAAGATTTTAGATATCCACGATCACCCGTGGTAACAGCAAGTGTTGTTTAATACCCCAGAAAACTCTTTAAGCAGCTACTTTTTTCGTAAATACAACACAAGAGCAACTGCTGTATCTGTTTACTGTGCAGCTAAACAAACTCATTTTGTTATATTAAAGGAGTCACTCAATAATTATTGCAATATTTAAAACTGATCTGCTGTCAAAAAATGACCATGTTCTGTTTTCTACATGCATTTTTTATGAAATCATGTTTAGCACTAAGGTTGGGGACAAATGTATTTCCTGTGACTACTTCACAATAAAAGCCACCACCTGTTTGCCAGTTGAACACTTTTATTGTGAATTAGCATCAGTAGGAAATGTTCAGTTTACATTAGCAGTAGCTCAATGTTACGAGAGTGAACAGCAAACAGTGAGGCTGATATCAATGATAAAATTTGAAAACAAACGCTGGATTACATCCATGCATTGCGTCCTGTGATTCCCTCATGTTAAGGTAGGCAATTTGAACTCAGCGCAGGATTGGATTGATCAGACCCCGTCACTAACAATGAAAGCTATTGTATAAAATGTATTTACACAATGTGTTGCTGAAAAAATGCCAACCATAAATAGTCTCAGGCCGTTGATTTCATGAAAATCTTAAGGATTATAATTTTAATTTCATTTTTTTTGTCATAGAATTATGAAAGTATGTCTCTTTTGTTTATCAAGCTAAGTTTGGTAACTGCATTCTGCAATGATCTTAAACAAATAGTCTGAATAATAAAATGTTACAAACGAACCAAATGATCATAGCTGCAGAATTTAGTGTTGACCACCACATTTATTCCTAATACCGGCACCAATCTCATTCCCCTTCTATTCTCTGTTATCTTGTAGAAAACTAAAATCTCCACCTACGACAAGATGTGGGAGTTCATGAATAGCAGGAGGCAATCTGTGATGGTCAAGAACGTGGAAGAGGGCATCCAGCGCGCCTTGACCTCAGACTATGCCTTCCTCATGGAGTCCACCACCATTGAGTTTGTCACCCAGCGCAACTGCAACCTCACACAGATTGGAGGCCTCATAGACTCCAAAGCCTACGGAGTGGGAACACCTATGGGTAAATAACCTCAAACCTCTGTATGCCTCTGTGCGGCTGCCTGATGTGTTTATGAAAACGTTTGAAAAGCTTTAGGTCAGAGAAAGATACTGCAGATACTATGCGACAGATAAAGGTATATACATGTAGTGTGGATGATTGATAAGCTCTGAGAACGAAAAGGTTGACCTTTATTGATGGGGTCACAGATATAATGCTTCAACAGTGCGAGGTGTAAAAGGTTTATCTTAATGAAAAGCGAATGGCTGAAGAGGTTGAATTTATGGATAAGGTTAAAATGTGCCCAGGGCTTTGGTTTTTTCTAGCCATAATGATTTTTAACGGTGTGTTTTAGCCTACTTTGCAGTCACGTAAGGCAGTGAGTGAAAAGTGAGAGAAACAATCACAGAAAGCAACCAGTAAGTCAATTTAGTGCAATTCCCTGTGACGTACTTGACACTGTCTGAATTATGTCTGAGCATTAAACCACAAGAACATAGCCCTTCAGAGAGTATAAAACGAGCACAAGAACTTTCCAAACCTGCTTATTTGATCCAGCTTTTGTCAAAAAATCGCATTCTGACATCTTATGGTGCCATTATCCTATGATGAGACAGAGGAACCAAAACCATTTCCACTTTCTGTATTATGATAACAGTTTTGTTGCATATAGAGCAGTCTTTGTCAGGGTTAATTAACGTGCTGCTTACAATCCTGATACTCCAGGGAAAGCTGGTGATGGTTTCAATCCTCATGTCACAGAGGTTAGTGTGGTCATGACGAGGCCACAGAGAGCATTGCAACCAGCTGTAATAGCCACATATATCATCAGTGATATGAAGGCTATCAAAATATGGAGGATTAATTCTGGCCATCCACATCTGGACCCGGCTACTGCTGATGAGTATGGGCCAGTTATGGATCTGCAGGGATGCCATGATTGCCGTGGCTGTAACAAAGCTGAGGTTATGCTGTGAAATATAGTCCCACTGTGGCGCCGTAAGTGCAGAAGTGCATACACTGATGCCCTTGAGATGGACACAGTGGATCAGCTCTATTTTCATTCATGTGGTGATATAGCATATCAAATATATGACTACAAAATATACCCCAAATCACTTCAATTCCACGATAAGTGGTTTAGTATTTTAATGCATGAAAAATGATTAAAAATGTCCACTTTCAAAGTTATTACTGCCCTCTAACTCATTTCAATCTCTAATTCTGATGTTCATTGCTCAATATTTCAGAAATAAAGCCTCTAAAATGTTTCTGCTGTAATAGAAGTGGTCTCGTTAATTGCTTCATTAATTCAAAGTGAGTTCCGTTTTCATGCCAGATGTCGTCTTGGAAGAATAGGACTATTTTATTTGTTTCTCCTTGTTTCCTTGTCCCAAACACCATGAAGACCTCAGCCTTCATGTCAACCTCTAGACTATAACTTTTGCCCTGCTCAACACTGTTTAGCGGTGCATTCCCTGTAGGGCTGTTACAGCAATAAACCAGAGCAAGTCGTATAATAAGTCTTAACCTTTTAGTGCTTGACGGTTTTCACACGTCCTGTTCCCAAAACGCAAATGCGTCATCTACGGCTATCGACTTAAACTATGATCACATTAATACTTGAAGCCAGACAGTGTGGGAGTGATGGATGTCCTCTGCTGTTGAACATCTGTCAGGTAGTTGTGTATGCACAGTGTGTCAAGCACAGCGCTTTTCCATTTGCCTGGGCCCCGCTCTCCATATCCTCCTCTCTAAGGACCCATCCTATTAGCATTTATCCAAGGCCTGCTTTGTTAGGCCATCATTAATCATTTGAAATATGAGGGGAGCCAGAACCAGGGGACTGGGATACTTGATAGATTTCTCATCTTCAAGTGAAGCAAGCATATGCTTTTCACATTCCATTCTGTGCATGTACAGTAGATATGCACAGCTCTGAATATGCAGTCATATCTACTGTACATGCACAGAATGGATGGATGTAATGTATATGTCTCAAAGTGTGCATGTCACATAGAACAGCACATACACCCAGAAGCACACCACTGGTACACTCACAAAAATGTCATGATCAAAGAAGCAAACACTCTTATGCTGTTCAGAAATCAGCTGCACTTTGTATAATTTTCCATTTTTGTATTAATGTCCCCTTTGTCAGTCTAAATACACAGAGACATGGAGATGAAAGAATGATGGATGGTAGCAGATACATGATAGATGAGACAGAGAGGGAATCATCTAAAGGGGCTGACAGACAAAACTGTATGAGAGCAACAGACACAGTGATGCTACCTGCTACCTGGGGCCATATTGAATTAATTCCCCCCAAAGTTTTAGCTCAAAATGTTTCCATGTTCGTAAAATGATTTCTATCATCTGTCGATAGTATAATTATTTTACATTTTACTACTGTTTTATCTCTTTTAAGTCACTCTAAATAAGCACATGAAATGGGAATGTGCAACCAGGCTTCATTATGTATGAGTTTGTAATCATATCAATACACTAACAAGCTTTTAAACCAGTTTATAAATGAAACATGAATGCTCACAGTAAGTATGAATCTTTCCTGGCCTGGTTCGGGCGGGGTGCGCTGCGTCTCGTTTGGCCGTGTGCTGTGTCACACAAACTGTGGATGGGAGAGGAACACGACCCCACTCGGGTACTCCGCAACGATTACTCCTCCTTTGATCAAGCCAGCACCCGCTGTGCTTTAATGCCTTGTCGCTAATTCTGGCGCCTTCCCACTGTCTGCGGATTTGGGTTCTTTTACTCATAATGACACTAACATGCATAAAAACACACTGATAGGGCAACCCTATCTCAGATACACACATTTAATCCCATACACATATGCACCCTTGTAAAGTAGACTCCGCTGGGCTTCTCTGTTTTTTCCTGTTTATACGCACAATTTATGGCATATGAAAGCGTGTGCAAACAGCAGCTAATTCGTCAGAATCAACAGCAGCTCTGATACATAAAGCCAAGTCTTTGTTGCCAACTCCCTGTGCATTATAATTCACAAACTGCAGAGAGGAGTGAGAATTTTGGAATCACTTCATGAATATAGGGATTAGTGGGATTTGAAGAAGGACTTACAAAAGAACTCCCTCTAAGCAGCCATCAATAACATAACAAGTTATATGATCACATGCAAGCCAGAGTGTGTTTCATACAGTACACCCACCACCGCTGGTTAAATATACACATAAACTCAACAATAACTTTGCAAGGCATAATCTGGTTTTATCATATCCTGCTATTATCCGTGCTCGCTAATCTCATGTCTCCTCACAGGCTCCCCGTACAGAGACAAGATCACGATAGCCATTCTGCAGCTGCAGGAGGAAGGGAAGCTGCACATGATGAAGGAAAAGTGGTGGAGAGGGAACGGCTGTCCCGAGGAGGAGAGCAAAGAGGCCAGCGCTCTGGGGGTGCAGAACATCGGCGGGATCTTCATCGTGCTGGCTGCAGGACTGGTGCTGTCGGTGTTTGTGGCTGTAGGGGAGGTGCTTTACAAGTCTAAGCAGAATGCCCAGCTGGAAAAGGTACCGGAGTCTTTTCTGATGCATGTTAACAATTAAAGCTTTTGCCAATTTGTCTTAAAGATGATAGTTTTTTTATTCAGAATGTCATCATTTAAGGTAAAGCAAACCATACATCTGACAAAATAAACCAAACTATCAGATACAACATACATACTGTATTGTACACTTGTAGTGCATTTTTAGTTTGCATGTTTGTTCTTTTTTGCAGGTTTGGGAATGAGTTGGTGATGAAACAATCCTCACATGCCCATATGTACGAGTCATTGGTCGCTGTAATTGTTCCTTCTGTCCATACCGGCTGCGAAGTAATCTCTTGAACTTTTGCATGGACTGTGGATTTTTTCCCCCATCTCTTAATGTTATGCCACATCAGGATGGGATCTCTGCACAGCCATTATGGACGAGAGGAATCATTACAGCGAACAAAAACTGCATGTAAGACAGACTTAAGAAAATGTGAATTTATCCTTTAATCTCAAGATTTGTCTGAAGACATTCACCATGCGCACAGTGCGGCATATTTGCAGCCCCCCACCCCGCCCCTCTGGTTATGTTTCTTTCTAGCAAAAGACTGAATATATTTCAGACTGTTTAATCTGTGCTCTATTTTAGTACTGAGTGCACATGATTCATCACACAGTGTGGAGTATGTATTTTAGTGTTCTTTAACTCGTACAATGATGTTCCCAGATAATTGTGAAAGTTCTTTAGATAGCGTGTTTTAATTATTTACATCTACAGAATTAGCACAGCCCAGTGGCATGCTATTTTATTGCAATAGTAATTAGTTTCTGGCTTTTTTAAGGTCTGCATATGTTTCAGAACACATCTCAGCTATCATTAATCAAGAGCCACAAGACTGGGTCACAATATTCAGATAATTTGCAAATGCCACAATCTCTAGGCTGCCAAGGTGCTAGCAATTTGCATGCAGACAACAAGCCTTTTTTTATTTTCTTTCCCCGCCAACCTCCTTTTTTACCCCCTTCGTTCTCTCTAATCCACTAATCCATATCCCTCCTCATTGTTTTTCACCATTTCTTTTTCTCTCACCCTTTCCTGCCCCTTTCTACTTCTGTAATCGCTCATCTTCCCAAGTGTGGAAATATCTCATTCATGCGCCAGACAAATATATGTACAAAATTTAGAGAAAAACAAAAATACCTGGTGCATAAGCCACCTACAGATATCCATCTCACACACCTACGCACATACACAAACAGAAAAATAATAGCTTCATATTTTACTGCTCTCCTTCTTCTTTCATATCGTCTCTCCTCCTACACCCTCTAAGAATTTGAATTAGATTTTGCATAATCAGAGAGTGAATGCATGGGAATTTGTCTTGGCAACGTTGATGCACAAGTATATTGACATTTTATAGGATTTCACACCACATACATAATGCAGGGCTGAACAAGGCACATATCACCGATGTTACATAACACGCGTCACTGTGAGGGGGTGATTGATGTTTTAAAAGAAGGTACCAATATTTTTGGATTTAATCTGCTGAAATGGATATTTTGTCCTTTATTCAATATATTTTCATTTTCTGCTAGCACACCAAAAATTGCAAGTGTTGAATGTTTCTCTTAGTTCTTGGCAGGGTGCAAAAGGCTCTGAAACACCATTCAGACCTTTGTGTGATAGTAAAGCTGTAAAGCTTGTGTCTACATAATTGTGTGTACTTTTGTTCTGGAACTGTTTTTATAGTTTGTTTTTTAATGTTCAACATAAAGGGGTGATGTTTGAGTGTCCACATACTTTTGGCCGTGTATTGTTATATGATACAAACAGAAGAAATACTTCAAAAAGGGAGGATAAAAAGGCTTTGGAACGCTCAATGGTGTTTTAAGCCTCCAACGTCGCCTTCCAGGCAGCTAACCCTAACCTTAATCCTAAACATAACCATTGCCGCGCTGCCTGGAAGGCGACGTTGGGGGCTTAAAACACCAAACACCCTTTGGAACACACCATTGTCTTAAGAAAATATACATTGAAACAATAGAATTAGTATGGACATGAATAACCCCACCACAATGTTACCAATGAATGCATATTGTATGTAGAAAAACATAAAATAATGGTTATATTTTGTACAGCAGAGTTGCATAGATTTGTCTAGTGTGGCAAAACAGCATGGTGCCAGCAATAACTTTTCCCTCTTTCCTGTTGCCTTCTGCAGCGATCATTTTGCAGCGCCATGATGGATGAGCTTCGTGTGTCTCTGAAGTGCAAACGCCGCCTCAAACAGAAGCCTCAGCCGCCCGTCATCGTTAAGACAGAGGAGGTCATTAACATGCACACGTTCAACGACAGGAGACTCCCAGGAAAGGAAACCATGGCATGAACGCTGAGCATACCCCGAACACACCCCTTGATAAAAACCATGGAGGGGAGACGGGGTCAAATGAATGCGTACTTAACCGCAGACTAAGGGTTAGTAGTCAAAACAGGATTCCTTTCGAACCCACTTGCTTATTTAGATGGATGTTTCCTGTGGAAATATAGATACCTGAGCAGTGTCACCTCACTGTGACGTTCATTTTTTGAAGGGAGCTGGAAAGGAAGGACTCAAAAGTATGTAAATTGAAAAGGGATCCAAGCAGGTTTGGGTCCAAACATAAGTCTGGTCCACACTAGAAGTGGACTTAAACACATACACATAACATATACTGTATACACACACACCCACACACCCACACACACACACACACACACACACACACACGTACACACTCTCATCTGACACACCTGTTCAGAAGGGAAAACTCCATTGTGACAGTAACACCAGATGTAGTTTTTCTGTTGATGTCAATGCCCTTTTGTCTTACCTCCATGTGTGTTTGACCCCATCGGTCCCTCCCGTCAGTGGCTTGAGTTTCTTTCAAATGATTTAAACAAACACTAATCTCACATCAACAAAGGGAACGGTAGTCAGTGCCAAATGGTTTACTATGAACCAATGTATAAAAGTGATGTTTAGTTTGGAATCACCTATGCTGACCTTGTCAAATACTCATTGTTTTCTTTTGTAATGCCTTTCTCGTGCCAAAGTTCGGCCATTGTGAAGAACTTAGTTTCTACCATGCCTGTTATTATGTTCAAAGCCTCTACAAGCAATGTATACTGTCAAAGTCCTTATTCATGTCCATCCGTACACGCGGTCTGCAGTTTTCACTGTATCAGTTGTTGTTTAAAAATGCAGGATTTCTACAAAAAATGTTTGTTTTTGTACAAGAACAAGAGGTTTTGTAGTACTTTGTATCATGGTAGCCCCTCCTGAGGACAAAATATGTAGCAGATACCTACTCAGCCCTCAAATTCTGTCAACTAGTGGCTGTGGGGCTTCAAACTCTGCTGTGTAGGGTTCATTTCTTTCATCAATCAGAGATTTAGTCTTTTGTCTGTCAGTATCAAGGGGCCAAATGTTGCTTGTGAAAGTAAACATGTAAACAATGTTGTTACCAGGCTACATTTTAGCCCTCGTTAACAGCAGACAATTCAAGTTTTATCATGGGATCTTTCACAGTATCGAGTCCTAAAAGTCCTACTTAAGACATAATGAGTCAAACTGCTGCACTAGAAGAAGAAAAACATCACTTGATAGGAGAAAAGTATTGAAACTAGTTGACGTGATTGAAAAGAAAAAGGTTGAAATAATCCCACAGGACTGACAGATTATGTTTTAGAAAAAGAAGACTTGTAGATAAATGTAGATCTTTGCATTGTGGACAGGCAGTGAAAATTAATTATTGGCTATGAATAAAACATAAGTCTCAACCCAAGGTCCATTTAGTAGCTGGTGTGCAGCTTTCGGTCATATCATGATCTTCATCAGCAGCATTTAAGATTTGCTCAGTTGTCATGTCAACATCTAATTGTCATTGTCAACTTTTGAGCCCACATGGATGAGAACTCCTAAAAGTTAAAAAAATGGAAAATTGTAACATCTACCATTTCAACTGAGCAACTCTTTTCTGCTGAGGAAGATCATGTAAAATAAACGAAAGCCCTAGTGCAGCTACTAAGTGGTATTTAACTGCTGTTTCCATGGCCAGGAATGGATTTTAAACCTCAGTGATGGGCGACTTGTGAATGTATGTAACAACTGCAGTAAATGTGATGTGGGAATAATCAGCAGCTTTGAGGCACTTCCTGTTTGTTACCATAGTAAATGTCTCACCTTGGCTTGTTGCTTCGACCATGTTCCCTTAAGGGGACTTGAGTGACACAGGGGGCATGTTGTTGATGATAACCTATGGGCGGAGCAGATCATTTATCCACTAATTGTCTCCAGATTCTCGTCACTTTAAAGTGCCACAATCACATTTGGCCCCACAACACTTGTCTGTTAACTCTGTCCCATGTTGTGAAATAACAAGCATACTTGGTAGCTTACTTCTTCACTGCCCCTGTCTTCTTTAACTAGGTAATCATTGGATTGGTTATTCCAGGGATTTCAGAAACAAAAAAGACACAGAATGCTAGTGATGACATCTCTGCTGTACATGAATGGATTTAGTCAATGACTTATTTAAAACAACCACATATACACATTAAGAAAAATTGACAGGGAAGACATAAATCCTGAAACTCGTTGGCGTTCTATCAGTGCTGCTTGTCATTTTTCCATGCAGCTAAATCTAGTGGCGCAAGCTGAAGTGATTGAATACCTGGATACATTTATTAAAAAAAACGATTTCAAAGGCTTGGCTGTCCTGTCGAATACAAATATGAGCTCATTAAATTTGACATTGATGCAAGGTTTTACAAATAATGTCATTAAAAATGTCATAATTGTAGTTTTGCCTTTTATTATTCATACATCTTTTTTCATATTCTTTTGCTAACAAATGAACTGACGACAGGAAATGTTTTGGTAACTCAATTTTACTGATGCCATAAAGCATAATGATGAGCATTATGACTTGCAACATTTTGAAATGTCAGGCTCTTCTAATTGATTAAAGGAATACATTAGGTATTTGCTACATTGTTAATTAAATCAAGATTGTAAGCATGTTGAGCAGCTATTTTTCTGACTGGCTCACTGATCCATCTATCCACCTGTGCCAGCCTGTATCACACTCTGATCTAGAGTTTTTGAAATACCCCTCTGAGATCCAGGAAATCCAGATGACCATAAGTATATAGCATTCACAATGATACACAGGAGACTACACAGCCTGATAATATGTTCCTGAGAATGTTCCACACCTCCTGACTCTCTGATTTTTTATGTTTTATTGTTATTTCCCTCCCACAGGTGGTTGCAGGCAGGCGGTCAGACAGCTCTGGGTTTCTGACAAGGTTTTTCGGGAGTAATGACAAAAACTGTTTCTGCAGCCCGAGCTCTGCCGCCACAACATAAATGGCCACCCTGTCTGCCCTCCAGATTGACAGGGAAGGTCAGAGCATGCGTCAGTGCATTCAGCAGGGACCGTTTAGTCTGTCACACTTATTTCCATCATATTAAGTCCTCTTCCTTCTTTTCCTAAGTGGTCATTGGAAAGGTATCCTTGAATAACATCTTGTTCATTAGGCAATTAATGGCTGAGATTGCGTTGTGGACTGGAAATTGCTTTCTGAATGTGACTTTGGTTTGTCATACTGATATTATAGGCTAATAGCACCTGCCAAGGAAGGTTTTGTGAAGGAGGAAATGTATTTCTCTGCTCATTTCCCAGTGCTTTTAATAATTCAGGATCCCAGATTAAGACTCATGTAAATCCACTTTTTTCCTGTGAAACAAGTAGCAGTACATGCACTTGTTAAGTCATTACAGTAGCGGAGGGTGATATAACGATACACGGTCTACCATGAGATTTTATAAATGCATCAATCGTCAGAGATTTCCATACAGTTTATACTTTGGTATTTATACCCTAATGGTTCAAATTAATGAGCAGGACTGCTTTATGGCAAAATTCAATTTTTATTTTATTAATGCACCAATGTGATGAAGTAGATTTGTCATGTAATTAATTTGCTTAAATAACAGTAACACAATCCTGTTCTGTTATTGTATCCACAGTTTTTATTGGACACTTTTGATGGCACCACCATGTTCACATATGTGGTTTTGAGTGTTGCATCGATTGCCATGAAATTTTGTACCGACATCCTGTACAAGTACCGCTAGCATAGATGTAAACTTTCATAGTCTTGTTCACTTGATTTTTCAGAAAAAAGTACAATATCCTAAGATATAAAGATAGGATTAGAGGCCAAGAGTAATTTGGGACAAAGCGCCACCTGCTGGAAACTTGAAAAAGTTTGGTTTTATTCTGGATGAATGCATGACATAAAAACCCTCGGTTACTGCTGTTATTTATCACTATTATACAATTTATGGTCAGTGGCTGGATGAGTTTGGCTCCAGAGGCCGCGCTCACAATGTCAAGTGCCCCGAGTGTGGTAAAACAACAATGCATGCCCAAAGGCTTTGGCAATGAAAGTGCACACATTTGATACCATGTGGGCCTGATTGTCTGCTGCCCCTCTGCAATTTGATTGGCTAATGGCTATTTCCCAGGTGATGTCATTTGCTCGTAGTTAGCAGAAGTTTGTTGTTTGTAGCATAGTAACTGCAGTCACCTTGAACAATGTGAATGATCTTCTACAGCACACATGCCTTTTGCAGAAAAACTAGAGATTAAACAACAGATTAAATGCTGCGGGATATTGTTATAAACCAAACTGCTGGTAAAAAAAAAAAAAAAAATCAGATTTAATTTGGAGTGGTTCTCCAGAGGGGAAAAAATGGCTAACTCCTAGCTTGTCAGACAAAATGCTTTTTTACTTCCTGTGTGTGTTATTATTCAGAGGGGATGTAACCTAGTCAAGAACAGGCTTTCAGGATCTCAAGCATCTGTAAAATTGTGTAATTTTCAGTTTGTTTCCACCTGAAACACCATTGGATATGATCATTTGAAATTACATGTACAGTTACAGGATTTTATCTATATCGCTCACCCCTAGCACTGTATAATAACTATACTTGTCACACCTAGAACAACTGCCAACTGCAATTAAAGATGAACAATCAAATCCCTGCAATTTAAAGAATAAAGCTTGGAAATATCACTCATCTAAACATCTATAATTGGTTTCATTTGAACTCAATCATCTGAGCAAATAAATAAAATAGATGAAGTGTTGCTAAATAGAATCCTTGTGTTTCAGGTAAAAGTTAATGTGCAAACTAAAAAAGCACTTGTTGCTTTCAAACAAAAAGGCAAAAAAATCTATATTTAACACCATTCGATACACCCTCCCTAAAGCAAGTCACTGATTCCAGGCATGGTCCATGTAAATAATGTAATGATTTGTTACCATGTGGCTCATATCAACAAAGCCAGTAGCAATTGTTGGTGCAATATTCAGCTTGCAGTAGATGATCCCCCTTCTGTAGACATTTCAGCTCGAGAAATGAGCTTTGACTCCTTTCTGTGGCGTTCAGCATGTATAATATGAAATCCTGGGGAAATATAATAAAAGGGGAATAGTAGTAACTGTCTGAGCTGTTCAGGCGTTGTTGGTTGAAAAAGTGATGATTTGGTACGCATTAGGGTCTTGCCCAGCAGTGGCATGTGTCTGCCCAGAGATATCACAGGTGGGTGTATTGGTAGAACCATTGGGCCCACACAAATAAATCTAATTGTCTTACTGGAACTAAGTGCATTATCTGTGTGTGAGCGTGTGTGTTTGTATGCACAGTCTCCAGCATTTGCCACCTGTATGTGGATTTCGGCAGTCACACATTTGTGCCCAGTGGGAGAAACCCCGATTCGGCTACAAATTAATTTCAATTTGAAGAAGTGATCTTTTGTGTCATGTAGCTATTTTTTTGGATGTGGTTTTCTATCTGGATGGGTTTTTTTCCCAGTGGCAGATGTGTTGTGGTGGGTGGCAGCTGCAGAATGGAGGAGCACAGCTTGCTAAGTGATTCACCCTGCTTCTGGCGTCTCCGTTACCCCATGAGTCTTTTCACTGACAATGTTTTTATTTCTATTTGCTTTATGTGTAACTAGGATGGTTAGCTCGATGCTTTGACAGCTCTGTCAGAAAAATGACAGTGCTGGTTGAGGTGAGAGAAACTAATGGGATGTTTGGAGGCTATTTCATTTTCATGACCTATTCTGCACTTGTCCTGTAAAAAACAAGGTTGTGGATGAATATGACACCAAATTTTGCGATAGACATATTGATGGCACTCTTTCTGATAAAACCCCCAGACTGATACTGCAAATGAGCTCGCTATCTGATGACATCTGCTGTATTTTTGTATGTCCACACCGTAAATAACAGTGCTGAGTGTTGAACCAGTCACATCTCCTGACAGGGGAATCACTTTTTTGTTCACTGCTGTCAAATAGCACTCTCCTTCCTCACCAAAATCCTCCATTAGGTTCACTCAAACAAATGTTCTTTCTCTCCCCCTCTCTCTGCCTTTGAGTCATTCATACTGTTGATTCCAGCTCTGGAGAAATACATCTGGCATAACGCCCTTTTCTTTCATCAAGGCAGCAGCTTTAAAGTCATTTTCCTCCTCTCATAGGGAGCCAAATGGAGACGAGAAGATGTCGATTCTCTCATCTTTGTCTCTCCCCTTTGATCTCTTTCAACATGAATTCCCAATGCACAAAAAGTAAATGGGATTTTTTTTTTCTGTCTTTCTCTAGAGCATGGTTGATCATACAAAATTGACCACAAATGACTCCTAATGACCCCCGTGTTTTACTCAACAAGAAAAAGCATACCCCAAAACACTCTGGCACACACTGGCTATCATTACCTATAGTGCATTTTAATGAAGGATGAATAATTCAGGGTGCACTTGTCGATGTAATAGCACAGTGATGCTGATGCTGTGAACATCTTTATGGAGGCTTAGCCATCTGCATGCCTGTATGTGTGTGTGTTTTTAGGGATGCTGAAGGTTTTGTGAGAAAGGACAAAGGTTTTAACGGTGCCTGCATGCCACTATGTGTTTATGTCTGTCGCATTAACAGACAGCAGTTGTGATTTATCTTGTATTCCCAGTGCAGGGGCCCCCTCTATCTCACTGGAAAGGTTAAAGCATACAGCCTGGAGGCGGTACTACAAAGGTCAACATGCAGTTTAGAAATGAGGAATAGAACGATAGAGAGAAAGACTAAGAAGAAATGTACTCCTCTCCTCTCTTCGGCCTCCATACTGCCTCTGACATCCTGAAAACACACACTGCACTGTTTGCAGCCAATTTCCAGCAATATGTATCCTTTAGTTCTCTCTATCCTTTCTCCCCTGTGTTCTTCTTATCACCGCCTCCCTGTGATACCTCCAATATCCAATGCCATAAAAATAGCTGGCCTTGACAAAGTCATCTCCAGAGATTGTGTATGAAAAAAGGGAGCTGTGTAGGAAAATGATGGTGGGTAACAAAGAGAAACTGTAAACAAAGAGCGTTCATTTAATGGACCCCCTCAAGCCTGGATGTGCTTAGCAGAGATACTGTGACAGAGACAGCTGGTTATAAAAAGCAAGGTACTGGGCCATTAAAGAGGAGCAGGAGAATAGAGAGAGGGCTGTGAAGAAACACCAGCTTCTTTGGTGAGTCAGATGTGTTGAGGTGATTAATCTGCTATGGATGTGTCCTTCACTGGCCTGAGAGGAAGCAATGATACAGTAGCACTAGGTTTCCTCCTAGTGGAGAAGAAGAGGAACTGATAGAATCAATTTGCCTTTACTTTGAAATCTGTAATCACTTCCTTTGAGATTCAGTGACAGGTGCTGAGAATGGTGTATTTTACTGTTCTATTGTGAGACAGCTGAAGATACATAAAAAAGGTAATTCATTCATAATAATGAATTATAATAATGTTATGATGTAAATATTAAGACTTTTTATGACATACTATAATAAGAGTTTTTATGACTTTTTCATGACATACTGTATTATGACTTTTTTTTACATTTTTATGACTTATTATACAATAACTTTTTTACATTTTTATGACTTACAATATGACGACCTTTTATGACATACAATACTATAACTTTTATGGCACACTATACTATGCCTTTTTAATTACATACTAATAGTATGACTTCTCACATTTTTATGACGTACTATATTATGACTTTTATTGACATACTATACTATGACTTTTTTTGGCATATTATACAATGACGCTTTTACATTTTTGTGACATACTATATGATGACTTTTTTCCACCTGTATGGCATACAATACTATGACCTTTTTTATGACATGCTAAACTGTCAAGTCTTTACATACTATACTATGACCTTTTATGACTTTTTATAACTTTTTTATGACATACTGTAGTATTACTTTTTATGACATATTATACTATATCTTTTATGACAAACTATACTATGACTTTTTATGACTTTATTATGACATACTATACTATTACTTTTTCGGAATTTTTATACAATATATATTTTAATGATATTATTATAAAATAAAAATATTATTGTATTTTATAAAAATATTATAAAAATATAGTATGTCATGAATGTAAAAAAAACTTTTTTGTGACTTTTTAATGACTATAATACTATAATATGATTTTTGAAGACGTACTATACTATGACTTTTTTATGACTTTTTTATTACATACTATACTATGACATATTTATGACATACTATACTATGACTTGTTATGACATACTATAGTATGATTTTAATTTACATTTTTATAACATTCTATACTATGACTTTTATTTACATTTTTATGACATATTACTGTTATATAATTCCCTTTTTTTGTTACCCTTTAGCCCTACCACGTTCACCTGCATGACGTTTTGTGACTTTTTAATGACATACTATAGTATGACTTTTTATGACATACTATATTATGACTTTTATTTACATTTTTATAACATTCTATACTACTTTTACTTTAATTTTTATGACATACTAATGTTATACATACTGAATTTTGCTTGTTGCCTTTTTTTAGTTCCCTTTAGCCCTGCCACGTTCACCTGCACGTCTGCCACACTCAGCCTCGTCTTTGTTCACCACTGTCCTCGCTCGGATCCCCAATTCACTACACCTGGACACCGGCTCCATGCCCAGACGCCCTGTTCACCAGTTATTCACCTTTTTGCACATTTTACTTGTTTTTTTGTGGAACAGTGGAACTGTGTCTGCATTGTGTGTTCTGTTCTGGTTTATATGCAACTATACTATAACTTTTTTATGACATACTATACTATGACTTTTTCTGACTTTTTTATGACATACTACACTATGACTTTTAAAAAAAATACTATACTACGATTTTTGTTTAGATTTTTATGGTATACTATACTATGATATTTTGTGACTTTTTAATGACATTCTGTACTACTGTATGTCTTTTTATGACTTTTTAATGACATACTATACTATGTCTTTTTTTTACATTTTTATGACATACTATACTACGACTTTTGATGACTTTTGATGACATATACTATGACTTTTTTTTACATTTTTATGACATACTATACTATGACTTTTTATGAACTTTTTATGACATACAATACTATGACTTTTGATGACTTTTTATGACATATTATACTATGACTTTTTTTTTTACATTTCATGACATACTATACTATGACTTTTGTTTACATTTTTATAACACACTATACTATGACTTTTTTAGATTGTTATGACATACTATACTATGATATTTTAAGACATGCTATACTATGACTTTTTTATGAGTTTTTTATGACTTTTATTTATATTTTTACATTCTATACTACTTTTACTTTAATTTTTATGACATACTAATGTTATATATACTGAATTTTGCTTGTTGCCTTTATTTAGTTCCCTTTAGCCCTGCCACGTAAATACTATACTACGATTTTTGTTTAGATTTTTATGGCATACTATACTATGATGTTTTGTGACTTTTTAATGACATTCTATACTACTGTATGTATTTTTATGACTTTTTAATGACATACTATACTATGTCTTTTTTTACATTTTTATGACATACTATACTATGACTTTTGTTTACATTTTTATAACACATAAACTATGACTTTTTTAGATTTTTATGGCATAGTATACTATGATATTTTAAGAAATGACTTTTTTATGACTTTTTATGACATACTAAACTATGACTTTTATTTACTTTTTCATGATATACTATAATATGACTTTTTATGATAGACTATGACTTTTATTTACATTTTTATAACACATACTATGACTTTAATTTTAATTTTTATGACATACTAATGTTATATATACAGAATTTTGCTTGTTGCCTTTTTTTTAGTTCCCTTTAGCCCTGCCACGTTCACCTGCACGTCTGCCACGCTCAGCCTCGTCTTTGTTCACCACTGTCCTCGCTCGGATCCCCAATTCACTACACCTGGACATCGGCTTATTGTGAATAAATTGTGGAACTCCTCCCTGTGTCTGCATTGTGTGTTCTGTTCTGGTTTATATGCTTAACATATACTATACTGTGACTTTTAATTACTTTTTCATGACGTACTACACTATGACCTTTTATGACTTTTTAAAGACATGCTATACTACTTATTTACATTTTTTCAACATACTATTATATGACTGTTTTCGACATGCTATACTATGACTTTTTTATCACTTTTTTCGAAATGCTATACTATGACTTTTTTCGACATGCTATACGTTGGCTTTTATCACCTTTTCAATATACTATACTATGACTTTTTTCACATGCTACAATATGACTTTTTATCATTTTTTCAACATATTATAGTTTGACTTTTTATCACTTTAATCGACATACCACACGATGACTTTTTTCAACATAGTATACTATGACTTTTTTCGACATGCTATGCTATGACTTTTTTCAACATGCTGTACTATGACTTTTTTATCACCCTTTTTTCGACATACCATAATATGACTTTTTTCGACATGCTGCACTATGACTTTTTTTATCACTTTTTAAGACATACTATTTTTATATATAATATATAATTTTATTTTAATATACTGAATTTTGCTTGTTGCCTTTTTTTTAGTTCCCTTTAGCCCTGCCACGTTCACCTGCACGTCTGCCACGCTCAACCTCGTCTTTGTTCACCACTGTCCTTGCTCGGATCCCCAATTCACTACACCTGGACTATTCACTACTCCATGCCCAGATGCCCTGTTCACCAGTTATTCACTTTTTTGCACATTTTACTTGTTTTTTTGTGAATAAATTGTGAAACTCCTCCGTGTCTGCATTGTGTGTTCTGTTCTGGTTTATATGCTTAACAACTATACTATGACTTTTTATGAAATACTATACTATGACTTTTTTAAGAGATACTATACTATGACTTTTATATGACGTACTATACTATGACTTTTGATGACTTTTTTTAAAAAAAATACTATAGTATGACTTTTGTTTAAATTTTTATGACATACAATACTATGACTTTTGATGACTTTTTAATGACGTACTGTACAATACCATGACTTTTGCGATTTTTTTTATGACATACTATACTATGACTTTAACATACTGTACTTTCGCTTTTTTATACATTTTTATGACATGCTATACTATGACTGTCTTGTGTCTTTTTTATGACATACTATACTATGACATTTTTCGACCTGCTATACTATGACTTTATCATCACTTTTTTCAACATACAATACTATGTGTCACGGTAAGGGACACAACTCAGACGCAGAACAGGAGTTTAGTGCAAAAGAAGCTGTTTATTTGACAGTGAGAGTGAGTTGGCAGTGGGGTGCTGAGTCCGAAGCAGGCTGGGGCTGGCAGTTGAGGAGGTGGGTCCGGTGATGGCTGAGCAGGCAGTGGAGGTACTGGTTCTGGAGAAAGCCGGGTTGGCAGAGGTGGTGCTGGGTCAGAGGGAAGGCTGAGCTGGCAGAAGATTCTTGAAGGTGAGTAACTCTAGGAGCACAGAACAGACAGATCAGATTCACAACAAAAACTAGACTTGAAATACTGAGTGTAGGCTGGAGGAAATGCATACTGGTGGTAAGCTAACAATCCTGCAGGGAGAGGAAAGTCAGACTGGTCTTTATAGGTGGATGATGAGAAGATGAGTTGCAGGTGCGCTGACGAGTAACTGGTGTCAGGTGCGGGGAGAGAACATCAGGAGGGGCGTGTCCACACACTGTGGAGAGTGAGGGTGACAAACAGAAAACAACAACACACTAACCACACTGCAGGCATAACAAACTGAAGAAATAAAACAAAACACATTCACACACATACCAGACTGTCACTGGGCGTGACACTATGACTTTTTTTTTACATGCTATACTATGGCTTTTTTTATCACTTTTTTCGACATACTATACTATGACTTTTTTATCACTTCTTTCAACATGTTATACACTGACTTTTTTATCACTTTTTTCAACATAGTATACTATGACCTTTTTTCACGTTGTCCGACATACTATACTATGACTTTTTCATCACTTTTTTTGATATACTATACTATGACTTTTTGATCACTTTTTTCGACATACTATACACTGACTTTTTTATCACTTTTTTCGACATAATATTCTATGACTTTTTTATCACTTTTTTTGACATACTATACTATGACTTTTTTAATCACTTTTTTTCGACATAGTATACATTGACTTTTTTAGCACTTTTTTCGACATACTATACTATGACTTTTTAGCACTTTTTTCGACATAGTATACTATGACTTTTTTATCACTTTTTTCGACATGCTATACACTGACTTTTTAATCACTTTTTTCGACATAGTATACTATGACTTTTTTATCACTTTTTTCGACATACTATACTATGACTATTTTAACACTTTTTTCGACATACTATTCTATGACTTTTTTATCACTTTTTTTGACATACTATACTATGACTTTTTTATCACTTTTTCAACATACTATAACTGTTTTTTGACATGCTATACTTTGACTTTTTAATTACTTTTTTCAATATACTATACTATGACTTTTTTCGACATGCTATACTATGACCTTTTTCACGTTGTCCGACATACTATACTATGACTTTTTTATCACTTTTTTCGTCTGACTATACTATGACTTTTTTACATTTTTATAAAATACTATACTATGATATTTTATGACATACTACACTTGACTTTTATTTACTTTTTTATAACATACTATAATAGGACGTTTTTATTACATACTATACTATGACATATTTATGACATACTATACTATGACTTTTTATTACATAGTAATGTTATATATACTGAATTTTGCTTGTTGCCTTTTTTAGTTCCCTTTAGCCCTGCCACGTTCACCTGCACGTCTGCCACGCTCAGCCTCGTCTTTGTTCACCACTGTCCTTGCTCGGATCCCCAATTCACTACACCGGACTATTCACTACTCCATGCCCAGATGCCCTGTTCACCAGTTATTCACTTATTGCACATTTTACTTGTTTTTTGTGAATAAATTGTGGAACTCCTCCGTGTCTGCATTGTGTGTTCTGTTCTGGTTTATATGCTTAACAACTATACTATGACTTTTTATGATATACTATACTATGACTTTTTTAAGAGATACTATACTATGACTTTTGATGACTTTTTTATAACGTAATGTACAATACCATGACTTGTTTTGTGATTGATGACTTTTTATCACTTTTTTCGACAGACTATACTATGACTTTTTTAGCACTTTCTTCGACATACTATTCTATGACTTTTTTATCACTTTTTTCGACATAGTATACATTGACTTTTTTATCACTTTTTTTGACATACTATTCTATGACTTTTTTATCACTTTTTTCGACATAGTATACTATGACTTTTTTATCACTTTTTTGACATGCTATACTAGGATTTTTTATCACTTTTTTTAACATACTATACTATGACTTTTTTATGACATACTATACTATGATTTTTTTCAACATGCTATACTATGACTTTTTTATTACTTTTTTCTACATACTATATTATTACTTTTTTCGACATGCTATACTATGACTTTTTTATCACTTTTTTCAACATATTACACTATGACTTTTTTATCACTTTTTTAGACATACTATACCAGGGGTGGCGAACCTGTGGCTCTTGAGCCATATGCGGCTCTTTGCCTGCTCCTTTGAGGCTCTTACTGTGTGGCTGGGGGCTGTGTTATTAGTGGATTTATTATTATTATTTTTTTTTACTTTTTGAAACATTTCAGATAAGTACAAAAAAAATGGAATGCACTTGCCAATACATTTGCCAATTATTTTAAAATAAAAAATAATGCAGCAGAGTTTTGAGGACAAATTCTGCAACCCGAGGAAAAAAAAGCTGCCACAGATCACCTTCCTCATTAACCCTTTCACTGCTGAATCAGATTGTTTGAAAGCCCCTCTAGTGACAAACAAGTGAAAGAGTCGCTTCGGGTGGCACAACCGAGTTCTAGCAAGACCTGAAAAGGATTATGGATAACAAAGACTGTCAGATTTCCCACTGAGTCAGTCTAAGTAAGAAAAAAAACTATGAAAACTGCTATGTATTATGACTGTCATCAGATCTGGAAGTCACTGTTGCTGTTGTAGTGTGGACGTGCATGTGTTGTGTGGCTTTTTGCTATGGTGCGGGTTTTTTTGTGGCTCTTTATGCTGAACTGGTTGGCCACCCCTGTACTATACTATGACTTTTTCATCACTTTTTTCAACATGCTATACTATAACATGACTTTTTTTAACATGCTATACTACGACTTTTTTGACATTTTAAACTATGACATTTTTCACTTTTTTCAACATACTATACAATTACTTTTTTAATATACTATTATGTGACTTTGTATGACTCTTTTGACTTACTATGCTATGACTTTTTTACGACATGCTATACTATGACTTTATCAGTTTTTTCGACATGCTATGCTATGACTTTTTTATCACTTTTTTCAACATTCTATAGTATGACTTTTTTCGACATGCTATTCTACGACTTTTTATAATTTTTGTCAACATATTATAACTTTTTTATCACTTTTATAGATGTACTACTCTATGACTTTTATCGACATACTATTTGACTTTTTTATCACTTTTTTCAACATAGTATACTATGCCTTCTTTCGACATGCTATACTATGACTTTTTTTCACTTTTTTCGACATACTATACTATGACTTTTTATGACTAACAATACTATGACATTTTATTACTTTCTTGTGACTTTTTATGACTTTTTATGACATACTATACTATGACATTTTTTGACATACTATATTATGACTTTTTATGACATACTATACTATTACTTTTTTACATTTGTATGACATACTATACTATGACTTTTTATGTAAACATTATACTATTACTTTTTATTACTTTGTTATGACTTTTTATGACTTTTGTATGACATACAAGACTTGTTATGATAGACTATAACTTTTTATGACATACTGTACTATGACATACTATAACTTTTATGACATACAATACTATGATTTTTTATGTAAATATTATACTATTACTTATTTTATTACTTTATGACTTTTTTATTACATACTATACTACTACTTTTTAATGACATTCTATTACTTTTTTACATTTTTATGACATACAAGACTTGTTATGATAGACTATACATGTTTATGACATACTATACTATAACTTTTGTGACTTTTGTATACTATGACTTTTTATCAGTTTTTATGACATATACTATTACTTTTTTCACATATGACACACTATACTATGTAAGGGATAATGTAGAGCGAGGCGGTTGTTATAGCGAATACAACCCCGACAGGGTGATCAGGACCCCGACACAAAGCGAACAGGTCTTGAATTAGCCTTGAATGAAGCCATGTAATAAGACTTTTTAATGATATACTATACTGTGACTTTTTATGACATACCATAGCATAACTTTTTTTTCATGACGGACTATACCATGACCTTTTATATTACACTTACCATAACCCAACTGCTCTGCAGCATCTTTCGTTAGAGCTCCCCATTATGGTAAATACCCATGGCTTAAACTCTAAACCTTGGGTTTGTAGTATAAGATGTTTTTTTTTTTATTTGTAGTCTCCAAGCTCAGATAATCACTTACATTATTTTTACTAGTTACTTTGTAGTTCAGGAGAAGCTTCATCAAGTCTATTTTCAGTATTACTTCCATAATTATTATTATTATTATTAAACTGTTCTTGATGTGTCCAATTGATGGAATTCCCCTTTAACTGTAAAACATACCTTTGGTAATAGAAAAGTGTGTGTGCAATTGTGTATGTGTGAATTTTACAATCTTAATTACATAGAAAAGAATATCCGAGCAAGCATTAAACCACTTCAATGTCTAGTGGGAAATTATACATACTTTAATGCCAATATGATAGGTTTATTTTCCAATCAAGTAAAACATTTAAGACATATTTAAAAACCCAATCCAAGATTCACAGAAATAAAAAGGCAGTACACTTACATTGGGGCTAAAATAATGAGTGATATGCACATAGAAGAACATTTTTCCCCATTCAAAAGCAATCAGTGCTCGGCTCTAGACATACTCCAGGGAAGGAGAGCCCAGAAGACACCCTCTGGCCACGATGCAGAAAGTAAAAACATTAACAAACGTGAGAAATGTGAGGTTATTAGTCAATACAAGGAGGTATCTGCATTTTAAACTGTTTGGATGTATAGGTCCTTTCGAGGTCTGATGTTCCAGTATGATTTCATGTACATAAACACAACATCAGACATAATACAGTTCAGTAAAAATAAACATCAAAAATGATCATCCCCTAGAATACATTGTTTCTCCAGACAAGGCAAAGCACAGAGCAGCTGACAAAGGCAACAAACCTACTTAACAACCACATGAGGGAGCACTGAGACTGGCTGCTGAGGTGTTCCTGTCTGGCATCATGGCATATTACATCCTGTCTGTCTCCAGAGGCTGTTGATACATTGTAATGGATAATTCAGGTTTTTTGTCTACGTTTTATAGGCCTAAATGTGATTTTTATATCCATCTTGGGGTTTGGAGTAGTCTTTGGACCATGAGTGCATGGTTTCATTTTAGCCATTTATCGTCCCTTAAGCATTTCAAAATGTAGATGCTGCTAACACAATTGTTCCTTCAATCATATTATATTAGTTGATATTATTATAATTTCATTACGATTAAGTCAAATTAAAACCTCAAATTAAGTGAGTTCAAATTTTTAAGATAAACTGAATGTTTAAATGTTCCTGTAAGGTTTAAGAAAAGGCCAATGAAACCCTTTTTTAAATTGAACTGGATTATCTAAAAAATACAGTGCCACAGAGATTAAAGCAAAAATTTGAGATTTTGGAAAATATACTGTACTTGTATACTATTCCAGCAGCTGGTTAGCTTAGCAAAAAGATTGGAAGCAGGGGAAACAGCTAGCTTGGCTCTGTGCAAGCCAAGGGTAAGTTTGCCTACTAACACCTCAAAAGCTCACTAATTAAACAAAATATAACATTTTCACTAATTAAAATGTTACATTCACTAGTTTGCTAACATGTTCACTATTTTTAAAACTTCAGACAAAGCAAAGCTAGCTGTTCCCCTTTGCTTACAGTCTTTGTTCTAAGATAAGATAAGATAAGATAACCAGCTGCTCGCTGTAGCCATATATTTAAACGGACAAAGTGAGACCGGTATCGATCATCTCATCTAACTCTCCACCAGAAAGCAAGTAAGCGTTTCCTAACATGTTGAAGTATTCATTTAACATTTGGAGATACATGGTTTTCACTGGATAGCAACAAATCCAGCCCAATTTTAAATATCCTTTTTGTGTCGATGTGAAACCAGAAATTTCCATTTCTGTTCCAGAGGTAAGAGAACCTCATTTAAAATCCCAATGACATTTGTAACTTTTCTAATTACTAAAAATACAGCCTTGGAACAGAGCCTTTCTCAACAGTATGTTGTGTGGCTCACTTCATATGTTTAGATAAGGACGGTAGTTTTTGAAAAACTATCTAATATCGTTCTTTATTCCAATCTGTGTATATCTTTTAGCGGCCTTTAGCTAAGACAATTTCACATAAACCCTGGACATTCGCAGGCTAGCATCAAAAGACGAGTCCATGCGCGAGTCAAGGGTTCGCGACCAGCTCAGCTCATTTTAGACAGCAGAGATTACAACTGGAAAGTAGAAAAAATTATATAGTAGTATAATTAGTAGTAACTATAATAGTGAGTTTTATATATATGGACGAAATCAAGTTACGATGACGATGAAAATACCCATGCTGCCACGCTTGTAGTTTTTCCTATGAGAGCTGTAGTTTTTACTATGCTTAAAGTAATCGTTAAACTTTGTTAAAGTCACATTGCCAAGTTTAGTGTTCCTATGAAAGGAACACTAAATAAGAGATTGCACTGAATGAAGCCTCTTTTAACTTTTAACTACTCGTACGCTAGTCTTGTATTGCCAGACCTTCTTTCACAGCGCTCCATTAGAGGGTCTAGCTAGTCCACACAACATTTCGGGATTAGAGAAAAACGTGCTCTGGTTTATTGGCATTTCCTTAAACCAATCATAATCGTCTTGGGCAGCGCTAAGAGCCAGACACAATGACAGTGCCTCTGCAAAATAGCCTCGGGAAGGAACTTGTTTTGGTGGAACGTGTACGTTCAAAAGTTCTTTGAGTCGTTCAACAGAAAACTCAGATTCGACAGTCTAGCTAGCTGTTTCGATTTACCCTGCAGAGATCTGAGGAGCAGTTAACCATAGTCCTTATAAATCGACGGAGTTTAGAATGCCAACACAAAGAAAGCAGATGAGGGACATCCGGCCGAAAATGAGGGATATCCGGCAGAATTACCGGTGGCACCTGAACAATCCCGGAAATGAAACGATATAGACAACGCGAACGCATGGTGGCTGCCTTGCGTATCCTGGGTCTGTTCACTCCGTTGACTCATAAAATTAACGCACTGCGGTTTAACAGCAAGTATACAGTATGTCTGGCTTTACAGAAGCTCAAGGAACAGAGGCTAGCCTGGATGTGATCTTGTGACCTTGACTCTCTATTGTTTGGCAAAACTAAATAAACAGTAGACCACAAAATCCTGAATTATCCCTGACTCATTGCTTGTGTTGTCTAGTGTTTGCATGATTCAAAACTTAAGACAAGTGGGAATATTAATAACATGATTCTACCAATTTGTTATCCTACATGCAGCCTTGACAAACCGCTATGATAACCATTTCATTATTATTAGGTTATTCTCTTGTATGAGAGGGTTTTCTTGGCTGTGTTGAATACTGAACAGGCCAATAAACAAGAGATCAATCAGTAGTTACATTGATTGGAAGAAAATATAAAGCTACTAACAACAATAATATCACTATGTTTTACTGTGGTTGTGTATTTTGTTCATAACTGGCATAAACAAGCTTTCAGTTCCATATGTAGGCCAACTGCAACATAGTGATTCTCTCAGCTGAGTGTTAACAGTAATACTGCAGCCATTATGCAAAATCAATCTTTGATCTCATGCGTTAGTTTTTTCAAAAGTACTTTTAACAATATTCATCTTCATTACGTCTATGCGATGTCACCGTTAGTATAAAATCTACTGATTTCATGTTAACTGTTAGCAATGCCGCTCTAAATTACAAATATAGTTTGCAACAAGAAGGGGATTCATCTCCAAACCACACAACTTCTGATTATCTGAGGCTGTAAAAATGGTTGACAAAGGCCATTACCATGGAGCCCAAAAAGAGGAAAATATCTATTTGGTAATAGGGTCAAACAAACAAAACAGAGATAGGCACTCCTTGTGCGAAGTACAATCCTATTCTTCTCCACCTTAAGCCCATCACATGAAGTGGTTACAAAAATGCTTATGATAAAATACTTAAAAACAACAGTCCATGTCTTTTCAAAATGTGTTCACACTGAAATGTTAAATATTTCATATTTAACACGTCTACGGCTAGCCCAACAAACTGAGGTAAACCCACATGCTGTCTGCAGCTAAGTGATGAGTGTATACTGACGGTATAACACAGAGCTGGCAGAAAAACGTCACCCTGGATGTGAGACAAACTCGCCCGTTCTGAAAACTTGTGGATACCCTTTAAAAAAGGGGCTTTGATTGTAAGATATTTGGAGTCTCAAGTGACGAGCCATTTCAGGGCTGATTCGTTGAAAATGTGGTGTGACTCTAGTGCGACAAGTGGCAATTCAATGAACAAACAACTGCATGAAGGAGGTAGAGGGGGTCTGGGAGGAGGTAAGGAGTTTGTGGAGGAACAGCGCATATGAGGTAGGCTTTTGCTGTAAACAAAATAAAAAGTTTTGCAGTAAAAGAAAAAAGTAACTCATCAAATCTGGGAAGGAAGACCAGGGAGTCTGTGGCAACACTAGGGAACTTCTCACACAACACCTCAGTACAATAGAGACCTACAGTTAATCATACAAGCTCATCAAAAAAATATACAAAACAAAAGGAAATGCACAACTATGTATAACTCAAGAGGTAGTTGCTAATATCAGTACATGAATTGGTTACATACGTCTCTTTACCATTGCTTAACAGAGTTTGTTGAGTCAGTCAGTGGATGATTCCCAAAAGAATAAAATACACTTTTTTGGTTAATTCCCTGAGAACAGTTCAACATCCTGAGAGGAATTGTGTGTAAAACTGTACAAATACATCATACAAAAAGATGTTGTTTCCATAAAGATTTGAGCATGGGCTGTGCTCCTTATGTGGTTTGGTCATTCACTTTTTTCTGTCATGCTGCATTGTTGAGATTTGATTTTTTTTTTTTAACGCACACACACATTCAAAAAGCTGTACATTAAAAAAAAATAATAATAATAACTGCAGTGTTGCGCTTTCAGCAATAAGTCCCTCTTATTGTGAAAGAGCGAGGATAACAAACACTTCAGCAAGTCTAAACTTTAAATGCCTTCAAAAAATAAAGCCAAACTCTTTGGTATAGAAATATACCAAAAACAGTTGGTTGTCTACTTAGAGCTTTTAAAAACACACAAGCTAGTTTGATATCATCATACAAAGTTATTTGATTTGTCAGAACATTAAGATACAACTCCAAAGCGACCCGACATGAACTTTGTGAGGAGTCGACTTCAGATAAGCTCTTTTCACATTCAATATGGTCAGAGAAGAGTTGTAAGGTCACAAATAAGTGCTACTAAAGCCATGCTTGGGATTCAAGTTATACCATTAGCAGCACTCTTTCTCTCTCTCTCTCTCTCTCCCTCTCCCTCTCTCTCTTCAGTGAGTCTGAAGAAGCAGCAGCAGTAGCGACGGCCTCCCATCTCAAAGAGGACTGAGCATTACCTGGCTGGTGCTAACTAACAACTGGTAGGCACAGATGGAAGAGGAACAGGTGGTTGGATCGTACTGCAACACAGCTATGAGAGCAAACAGCTTGGCGTTCTGTGACATTCTTTTCCAAGAGGAAGAATTGGTGAGGTATTAAATAAGTAGAGCAGCTGTGATGACACTGTAATGGTCTGCACCTTTAATCAAACAAGGTGAGTCTTTGTGCTGGGTCAGAGGTGACTGCTGACTATTTGAACTAATGAAGAAGGCGTGGCGTAATTATTATTATTTTTTTTAAAAGGTCAGTTTGATTTGTCATGGATGAAAACGGTTAAATAGAGCGCAAGTTACGAGTTTTCACACAACAAAGTATCCCATGCAATATACAGGGCTATTCACCTATGTCAGAGCTGATTCCTTATATATGCATTACTTAAAGTTAATATAATTTTAATTATATTAATTATGATAACTGTGACTTTACATATATTAATGACTTATACTATGATTTATAAACTGTAATGTTATTTTCAACTAATTATGCAACAACCAAAATGTCTAATGATCAAAACTAAACTATGATCTAATTGGATTATATGATAGTCTTATCTAAAATGGTCTATCTCTAATAACAGGAAACTGAAACGTTATTAGTGTTGACTCGCACCTGGAACAGAGGCCAGTCTGACAGTTATGCTTTCTTTCAGAGCATGCACAACACACACATACAAGCACACACGTTCCTGTTTCCTCTCTCAGTCTTGCAAAAACACACATGCTCACTCTGTGACAATCAGTTGGTCCAGTCTATTTCATGTAAGAGAGAGGTTTGTAGCGAGTGTTTCCAGATTATAGAGAATTTCTTTTTAGCAGCTCACCGTCGTTTTAAAAATTCCCTCTGGAATCCATAAAGTTTCCCTTAAGATCTTCATAAGCCAAGATAACAATCCTATGGGTCTGGATTATTGCTTAGAGGGTTCTGAGCTTTTAAAAGTCCTCTTCTAATCCTTTTTAAAATCTACTGTGTGTGCCAAAAGGATGCAACATGATTTTCGAAATGATTAGGCCAAAAGGATATAAATTTGTGGCTTTAAAATCGACAACATCTGTAAAGAAAAAACATTCGAAATGGCCAACACTTAGGTCCAAGGAGAAAAAAGAACAAGATTCATACCACGTTGTTTCACTCTTGAGCTGCACTGATTGAAACAAGTCATTCCCTGCAGTCACCATTCCAGCGGTGGTTTCCATAGCTGCACAAGATGACTGCAAGTCAGTCACACACATTCACAAACGTCCGTACCCCATTGATCGTTGCCATAGCTGCGCTGGTTAGAAAAATAAAAATAAAATAAACAGTAAATAAATCAAGACCTCCCATTTTTTTCACAGGTGTGAGGTAGATGAGGGGGGGCTTCAGGTATCCTTGATCGAGGGGAGACATGAGGGTCAGGAGTTAGCGGTGAAAGGTTCACCTCTATGGGCTGTCTTCAGGATTTCCTCCACCTCTGGGTCCGGGGGCCGCGGTGTGTGTGGGGCTCCTCGGGGGAAGAGGAGGAGCCCTCCAGGGGAGACGAGGCGGAGCGCTCCTCCTCCTCTGGGGGGCAGAGGTAGGGCCCGGTCCCTGGGCTGAAGGCCGAGGTAGACGCATGTTGGTCCTGAGAGCCTGTGGCGGGCGCCAGCGCCTTGTGGGGACACTGAGCCACCATGTGCGTGATGCTCTGGCAGTAGTGGCATTTCTTTGGCTGGGGGGGCAGGCCACACTCCTTGGCATGGTGATCCAGACCTCCACAGTTATAACAGCTGCCGAGGATGGAGGAGACAAGGATGAAAGACAAGAAACATGGGGTGATGACAAACACAGAGCAACAAAAAGTAGAAACCCTCATCACATTAGGTTTTTAGGTTTCTTGTTTCATGCAACACAACTCAAAGTTTTAAAACTGACATTTGTAGCAGAAATATTTAACTATCCTTTTTTTTAACTAAATAAATATATGACTCAAAGGCTACGTCCACACCACAATCTTAATGCTTAATTCAGATTTTTTGCTCAGATCCGATTTTTTGTTTGGCTGTTCACATTACCTTTTAAAAAGTGGTCTATATCAGATTCCAGTGTTTCGAACTGACCCGCATGCGCAAAAGAACAATGACATCAGAAGCAGCAAGCTGTTGCACTCAAGTTAGGGAGGTTATGGAGGAAGTAAGCATTTTCGCTTTTATTTCAAAATGTTTGTGTAATGGCAGCCGTAACATTAATGAGCAGGTGCTGAGGAGGAGACGGTTACGGTATGATCCTTCTAGTTTTGATTGAATTGAAGTATCTCCCCATACACTAATTAGGTCTAACACCTCACTCTCCCTC
This sequence comes from Sander lucioperca, assembly GCF_008315115.2. Classification (NCBI taxonomy): domain Eukaryota; kingdom Metazoa; phylum Chordata; class Actinopteri; order Perciformes; family Percidae; genus Sander; species Sander lucioperca. Next base: position 12,784,036 of record NC_050191.1, read on the forward strand.
CATTGACTTGCTCCATCACTGTTCTCCATTTTTTAAGCCTAGTCAAGTTTTTATTTTTAATGTCTGTCTAGGGCTAACTCCCGCCGGCGCATATTTGTGACAAATGTCGATGTAGAAGTCGACGTAAAAAAGTCGCATTAAATCCGCCTTGGTTGTTCACACTGCGGCCGCATTGAAAAAAATAAGACCTGGGTCTGATTCAGGACCACATATGGAAGTGGTCTAAATCTGATTTGAAAAAATCAGATCTGGGCAAGATTTGAGTGTTCACACTACTTCTGAAGAAGTCTGACCTGGTCACTTGACCCCCAAAAAAATCAGAAAAAAAATCAAAAAAATAGAAATACACAGTATATCCTCATAAAACATCACCACTGTGGAGTTGAAATGCCGGCTCCAACTAGGATTCACCACTAGGTGGCAGTAGGACACAGGATATTGCTCTGGATCAAATGTGAGAAGCACTCTGTGGTATGCCAAACTACACTGTGTTATTAAATTTGACAAGAAGCAATTGGGTGCTGAAAAAGTTAGAATTAAAAAAGAAAATAGTTCATCCCGTCAGGTATGCCACTGACAGCTTTTGCTTTTTTAGGCGTTATATGCTCGTATTTCAGGCTTGATGTCACTTTTCAGGGTTCAATGTCTTTTTTATTGCTAATCTGCAGTGCAATGCTCCACAATGTTTTGAAATAGGGCGCCTGGGTAGCTCACCTGGTAGAGCGTGCACCCATATACAAAGGCTCAGTCATCAACGCAGTAGCCGTGGGTTCGAATGCGGACCTGCGGCCCTTTGCTGCATGTCATTCCCCTCCCCTCTCTCTCTCTCTCTCTCTCTCTCTCTCTCTCTCTCTCTCTCTCTCGCTCTCTCTCTCCCCTTTCAAGTCTAAGCTGTCCTGTCAAAAATAAAGGCCTAAAAATGCCCACCAAAAAAAAAAAAATTTGGTTTTCTTTATGTAAAAGCTGAAAGCAGCAGTAGCTCATGAAACAATGGTTCACTATCAGGGTTTTAAATGCATCCAGTTTGACAGCCAATTAACAAAACAAGCATGGACACACAGTGAAACAGGATGTTAGCAAATTTCTGCCACTTCATAAGAAAACAAATCATGCCAGGTTTTTCTAAAGAAGTCTGTTTCAGTCTTCATTGCTTTGGAACATGGGCTGAATTATTTCCAGAGAGCATTTAACATGGATGGATGGATAGATATTTCTTTGATGCATTTCTGCAATGCTTCCTAATTACAGTAAAACCTGGGGAATATATCATAAATAAATCCAGTTTAAACACAACCTGGATTCAATAGCGTAATTTCAATTAACAGCCATAACCATAAAAACAATAATACAGCAACTCCAATGGTACCAACAATTATGTATTAACCTGTAGTAGAATTAGGGTTATATTTTGAAGTTTATTATATTAAAGAAAATGATTCAAAAATCATTTAAATTCATGTGTTAGATTATGCAGTACCTAGTTATAAAACAAACAGCTTAATCTCAGCTGAACTGACCTAAAGGTTTTAAAAAGAGAACGTTGTTTCAGAAATACAATTACATGTTTATTAGCAATAAAAAAAGTTGTCATTTCAATCAAGATGAAATAATGTATTCTGTAAAACCTTTTTTTTTTTTTTTTTTTTTTAAAGTAATTGTCTTTGATACCTTGAATTTATGGTGATTCATAAATCACATGACCAATTGATGAACTATATTGTCTATAAAGAAACAGGAAATAACTTCTGATACCACCCTAATGAACAAGGTAGATGAAAACATTTGGGGAATAACGCATGGTATACCAGAGAACAGTTGTAATGTGCAGTGTCTTTCATTTTGATGGAGACATTTTCTGGCAGTGGTTTTGTTTTTGCACAGCTTTCATAATAACTGTCTTCACTTATTATTTCCACATAAGCTGAATATTTCGACACGTCTTAAATTAAACACCTTAAGAGAGCTGAAAACCACAGAGCAGTAAAAAAAAAAAAAAAAAAAAAAAAAAAAAGGACTAGGACTACACAACAATGGTTGGTTGCATAACAGAGTGACCAGCAGGGGTCAGAGCAGCATGACTGCCACAGGAGCCGCTGGCACTGAGCGAGACACAAGTTGACATCACAGACATCTACCTGCCATCTCTGAATCCAATACTGCCTTGCTACCACCTTAGTAGAAGGTAGAGACACTTGACCTAACACTGGATCAATTATCCCAAATAAACTGAATTATTCAGCTGTGTAAAACAATCAGGGAGGCTTCTCTCCCAGATACTGTTTCCTCCTTTCTAACAAAAGCTTTTCTTTTCACACCTTAAAAAAAAAACGTGACGATGCAGGGTTGTTCCACTATAGCAGCTGTGGCGCAGAAACAAAAAGAGTGGCAGAGCTCGACTTTCTAATATAAATGCAGCCTTGTAGTCATGTCATGCCTCCCCATATCAGATACTACACATACTCGGCTCTGCCTGGCAGCGATAGCTATACATCGTTCTCTGTCAATAGGAGGACAGGCAAAACAGCCTCCTCTGCTTAAACCACCAGGCGTTTTCAAGGAACTCCATATCGCTCCCTCTGACAGATTTTAGCAAAGCACCCTTCAGTATTTTACTGAGGACAAAACAATTGATTGAGCTACTGCTGCATTGAGATGCATATAAGCTCCATCCATCCCTGTGCTAATGCCGTCTCTAATGTAAAAGCTGGCAAATTGATTTCAAATATTGGCAAAGGAAGGCAAAGTGCCCTATTCAATTCCTTATTATGGTGCACAATAACCATAGCAACAGGCATGTACTCGGGCAGATTGAATAGATTTAATCTATAATCTCAGCCCACTCAGAAATAGCTCACTGTTGTGAGATGTACATATAACATATGTCTCCTTCTACTATAGAAGCCCTGCTTTCCAAATGCAAGCTGCCAACACTCACACATATTCAGCTTTTGTTGGATGAAGCCAAGACTGATGCGTATGAATCATTATATTCCTGCAGACACAAAAAACATTTAAAAAAAATAAATAAAAAAAAAACACTTTCCTTTTTTTCATTTCCATGTTTCTTAAATTGTATCATACTCACCGGTCTCCCTTTGGTTTGCGTTTCTGGAGTGGGACCTTCCCTTTAGGTCTTCTCTCGCTGCCTGCGCAGGGTCCCCCACCAGGTCCGGTCACCCGCAGGGACTCCAGGCCCTTACAGGACTTCTTATAGGTGAACTCCACCTGCTCACCCTCCTTTAAGCTGCGGAAGCCCTCCATCACCAGTTTGCTCTGTTGGGAGAAAAAAGCAATTATCCATTTAAAGGTGGCAGGCACTAATAGCTCAATGAATTCTTTGCAAAAATGATAATGCCTGCAATACACAAGGGTCTGTATTTAAGTCAGGGGTGCCCAGTTTGTTACATACACTAAAAGAACAATACAAGTTAGTGCTCATGTATATATACTGTAGTGGTATCAAGATGTACTTCACCATGACTGGTTCTCCTTGTATTTCTTAACCTTGAATAAACGGTTACCTGACCAAGTCTATGTTTTACACATGAATGGTCTCCGATAAGCAGGTGAAAGGTAAAGAGCCTCTGTCTTGAGCAGAAAAGGTAATATTTTTTAATGAAAAGACACAATTTAATGTCTTAGTTCTTAATTTCTGTCCGCACAGCATAAAGCTCAGCATTAATGTTTTTCAAGTACACACCCATCACAGCTAATTTAACATTTAAATATTTAGCAGTTGCCTGAGAGCATTATCAAGTACCCGATCAACACTTTTCATCTCTAAATAATTGTCGCAGAATAATCAAAACTTATGAAGACATGTTAGTGGTTTACTGTGGGGGCTTGTACGCACTGCTGCATAAAGTAGAACACAATGTACACAGAAAGTCATCATTCAAACATGGTAGATTGACTGTATGTGGTTTGCACCAACTGCCATGACAGTCTGTGCACAGAGAGACTTATCTCACAAGCGTCCTTGCTTTTCTCCCTTTATCTACTTTTCTCAGAAGCACCACTTCCTATTCCTTCAGCAAAGAGAAAAGACGAGTACATTGCACCAATGCAATCATTTTCTCCCAGCACACCCACCATCCATCTTATCTACATGATCGGCATTATTGATTCAGTTAATACATAACCACTGGACAATGATTTATTTCTTGCTGATCGATCACACAGAACGGACGGCTGATAGGCACTGTATCCGTGACCTTCATGAATCGCAGCGAGCCCTGCAGATCTCAGCATAGGTAAACACCCACCCACATGAGCACGCAGTGTGCAGAGCTAACCTACTACTATACATCCAGGCCTATAAATAACACGCAGGCTATCTGTAGATCATGGATGTGAAGGAGAAAATGGCAGAAAAAGGAACACATGATCAGAGGGAATCAAATGTGAACCTGTACAGGAAGGAGAGAAAATGTGCTCAGCGGCATTTTTTTTTCCATCTCTGTGTCAATGCCTGCAGTAACTGGAAGCTAAAGGTGCTCTATAGGTTGTCTATTAGTGGATATATATATGTATATATATTTATATATATATATATATATATATATATATATATATATATATATATATATATATACAGTGCTGCTCATAAGTATTCATACCCATGCTAAAGTTGACTAAAAAAAGGAATAAAAAAAATCATCTTTTGGAAATTGATCTTAATGCCTTAATTAAAGAAATTAGGAAAAATCCAACGTTTTAAGGACACCAATTTGTTTTGTGAATGAATAATGTATTGTAAATAAATAAATGTTCTTCCTTAAAATACAGGGGCCATAATTATACATACCCCTATGTTAAATTCCCATAGAGGAAGGCAGATTTTTATTTTTAAAGGCCAGTTATTTCATGGATCCAGGATACTATGCATCCTGATAAAGTTCCCTTGGCCTTTGGAATTAAAATAGCCCCACATCATCACATACCGTTCACCATACCTAGAGATTGGCATGGTTTTATTTCAGTTAGCCTAATAGCTAACTGAGATAAGATCCATATCAATGCAAATCAAACCAGCTATTAGGTTAACTGACATAAAACCATGCCAATCTCTAGGTATGGTGAACGGCATGTGATGATGTGGGGCTATTTTAATTCCAAAGGCCAAGGGAACTTTATCAGGATGCATAGTATCCTGGATCCATGAAATAACTGGCCTTTAAAAATAAAAATCTGCCTTCCTCTATGGGAATTTAATATAGAGGTATGTATAATTATGGCCCCTGTATTTTAAGGAAGAACATTTATTTATTTACAATACATTATTCATTCACAAAAAAAAATGGTGTCCTTAAAAGGTCAGATTTTTCCTCATTTTTTTAATTAAGGTATTAAGATCAATTTCCAAAAGATGATTTTTTTATTCCTCTTTTTAGTCAACTTGACCATGGGTATGAATACTTACGAGCAGCACTGTATATATAAGAGAGTGAAAAGTTGGGAGTGTATAAAGCAGTGAGACAAGAGAAAGATGTGTGAATTAATTACAAACAAAGAATACTGTCTGAGTTCACTGCACTCTGATGGATATCTATCATACCCGTACAATGACATAAAGATAAAAGTGTAAGATTGGAATAAATTAGGGATTACATAAGAAAGGAAAAATTCATTAGAAGACATTCTGTTTCATTGTATGCTTCTTAAAAACAAGTATGTTGAGAATAAAATTGGAAAAAAAGTTTAAGCCATGTTTCATTAAGAAGCTCCTAATTTGTTAAACATAATTTAAAATAAAAACAATATAAAAAGTAAAGGAGTAAAACAGTAAAAACAAACAAAAATGAAAGAATTATCTTTTCATCAATTAGTACAGCTTTCAAAATGTTTTTTAGACAAATGTCACAACACCATCTTCATTACCATCTCACTGCAACATTTTTATTCAAAAACTTTAAACTCTCATAATGTGGAATAAGACTTCTACGTAATGCACAAAAAGCTTTTCAGAATATTAAAATGTATTAATATCTATTTATTTATATTAAATTAATCAGTTTTAGGTTATCTTAAAAAGGAAGTTTTCATTCAATTCCATTTTTAAAACATTTTGACAATTTAGACAACTGAAATTAGATTTTGTATGTATTAGCTTTATACCTAACTTTAACTTTATACATAAAACTAGGGCTGTCCTCAACTAAAGAAATTCTTAGTCGGCTAACACTTATATGATTTTGTCGATTAATCGATTAGTTGATGTAATCGACAGAGCTGTGCTCTATGAGAGGTGGTTAAGACTAGAAAAGCACAATATAAATGTAGTTAATTAACCATCTGTAAAACTGACTTTCTCCACAATTAATCCTGCAAAAGCACCACTTTAAATCTTGTGTTTACCAGAAATGTGCCCATAAGTTTCTTGGAAATGAGTAATTAAGCATGAATAAGCATAAAAAATTACTTAACTAAAGAAATCTCAGTCGACTAAGACCAAAGCGACCGATTAGTCGACTAATCGACTAAGAGGTGGCAGCCCTACATAAAACATTATGTATGAAAGAAACCTAATACACAAAAATTACTTTTGATTAAAAGGAAAATAGGTTAATACAATGTATTCTCATTCCTACTGCCTGAACTAAGACTTTGTTACTGTAGATGTTTATAAAGGGCCAGTAGGGACATTTAGAATGTCAAAAATCCTTATGTATTTTAGTGAATTTTAAACTACTGTGTATATTTGGATTTTTTTTTTTTTTTTACATTAATAGTTTTGTTAGTTATAACTAAAAACTATATATAGTTTTTAGTCCATTTATCTTGAGTAAATAGGAGTAGCTACAAATGGTATCAAATTCAAAAGGCACTCCACATATATCATACTGACTCAATCAAAGCAACCACAAGGAACAAAATAGTGGTTCAGAACAACTGTGCCTTGTGCCTTAAAAACCTTCCAAATGACTGAAAGGGATTCCTGCAGCAGGAATCAGCAGAAAGTGAATAAAAAATGGTGCCCATCCCCCACAAAACAAAACGGATTCTGAATAATGATGAATAATCATCCACTCGTCTCTAGACCGGGTGGCACATGAGCCTTTCCTGTTCCTCTCCTGTCTTCAGTCTACAGGCAGCATGTCTCTCCAGGTCAAAGTTGAGTGGTTTGTCTCAGCACCCTACCCCCTCTTCAACCCTGTCAATGCCCACAATGCACCAGTGAGGAAACCACACAACCTCTTTTGTTCTGCAGAAATGCAGGAAAACACACATACGTCCTCCATATAAGACGTGGTATCACACTCATGCCTTCATGCCTCAGATAATTTCTGAAGCAGGGGCTTGCAACAGCTCAGTCTCTGCACAATTATGTAATAAAACTCAGCATGTGGATTTACATGTGTGTGTGTGTGTGTGTGTGTGTGTGTGTGTGTGTGTGTGTGTGTGTGTGTGTGTTTTCACAAATCAGAACCTGTAACCCGAGTCCCGTCCTCTCGAGTGACCTGGCGGGTGTTCTGACCCGTTTCAGTTTACGCACGGAGGTCAGGAAAGGGCACGGCCAAGGAGAGGGAACGAGAGAACGTCAGAGAGAGAGAGAGAGGGAGAACACAAAATGGAGGAGTGGCCTGGAGCAGGGGGGGAGGTGGATGAGGGAGGGAGTTTGGAGGAGGAGGGGAGGGGGTTGATGGAAATGCCTCCAGCGCATTCTGTTCAGCTCCAATGGAGGAGCAACTCCTGATCAGTGGCTGGACCTGGGGGGAGCCCAGGAACAAAACCCCCATTTGATCAGGAGCCCCACAGGTCAGCAGCAGAAATCCGGGGGTCAGTGGTATAACCATCCCAGCACCACCCCCTGCTTGACTGGTGGACCACACCAGCTCTCATCCCTTTAACTCAGAGCCACCAGCAGCTACTGTCACCCTAATAAGTGAAGAAACTAAGCCAACAAAATGGATACCGACATACTCTAAAATGGCTTGATTATGCTTACGAGCTTCCTTATATGTAATATATATCTTCCTATGGCTCTGTTTGTGTGTGTGTGTGTGTGTGTGTGTGTGTGTGTGTGTGTGTGTGTGTGTGTGTGTGTGTGTGTGTGTGTGTGTGTGTGTGTGTGTGTGTGTGTGTGTGTGTGTGTGTGTGTGTGTGTGGGAAGAAGCCAGCGATCAATAACGGACTCCAACATCATGGATAGAAATAGCCCTCCTTTTCATCAGCCAGGACCTCGTCATCACCAGGCCCAACAATCAATACAGGAAGTTGTAACGTGAGGGGATGGGGAAGCGCAGAGAGGAGACCCACCATCCTCCACCAGCCTCTCTCCGTGGTGACCACCGGCTATGGAATGGCTAATTACGGGATGCTTTAAATCAAAGGTGGCCCACGCAGAGCCGCACGCTGGATCGTACTCGTATTGAGAGGAAAGAGGGGGGGGTGAGCGTGAGGGAGATGGTGGTCTCCATGTGGCGTGGTGCCATTAAGTAGCTTTTTACACACAGGAAATGCTAAGTGGACAAAGCTGGGCCAGATCAGCTCAGATGGACATAACCCAACAGGACGCATGTAAACCAAAGAAGAAAGAGAAGAGATAAAAAAGGAGCGAGAAAGCTGGACGAAAGAGGAGGGGGGAAAAAAGAACACACAAATATGCCGATGAAAACCACCAACAGAGCCGCTCCTATGACGCTGACACCCCAGTCCTCCTCAACACGTTGTCATTAGCGGCCCTGACCCTTGAACCCTCCCCAAGCCCCATCAAACACTTAAAAGCCTTCATGTTTCCCCTGCCTCAAATTAACAACATCCAACACCCCCGATTATGACTGGGGCAAATATTTGATCTGAGGGAGGAAGCACTAGATCATCTTGCTACGTTTATCAGCACGAGAGGGGAAATGAACCTCGCTGAGGTGACTGGTGATAAAACACACAGCCTGCTAATAACTGGAGCTATTCAAAACAGAAGCACACTTATGAATCTGTTTTTACACAAATGGTTGTGTTGTGACACTTATACTCATAGGAAATTATGAATGGCAAAACAATATTTATATATATATATATATATATATATATATATAGCATTAACTCAGACCTATTGTTTCAAATATTGACTGCGTTTGTCTTTAAGTTTAAGTTGTATGAACAATATTAGTATTACACATTAAATTAAAAATCATTATCTAATGGATGTTGTTGCAGCTGGCTACATTTGCGAAGGCAAAAAGCAGCAGCTAGTTTTTCTTCTGTATATTTTGGCATTGAATTTAACCTAGTTGTGTTAGCATGATGCATGTCAAACGTCATTGACGTGGGATAACGCTTATTAGTTGATTTGCTCGCTTATGACGATGATATTAACAGATTAATATGATCAAAGTAGGTCTATCTACTGTGTTTTTCATGTGAGGAAAGGTGCAAAGGTATTTTATCTCTTTCTCCACCTTTTCAAATTCAAACTCAATTTCCAAATATACTCTGGTCTTATGTTTTATTGTTTCAGTCTGTTTAGATGTTTTAAAGCAAATGAAATAAACACATGTGTGAGGTGCAAACATACCCAACACTGTGTTTTAGCCCTGCTCTGCTTTCTACTCCGCCACCTTTCCAATTACCAATCATCTCCGCTGTATATGGCCAGCTCCTCAAAAGGAAGTCACATGACTAGTCTTTCTTCTTCTTTTACGTTTTTTGATGAGGGTGGGTTGGGGGGGGGGGGGGGCAGTGTGGCTGCAGGAGAGACAAAGCCTGATACTGGCTATCTGGAGACAGAGATGGGTGGGGCCTGCATGCCAAACAGTGACACGGACCAGAGGTTAATCTCACTAGGGGCCCACTTTAACCTCGCTACACAAAACACACACACACACACTCTTGCGCGCACGCACACACACACATTCAAAACCTCAAACATCTTACAACGGTTCACATGTAGGCACAACCTGGTGGTGGAGAGCAGAAAGTAAGAACCACACACACACTCACAGGGGCTCCATAAATTGAACACACACTCTGGAGGCTTTAGGAGAATAGCAGCAGCAGCAGCAGCAGCAGCAGCAAACTGTTCAACATTTCAAACTGATTACCGACAAAGGGCATGCAGCCCCCCACCTCACGGCCACACACCCCTCACCCCACCCAACCCTCCTGCCTTTTTGTCTTTAAAGAAATTCCTCTTTTTAAAAGAATGCCTGAGAAGAGAGCACCCCCCCACCCCCACCCCCTCATGTCCCAGCAGGAACTCACACACACAGTTACACGCAGAAAAACACTCCAGTCCAGGTAGAGAAGGGGTTGACAAACAGAGATAATGAAAATGTTTTGTGTGTGGAATCACTAAGCAGAAAGGTAAAGCAGGCGAAGAAGCTTAATTACCCCCCCCCCCCACACACACACACACACACACACACACACACACACACACACCTTCCAAAAGGAAGTGATCAGATAGGAGCCCTGATGAAGAGGCCTCCCAGTAAGCGAACTCGTGGTCGGGCGGGGACCCTCTCGCTGACTCACACACACACTCTCACCCTCCCTCTCTTAACTCCTGCTCTTTCACTCACTCGTCTTTTTCCAACATCTCGCTCATGTTTTTCTCCTCGACTACCACTAGCAGCCCACCACCCACCCACCCTCCCCCTGCACCACCACCCCTCACTAACACTTATTTTCCCAGATCCCTCCTTTTTCCTTCTCCTAGGAAATCTCCTCCTCTTTCTCCTGTCCTCATGCTCCCTCTTCCTCTCTCCATCGTTATTATCTCTACCTCTCTTCTCTCTCGTGCATATAGGGAAAGTGTTGTGTAGGAATAAATCTGAAATCTCTCCACTATTTCTAGTAACTGACAGCTAAACTTGTATCATAAATGCAGAAAACATTGCATGACCTTTTAGTCAAGCCACAATCTCTTTCAATAGCTTGTACAATAAAGGACTGTTCTTTATGCATCAAAGATTTCACAGATTCCCCATACTTATCATTAAAAATATAAATTTCAGATATATGTCCAAAGGTCTTCAGGCTGACAGCAGAGACACAGAGAGAGAGGAACAGGGAACAGAGAAAACGAGTGATTCTTTAATGAGAGTGTACAGTATATGCAAATACTGGGGTGTTTTGCATCCTGTATGACAATGTGCTTATGAATGCATATTGTCTGCTCTTTGTGCTAAATGACAGCTGTATTATTTTAAACACGTAGCTGGAAACACTGGGAGGGGGAAATGTACTAGTGTAAACATGATTCATTGTGTGCTAGATAATTCTTCTATTAAAAAAGAAGGTTTTAGTGGAACAATTTGCATTTTTTTGGAACATGTAAAAATGCATCTAGCTACACATAATTTAAGAAAATCATTATCCAGAGTAGAAAGTGACAGTGATTAACTGCAACCATTTTCAAATCTACACCTTTATAATCCAAATACCTCACTAGATGGCATGCATTTGAAAAATATTCCCACAGACACCTATATGGCACCAGTCACCCTTTTCTATAGGTTATAAACTGCTGAGACAGACAGCATTTATTTGACTTCTGTTCAACTCTTCAGGCTGTTTTCTCAGACTACATCTTCCTTCTCAATTGCTGATCCCCTTCTAAAACCTTTCTGGCCAGCAGGGACATTGGCAATGCTGCAATATACACTTTCTCTCCTTTTCAAATATGCACTACAGTGCTCACATATCAAAAACTGGATCCACACACAAATAAAGGCTGAAAAGAAATATGAAACATTATTTGACGTAGGCCTACACATGATAATCCATGCCATGACAATGGAGACAGATGGAGCAAAGGTCAACATATTGCACATAATTCACTTAAAATGTGAATGATTTTTTTAGCACCAAGTTTACAGTAGATTTCAACTTATTTTATTTCCAACAGAAAAACCTAAATTCATTTTTTATGGTCAGTATAAGAGATAAAAAATAACTAACTTGATATAGAGTAATGGTACCTTTATAATGAAAATAAGATGCAAATCACAAAATATATAAAAAATAAATAAATAAAGGGAGGATAATGCAACAGAAATGAAAGAGAAATGTTAAATATAGCAGTATTAAAGATCTAATTTCATCACTGCAAAGTGTCCCACTGGTGTACAGCTGAGGCACAACAAATAGGTTAACAAAATCTTCTTTTTTTCAGCAAACCATGCCAAACTCAGAGCTCTCACTTTCTATTTTAAAAGTAGATACAACTTTTTTTTTTTTTAAAACATATGATCAAAAGTTATTGAAGTTCCAAAAGAGTGGCCTAATAAGGAAATAAATCAATTACCTTTATGAAACCATAGTTTAAAGATCTCAGTACTCCTAGTTTGCCTGATGAGTTGATTATTCACCACTGCTGACATCTGACCCATAATATGCCCCCCTCCCCTCTTGCCACCAGTTCAGCACTAACATCCCATGAGTCCACAATAAAAACACCTCTAGGGGAGGGTGTCACATGAAATGGCGAAAATGCCTCTCCTCATCCTTCCTCACAGAGTATTTTAAAGCAACTTTATAGGACCGTAAAAAAGGGCGATTAAACGTGAGGGAAAGAGGAGCTGAACGAAGGGAGGCTCTTTGTGTGCTGCAGAATAAGTCGAAAACAAAGCCTCAGAAATGAACTCCATGCATAGTAAATCAACAGTAGCTATACATGCAGTGGAAACAGGCCAAATGTAAAGGGAGGTTTCGAATACATCCACAAAACAACAGCAAAAGGAGCAAAACGCCTCCTAGAACAGCACGAGGGTTCACAGTTTGACTTTTTAAAAACATGTTTTCCGACACGTTAGCTGGCTGCATATGAAGCCAGCTCTGCTGTCCATTAGAGCCAAGTGTGAATCTAACCAGGTCATAGCCACACGACATTTCTTCCCTTCCCTTTACAGTGCAGAGGGAAGCGAGGGAGGGGACGGCTTGGACACATGTGGCTTAAAGAGGAAACTTAACGTGTTTTTTTGTGTTTTTTTTTTCAACCCCGTAGACAACGTGTGATTACACAGTAACATGTTGGGCAATGCAAAACATCCGGATGATACAATGTAGCTGGCGCTCTGAGAAGAAATAAAAGGGGGCCTGCGGGGATCAAAATGGGATTTGAAGTGACAGTGAAATTGTTGGAAAAGGAAATGCAACTAATCAATCATTCATCGCTTTAGAAAACCAAATCCGGATGAGGCCGGTGAGCACCATATCACTACACCGCAGATGTTTACTCCTCGGTGGTTTTTGGCGTCAACTTACTTGGTGGACGAAAACATCCAGAGGGGGGTCAACGGGGCTCCCTTCGCTGCTGGTCATTGAGATAAATCCAAAGCCCATCCGGACGTTGAACCATTTGCAGAAGCCCGATCCCGACAGGATCTGAGGTCGAGTCCGGTCCTCCTGCTCGGTGGACTTGGCGGGGTCTTCTCCGCCACCTTTACCCGGCCCTCCTGAAACACACAGGAAGCAAGTTACAGCATATGACAGGCTCGGAGATACGTACAGGACGGCTACTTCACTATGCGCATGAAGGTTTATATAATGGGCTCTGTTGCTTAAAAAAACTTCTTGGAGAAGCGTGGGGGGAATCCCCTTCACTAGCAAAGACGGGCTATGTGAAGTTCAGGGCCGGTAGAAATTCCCTACACTACTATTTTCCACATCACATAAGCGATCAGGGGGCGCGTGGTGCTGTTGATCCGGTGTGCATCAACGCATACATTCCCTCAAAAAGTTGTTTGTTACTCCCTGACAGATGATCGTCTCGGACTCGTGCACATGCATCTCAGTCGGTAACTTGTGGAGGATTTGTCTCGTGCATCTAGAGCCCGCTCCTACAGTGGAGTCGCATGCTATAGGATCCAAAAAAGGGCAGGTGTACACATGGTTCCTCGAGCTTTACCAGTGGGCAAAGTAGCATATACGCTCTAACAATGCATATCTTAATGCAGCGAAACGTGATAAGATATGGTGCTATAGGCTACAGGGGCGGTTCGGCTCGGGTTTGAGGTTTGGAACAACAATCACGTTGCACCTTGCCCCACCACTACCTCCCTCCCCGCGCGAGCAGATAGGGAGGAAAAACTAAGAGCAGAAAATAGAAAATAATTGCAGAATAACCTTCGGCCATGTTTCCCCGCGGACCCTCTGCGCCCAAGTTGCAATAGAGAAGCTTCCTCTGCGAAAACGGGCTGCGGTCGTCACCATTAATCCGACATCCTCGATCCCATCGGTCACTAATTTAGCTCGCATGGTACGGCGTGCTTTCTGCCTTTTGATATTTTTGTCATGTCTCTCTTTCTTCCCTTCAATCCCTTCCTCACTCTCACCACCTCTGCACTGCTGTCCCTCTTTCTCTCTCTCTCTGCCTGCCTCCCTCTCTCTCTCTCCCTCTCTCTCTCCTTCACTCTCATTCGCTCTCGAGCTGGCTGTGCCCGTTCCCGTAGTGAGAACACGTGACTTTGTCAATTACATGCTTTCTTGCTGCTAATTTCTGCCCTTAGAGTCAGGAAGAGGGGAATCGGACTCGCAACCACGAGCAGGATACACCCCAGTTGTGTTATTATAATACAAATAAGCCCTGTGTTAATAATAGCCTCGAACATACAGTAGATTGTACAGTTCATACTGTGTTTGTACTATTTATATACTGTGTTTTGTTGATGATAAAGCTGTCTCGTAAGGGGTTGGTGTAGCTACATAAAGCTATTATACTCTGAGATTAGATTAGATGGGATTCAATTACATTTTAATGATTCCTTCGGGGGCAATTGGGTGGTCATAGCAGCAGGACAAAAGAAAACATGGAAAAATATAAACAATGAGGCAAGAAATTAGCAAAAGCAACAACCGGTTTATGGGCTTTTAAAAAAAGATTATTATTATCATGCATGAACATGCAGCACTTGTTTTTGTCATTCGTGCTTTATAAAATTGAAAACTAACATGTAAATAGATTTAAAAACAAAATATGAATATTAACTTGCAAGTTAGTTGGTTGGTTAGTTAGTTAGTTAGTTACTTAGTTAGTTAGTTATATAGGCTTATGTACATAAGTGCCCAGCCCACATGGGCTTATAAAACACTGGCAATACTTATTGCAGTGGTGAAATATTTGTCAGACAATGAATATCACTTCTTTCATAAATCATCACATTACAAACAAAGAAATTATGTCCCTGGCTTGACATTTAGAATCTACCACAAAAAGGTTTCCCTTCATAAAACACACAATCAATTTTGTTATAATCATCTCAGGCATATAACATGCATTATACCAAAAATAAAACACTAAATGAATTGGAAGACAAGGTTAACTTACCACAAAATCATAATACCAATAATATCACTTCTGTGGAGACACAGCACATAACGTTTTTCTATGGTTTCATAAATGTAATTGATTTATTTTCTTACCAGACTACTTCTTTGGAACTTCAATAACTCTTGGATGGTATGTTTTTTTAGTGTTGTATCCGGCCTTAAAATAGAAAGTTTGGCATGTTTTTAAAGTCTGATTTATATTTCAGTTAAATAACCTCACATCTTTGTTACAGAAATAACCAACCACACATTGGAGACCGAAAATCCCTTTACCTGAGAGCAAAATAACTTATAATAACAATGCAGAATAAAAAATGTAATGCTCATTTTCTATGCTTTTCCATGCATAGAACATGTTGTTTTTGAGCTCATGTTCCTCACATACGACCAGTTACCTCCCAGCATCATAGTGGGCACCAGAGGAGAGCTGAACTCACAGCTTTGGAATGTGACTGGAAAACCCAGAAAAACAAACCTGAAAACTGATGTGTTCACTTGTCAGTATAGAAAATCAACCCTCAGGCCAACGGACACTTTGCAGAAGCTTTTCAGAGATATTTAAAGGGAAGTACAAAGTGATGATTAAATGGTGAGTGCCTTATGTTTGATTCTCCTCTGCATTACAAAATAATAAAGCTACAGCAAATGAAAGCTTGTGAAGACATTTCTTTTGCTCTGAGTGCGAACCAGTTTACTTTCAATACAAGTTTGGCATCACCAAGTGATCCTAATAAAGCAAAAAAACAAAACAACAAGAGACCCTTTATCTTCATATACATAACTTGTGTCCAATTGATACTTATTATGTTATTGATGCTTATTTTTTTGAGAAAAGCTATGCATTTACATCATAAAAATGCATGTCATTCCAAAAAAAAACTAAACAAATGTGTAAAGCCTGTTCCACAAAAGTAAAATCAAGTGTTTAAACTCGAATACAAGTCTCATATTCAAATTACACGTTATGTCCACCTACATGCGACAAACACTAAGTCTAATCATAAGCTGCGTTACTCAAGGCCACACAGCAGATCAATAACAACAAGCCTGAAAAATACTACGTCTATTGAGAAACTTCCCTTCTTATCTCACATCTACCCTGGTGGGGCGTTTCTCGAGGGGGTTATTCCCGGGTATGAGCAAAGAGGAAAACACGTTGGAGGAATGAAACAACAATAAGCCCATCTCCACCCACCAGGCCTAAAGAGCCCACCCTCCGGAATTCACAAGCTTTAACCCTACCCCCAATCCATCCATCCCAGCCCCCGCGCAAAGGCCTGTTTTGGAAGATGCTTGTAGAGGAGGCCTCTGCAGTGGCCATAGAATTACTGTTTGGGTCACAGGGTTGGATACCAGTGTCAGATGTTATCCACTCACTCATATCCTGACAGGACCTTTCTGATTAGGACAAGTCAGTGGAAATCCCCGTAGTGCAGCTCACTGACGTGTGCAAGCTAATGGTGAGGAATAATTTAGATATGGGTGGCTCGGGTGTGCCTGTTAGTCAAAGGAAGCAACTGAAATACCAAAACAGAGATTAGTGGAGATTTAAAGGTACCTTAACTCAATGTGAACACCTTTAAATGGCTGAGAAAAATCTTGTTAATGTGAGCTGAAGGGGAAATATTAAATAAGGTGTTTTCAGGGGACAAAGTCCTTAATTAAAGCTTCACTTAAACACATAACTTCTTTTCTTTATATTAGTTGTTTGTTTTCTAATAAACACCAACTAGATATAATCCATGTACATTTTTATTGTCTTTATGCTACAGGATAAGATTGTTTTCAAACTTGTTTTAACTTCAGATCTTTTCCCCCACTTTTTATTTGTGGAATACAGCACATGGACTAAAACAGACACTTTTCTTATGAAGTTTTGGAAAATAAAAGTTAGGGATCAACACCTTTGGTTTACATTGTTGTTTTTATAATTAACACTAAATAAAAGGCTTATTCAAGCCATATTTTTGTTTGCCTTTAAGCTGCAGGAAAAGATTGTTTTTAAACTTCTCATCATTTTTTTTTTTCTCCACTGTTGTGCGAGTGTGTGGAATAGCATCGGACATAATGGCAACCTTTTATATAAACTTAGGGAACTCAGATGTGTAACATGGCCATTCCTTTTTAGATAATCTGAAGACACAAACATTAGATGTTTGTTTTAAAATGACCACCAACTAGAGGTCAAACTTATTTATCATTCATTTGTTTTAGAATCACCACCAGGTACAAGTTATACTTTGGCTATACCTTTTTATTCTGCAGGATAAGGTTGTTATTAAACTTCAAACTTTACTTCAATCTTTTTTCCACATTTGTATTTGAGGAGAACTACATTTAAAGAGTCATTTTTCATATTAAGTTCTGCATAAAGTTAGGGAATTCGTGTTTGTTACATAACCATTCACTAAGATGAACTCAAAATACAACTTGTTGGGTTTATTTATTAGTTGTTTATCTTATAATCAAAAGACTTAAAGTCAACCTTTGGCTACCTTTTTATTTGCCCTTATGCTGCTAGTTTGAGCTTCAGATCAATCTTTTTTCCACATGCATATTTGTGGAAAAGAGTAGCATGTATGAACAAACAGCAACTTTTCTTATGAAGTTCTCCAAAAAGTTAGAGAACTCAAATGTCTATGAATTGGCCTATTTCTAAGATCCAGTTAAAATGTCGTTATTTTGTGAAATGTATAAGCTTTGATAATAATGGCATGAAACATTGGTAAGGGTAAGCTATTTTGGCAAAGTTAAATATAAGATTTTGAAGTTTGATGTACAACAAAAACTGCTTGTATAAGAAAATGTTATCCACTTATGATTAAAATGTTATAATAGAAATGAGGTACATTACTTTTTGTAACTATAACGAGAACAGACTTGTGCAAACCCTTTCAAGGTGAAAATGTAGATTTAGATTGTATGGAATTTAGATTTAGAATCAAGACAGTGTGTAAATATTCTGGTTTGGTCTATTCATAACATTTGAATATATTTATAAAACACAACATCAGACATATATAGGCATATATAATGATGTTTTCACAGTCAGTCATAATCAAACTTGTGTATGCCAGATATGGGGTCTTTTAACTTAAAGACTTAAAAAAGAGAAAAGATTTAAATATATATATATATATATATATATATATATATATATATATATATATATATATATATATATATATATATATATATCCCCTTTCTATGTAATGTAGGTGATTGTTTGCTGCAATGAACACCAACAGGAGGTTATACATTATATTTAAATACTATTTTCTTTTATCTATCTCTACATAAGATGGGTTTTTAAACCTATTCAAACAATCAACTCTTCAGAAAGAGCCATTAAAGGAAAGTGACTGCAAAATGAAATCAGTCTGAGATGTATAGGCAGTTAGTTATTTTGACCATAAGAGATTATTATATGAGCATTTAACCTCACAAGCACGAGCAGATTCCTGAGCTGTTTGAATCCCAACTTTCTGAGCAGACTTTGGACTCCATCACCCCAGCTAACCTCACCCAACCCCCACTGCTCACCCTGAAGGCTCCCAGAGGAAATTTGCTTTTACCCTGCTGCTGTCGATGCTGTTCAAAGGGTTCATTGGGTTGGTCTCTCTCTTTTCTCCTTTCTTTTTTAGTGAAGGTGTTATTTTTTTGTCGTTTTCTTCATGCATTCCAGCCACCAATCCTTCACTTTTTTATATCCTGTGCAGGGAAGAGTAAACAGTGTTGGCAACGCATCTCCTCTCAGTTATTTTTCGAACTGGAGAGTATGAGCAAGAAAACGGTTTTTACACGAAAAGGGTGATTGTTCTTTTCATTTTTTTTTTTTTTTATTCATTTAAAATTGTAAACACAGGCCAATATGGCTTAACTTAGTTTTAAATAACACTCTTGGAGATGTCTGCCTCTATATCTGTAAAAGAAGAAAACAATATTGTTTTCTATTTAAATGAAGTTCTTTATTGGGCATGTCTATAGATTTCGTTAAGGGATATTTTGAATCAACGAAAAACATGACACAAGTCTCACAAAAGCGTATCGATCTGTGCCATGTGCTCCATACTTGGCCACCAAAGTAAACCAAAAACTTGTAGGACATGTTCTTCATTTCCTCGCTTCATTTAACAACAAAATTAGCATTAAATCATTCGTTTAAAATCAGATTGAATATGTGTGTTGATGCAATAAATGTTTTGTTTTGTTTTAAGATACTTTAAATCCGACACATTTTCAAGAGCCTGTGGACTATTATTTTTTTTTTTTACCACGTCTGGAACCAGCAGGATGGTTTTCCTTCAGTTTTAGGTGGGCAACACCGAGAAGAATTACGAAAATAAACTTTTTGGTGGGTAGATCCTGGGGTTTTAAATACTTTTTTTTCAATCCGAAAAAGTCTCCTCCAACAAGAGTAAACAGGCTGGAAATATGTGAATGAAATATCGGTGACGTCAGAAAGAGGGGGGAGGTTTGGAGAAGAAGCGCCTCTACAGCCGGTGCGCCACAAATTGCGCACAAATGGGACAAAATATCCGCGCAAACTTCTCCAATTCACTGTTTTATTTTTCTTCTGCTCGGATTCGGCGGGTCAGTACTTTATTTGCCTCTTCTTAGGTTCATTTAACATTTTAAAGTTTTCCATTTGTTGATCACCTATAGCATGTGAATAGACTTCTAACCTAATGATCGATGCATTTCCTTAACAAAATATCATGCTAATATCCCTATAATATTCTTAGAATAAGTCTGAGATGGCAATGATCCATTACGTTAGTGTTTTAATGTTCGTCTTCGATCTCTTCTTTTGTATTATGTCCTTATAAGGATCAGTTTTGATTTATATGTGCTATTTATTCTTAAACAATAGGCTTCAATATAGGCATTTGCGCGTATCTTTAACTTCATAACTTTATTGAATGGGTATGATCAAAGATCGGATCCATCACTTTCTCATGTTGTTAGTAAAAGTCGGTCATTTCAGGTCAGTGGTAAAGCAGGTTCTATAGCTTCACAGGGGTGAGCTGAGCGTAGCTGCAACCATTCAGTGCTTCTTTCTGGACATTTACATAAGTTGAAGAAAATACTCACCAAAAGTGACTCACCTGTAGGAGACGGAGCGGACATCCTCCTTTTTTTTCCTCCGTTAATGTAAGAGATGGCAACGGCAGAGCAAGCGTTTTTCCCGGTGTCCCTTTGATGGAGCAAATGTGGGGGGGGGGAAAGTCGAGGTTCAGCCTGCTGGACTTGAAGCCTCCCGACGCTGTAGTTTAAATGACATGTTTAGGCTGACTTTAACCTGGCGTATGAAGCCAAGTGACCGGCTGGAATCAAAGAGATTTTCCATGGATGAATATTTTATATAGTGCAGTGTAACATAAGCTGCAGCAGGGTGAGGAGGGGCAGGCAGATTTTGTTTTTAAATGTGTCACCAACAGATTGCTGGGAGCTTGTGGCACACATCTGGAGAATAATCTCCAAAATGATCTATAGCCTTTATGAGAGACATATTTCATTGTCAGCTCCCAATTTTTCACAAAAGGTTGCTTCTGAGCTCAAAGGCAGTCAATCTACTGCTTCTCAGCATTTTGCATTATGAGATAGACTTCCAGATGAATCAGAGGGAGAGTTTAGCTATACAAGCATATAAATAACTAAATAAAAGCATTTTTTTTGTTGTTGTTTTCTTCCCAATAGCCAAGATAATGATAGATCATTGGTAAATTTAAACCCAATCCTCTGCATGCCTTAGAGCTTTATCATGGCTCTTCAAACCATGTGACATTCTTGGCCTCCCCCATCATGCCCCTAGCCTTCCCCCATCTCTTTCTCTCTTGTTGATAAAGATCCATACTTCACACCCCCCACCCAGCTTGTTTACAAGCAGCATTCAACTATTTAGAAAACCTGAAAAAAAAGATACAATTTCCTTCAAAGCCATGACAATAAGTCATTTGACCTGATCACACATAAAACAGGATTACAAAAGGTCTCATACCTTAATGTATAGCCTAATACTATAAATGAACAACCCCAAACCTTCCCTACTGATCTGACATCTGCTCTTCACTCACTCAGCCTTGTGTCCTTACTGAGCAGCACAAATAAACTGTTCCCAGGCCAGTGATTGGGATTGGGAGAGAAGATTAAAATAAATAGCGCCACCCATTGGCTCGCTACACACGATCCTGTGATAGATAGATAGATAGATAGATAGATAGATAGATAGATAGATAGATAGATAGATAGATAGATAGATAGATAGACAGAGAGACAGACAGACAGATAGAGAGAGAGAGAGAGAGAGAGAGAGAGAGAGAGAGAGAGAGATAGATAGATAGATAGATAGATAGATAGATAGATAGATAGACATCACTTATTTATATTTTTTTAACTGCAAGGTCCACACTTTTCTATCTTTATCTTAAGTTATTTTTACTGTAGGCCTATATTAGTTAAACTTTACCAATTTATATATTTTACTACAATGGTGACTACTATAGGCTACTATGTGTTTTTTAAGGAGTATACAAGTCTGGAAAAAACGATGTAATAAAAATAGACATAATGATTGAAACATGCCTAACACGTAGGCTAAGGGCCTGTTGTTTCAGGGGGAAAGCAAACAAAATAATAATAAAAACAAAAGTATATATATATATATTATATAGCCTATATATATACTATATTATAGTAGTTTTGGTGCAGTTGATGCAGTTGAGTGTTTGTCCTCCTTATCCTTTTAGAGTGCAGATTTCAACTACAGAAATAAATAAGTAAAATTACAACTTTTATAGCAATAGGCCTACTATAGTTAGGCGATGTAACAGGGAGTTATTTCATTACTGCTCTTCCGCCGAGTAATATAGTTCCCCAGCGGTGGCTGAGCGGCGATTTCCGGTTGGCGGATTTATATTTCAGTATGGTCCCAGGTCTGTGCTCATTGGGTATTTTAGAACGTCTTCAAATGTGTCAGCCAATCAGAAATTAGGACCCGTCCCAGCAGTTTGACCAGACATATTAGGACGTATGTTTTATAAGAACTATTACAGGATCCATATTAAATGTGTTAAAAGTTATATTCTAGAATCTATAATGTTATAGTCTATACTCGGCGTTATGAAGTCTGTAACATACGCAAGCAAATCAGCTGGTCTGTACTCGAATGCACCACCAGCTTCGGTTTAGAGAATTTGAAACAAGGTTTGCTTTTTAAAAGTCTGCACATCAGTTTGCAGTCAAATGTAGGACTACAGGGTTGGTTTTCCAGGACTGTCAAGCGCCCTCTGGTGGTTCACTACTCTCTCGTGCACGTGCACGCACATAGACGCACATAGGCCTGCATTACACAGGCCTACATAAATTGCTTGTTTAGTTGGGAGATAATTAAAAGGAGATTGGGCCTTTGCTGATTATCCTCTTTATTCTTTCTTGTCAAGGACGTGATCAATTTACACAGTAGTTGTATTGTGTACTAGTTATGCCACCTTTTGTTACCAAATCCTATTAACTTGAATTTTGTATTTCTGGTCTGCATGGGGCTTATTTTTAGTATTTTTAGAAAATTATTTTTAGTAGGCCTAAATGTAAGTCAAATCCCACGTGCATACCCTGTGTTTTGCAAAACCCTGCAAAGACTTTGAATTGTTCACTCATGGGCTATGATGTGAAAAGTTTAAAATGTATTTAGTCTATTTTTAAAAATAGCTTCTTTTTTTTACTGTAAATATTATTTAGTCCACTTACCCCCCCCGTTTTAAAGTATGAAAGAAGTACAAAAGAAAGTCTTATAGTGTAATTTGCCTGTTAGTTTTTAAAACCGTTTCTGATAGAGAAGCTGAGGAAACATTTAGATTGATGTGTGATTGAAACAGGTTCATCTCTTGCAATGCATTTAGTTTTTTTTAGTTTGTTTTACTGGATCATTTTACAAAAACAATCACTTTAATTTTGTGGAACTGAATATTCTGAATATTTTCATGAAACTATTAAAATCCCAATCTCAAAACTTTCAGCAAAATAAACATTTCAGTTTTGATTTTTCCACTTTCATCCAGACATTTGCCAAAAAAATTATTTAACATTTCAACCTTCCTAATTTCCACTGCCCTGGTTTAAACAAGAGAAAATATTTATGTGCATTTAATGAATCGAGAATGACTTAGGTTATTTTACAAAACTTTACTAAGAATTGTGCATTTATTTTACATAATGTGAAAGTTTATATTCAAATTAAAAGGTAAGTGTGTTGTGTTCATTGTAAGAATCTATGGATCTTTTGCTCAGACAGTTTCATCCTCCTGAATTCTCTTTTCAGGGTTCATGTTGTAGTTGTCCACAGCTGTGTAGGCCTAACAGCCTTTTCTCACTGGCCTTAAGTGATTGAAATGTTGAGAAAATGTCTTAATAGAAGAAGAAAAAATGAGTGAAAATGTGACTGTTTTAGTACATTAAAATGGTAAGTTAAAACAATTTGTTTTTTTTAAATTACTTTTTGTTTACAGTTACAGCCTTTCACATTTTAATGTTCAATTTTTGCTATAAATCAAACAGGAAGTTATGAATTTAAAAATGAAAAATCCATAAAATACATGGAAAAAAAGTTTGTCCAAAGTCTTTTGCTGAATTTAATTTTCACTCGGAAATAAGTCGTGAGTAGGAAAAAGTTGGATTGAGAACATGTCTTTTGTCTTTCAAAAGTACCTGCACTTTAAAATCCACCTCCATAAACATGAAAGTGGGACATCAGAGAAGATCTAGAACATGAAATATGTATGTTGAGTAATCCATATGGGTCCCTCTGTCAGACCACCCTCATTTTCTATTCCTGCTGCACGTGTTGGTCATTTTCAGAGTGACTGCCCCCTGGTGGAGGGCCAGACACTTACAGCTTCAGGTGCTTCGTTGTCACTTCCCATTTTTGTGTGTAAACAGGGACTTGTCTCACAATAAAATGCTTTGGATAAATTAAATACATTTAAAATATGTAAATTAAATTGATTGAAAAGACCCAGTTCCCTTTGTTATGTTGTTAAAGATAATCATGAGATAAATGTGGATACAAATGTATCAATTTTGTGGATACTAATTTATCAGATCTCCAAATCATCAGTTCAAATCTTTTTGTTTTGTTGAAGTTAAATATTTCACTTTGTGAGTGACAAACGCGTCAGACTACAGCCAACTTTCTTTCTTCAAACTATCAGTCGGTCTTTCTCCACATGTTGTAATTATTAACTCTTTAAATGTTAACCTTAAACCTGAATAAATGGGCGGGATTAATCACCGTTTAAAAAGTTGTTTATTGTAGTTGTGGTATTGTGTTTTGTTCCCTTTAAAAGGCAAACAATCAGCACGTCAAGAGGTAGAAATAATTATCAGTCTGAAATAAATGTACACGTACGTGCGCACACACACACACACACACACACACACACACACACACACACACACACACACACACACACACACACACACACACACACACACACACACACACACACACACACACACACACACACACACACACACACACACACACACACACACACACACTTTGTAAGTTTCCGCACTCACATCCACGGCAATACTGTCGACTTGTGGTGTCATTTGCACTATACTTGTATGTGCTGGGCACCATTCAATGTCCCACAGCCTACATTTTGTGCACTAACGTAAAATAAATAATATGCATCATGTTTAAGCACCCAAAGGACGCAGACACAATGTTCAAATAAACCTTTGCCACTTCAACCTCATGACTCTAACTGCTGATTGGCTGATTACTGTAACCGTGAAAGTACCCTCTCCCTTTACACACCCACCACTGACAATGTATTCATTCTTTGTTTCATTAGGACTACAAACTTGGCCTGCAGTACAGGAGAGGGTACATTCACTGTGAGTGCTGCAGCTGGGGCAGATGCTGATGAGTCTGTAACAGGCTCACACGGAGAGGGACAAAGATAGATAACCACAAAGACAAAAATAAAAGATGTAGTGATGGTGGCTGGGTAAACATGAGTTGAAAGATCCGGCACTGTGTTGGCATGAAGTTATAAAGAAAGTGTGAACAGCTGATGATATGAACAGTATTCAAAAGATGGTTTGAGAAAAGGAACAAAACAAAAGAAAACACACACACGGCGCAGGTTATTTGACCCAGGAGATGTTGAGACAGCGAGCGATAAAGGCGTAGGTGTCGGCCACCTCCTGGATGACCTTGCTGGTGGGCTTGCCGGCACCGTGGCCTGACTTTGTGTCCACAAGGATGAACAGAGGGTTTGTCTGCTTGGGGCTGCGGCCTACGATGTGCTGCAGGGTGGCGATGTATTTGAGGGAGTGGAGAGGCACCACCCGGTCATCGTGGTCCCCTGTGAGCAGTAGCACCGCAGGGTACTGGACCCCGTTGCCTTCTGGGATGCAGATGTTATGGAGCGGGGAGTATCTGGCAAAGAAGAGCAGTGGGAAGGTGCAGAGTTCAGATTATAACACGCATAATACACAAAAGTTAAACAAGCTGTATGTTGGTTAGGGCTGAAAATAATCTGCAGTTTATATTCTCAATTTATCGATTAATCATTTTGTCTATCAAATGTCAGAAAATGGTGAAAAAATATTCCCAGAGCCCGAAATGGTGCATTTAAAATACCCTGTTTTGTACAAATAACAGTCCAAAACCCAAAATACTAATTTTACTAACAAATATGACAAAGCAGCCAATTTGGCTCAGCTCTGGTGAACAGTATGGCGGGGAAGCACAATATTCTTTTGTGTGGAGCATGCTGTGGTGACTTTAAGAAGTGGCAGGTCCCGGATGAGTGCAAATAACAGTCTTGATAATATTTGCAATCAGCATTCAACTCACAAAACTAATCTATAATTTATTATATATATATATTCTGAGCACTTACTTGATGAGCCAATCAAACTGCTCTTTGTCTTCAGAACAGCCAAAGTCTGTGGTCCAGGCGTGGCCGATGGTGAACTTGTGGAATTTCAGCATGTCCATGACACCTACCTGAGCGACAGCACAGCCAAACAGCTCGGGTCGCTGGTTCACGCAGGCCGCTGAGAGGGGAACGCACACAGTCAGACACACCACGGATTGATGCCTGTGCAGGTGAAACTCGGAGGCTCTATTATAAAAGGATTCTTGCTCTATATATATTATGTTCCTCAGCCAGCAGCGTACATACCTACAAGCAGGCCACCGTTAGAGCCTCCATTTATAGTCAGCTTGGAAGGAGAAGTGTATCCCTCCTTGACGAGATATTCAGCTGCACACTGGAAGTCTGTGAAGCAGTTCTGCTTGTTGGCCAGCATGCCAGCTAAAAGGGCAACATACACCGTATGTAAATGAGGAGTTTGTGCTGGTATTATTTTCCAAACAAGACAGAGGAGCACAATTCCCCTCACCTTTGTGCCAGGTCTCCCCGTACTCTCCTCCTCCCCGAATGTTGGCAACAGCCAGGACTCCCCCCAGATGTCTGACAAAGATGAGTCGGGAGACGCTGTAGCTTGGTGTGATGGAGATGTTGAAACCACCATAGCCGTATAGAAAACCTGGATGGGAGCCGTCCAATTTGATGCCCTTCTTGTGAACGATAAACATGGGGATTTGAGTGCCATCCTTGGAGGGATAGAAGATCTGAGACATAGAGAAAGACACACCATCAGGGACACAAATAGGACTTGAAACGGAACCAGGAAATAACAGAGAATGGGTATCTAAAGACACATAGGAGCAGTGAATATGGTATTCACGCAAACATCATCTTTTTCAGTGTTTGTCCTGGTGCTAATAAGGTTTGGCAGTGAAGCTAGACTTGAATCATCTGTCCTTGTATCGGAGTCAGGTGAAAGGAGAGGACAAAGAGACTCCAGAAGTCCTCAGTGCCTTGCTTATTTTCACTTTTACAAGGTTATTTCTAGGGTCACTGTCCTCAGTAAGAATATAACAGTACATCTGACTCAGACAGTCAACTGCCTTTACTTAAAAAATAAATAAAATGTTATATTGAAAATAATTTTACTTCAACAGATTGTTCTGATCCAGCACACAGCTCAGCAGATTTTTCTCCTGATAACTTAGTTCGGTACTTTAAGAACTGGCACATTCAGGCACAAACAGATGTAAACATTTCTCGGAAAACGTTTCACACAGCTACACGAGAGCTCTTCAGTGATCAGGAAAGAAAATGAAAAGAAGGAGAAAAGAATCTTTTCTAGAAAATCATGGAAATACAATAGTGCACACTGAAACACTGAAATGTTGCAGTTACCTGGGTGGTCTGGTAGTCCGAGGGGCTGAAGCCTTTGACAGTGACCTCTCTGAAGATGTGGGGCTGCAGCGGCTCCTTAGTCAGGTCGCAGTGGTAAATGATGGCTGGATGCCAAAGAAGAAAATCATCTGATTTGTTCTACAATCTTTAAATCACTTTGACGATATGAGGGAAATGTATTTTCTATAGCACATTTATTTCATCCTTATACAGCCAGTTTCAATATGAAAATACTAAATGCAACCCAGAAATTAAACCAAATGTACTATGCACTGCAGCAGGCCACAATAAAACCAATTACAAAGCATACTGAATCACACTGGCTTTACAGTTTATGTGTCAAATGTCACAATCATGTTATCCAGCATTGTTAGGAGTTTTTTCTTTTGCCCGTTCCCTCATACATTACCCTGTGCATTTTGCAGCACCTGATGTCTAAACCCTTCAAACTAGAATGATTTTCTATTAGGGCTGGGCGATATGGAGAAAATCAAATGTCACGATATTTTTGACCAAATGCCTCGATATTTATACCGCAACGATATTGTAGTGTTGACTATTGGTGCTTTCACAAAATATTTACACAATGAGATTTTTGATAAATAATCGTCAGTAATGTGGATATAATGACTAAGTGGGTAAATGAAAATAATAGAAGTGTTACAACAGTCTGGTAAGTTCAGAAAATGACATCACTTTACTGTAATGCAGCCTTTAAAACCAGGAAAACACAACACTTATGCCATATTACGATATCCAAAATCTAAGATGATATCTAGTCTCATATCACGATATCGATATAATATCGATATATTGTCCAGCTCTATTTTCTATAGCAACAAACGTGACATAGCATTCACAACTACTACACAAACTGAGCAGTTATGATAATATAAAAATAAAACACTAAGTTTGTATTTAGCGTTTCCGTACCTGGGGAGAGGAAGGAGGTGAAATAGTAGAAGATCTCAGAGTCCCTCTTCCGTCCTGTGAAACCCACCACGGAGCCCACATCAAGAGGGAATGTCCTCAGCTCCTCCCCCGAGCTCAGACGGTACATTTTCAACACATTCTTCACGTCGTGGAGGAAACACACAAACAGGTAGCTGGAGTATGTACAGGTGGCAAACACTGCAGAGAGGAGACACGGTCAAGGAAAGACAGCAGATCAGAAGTTGTGTATTTCTGGGGGAACATGTAACAGCCATTCCTAGTATGTTAATAGTACAGGTCACTAGGGATGTAACAATTCCAAATTTTGCTGTGCAATTAATTGTCTCAGAAATAATTGCGATTGACAATACAATTGTCTCTTTCAGGCAAATTTAAAATGTATTTATTTATTTATCACTTTTTTAAACTAAATTAAAGTTTTGAATAAATCCCAGGATACATATGTTGGCTATATTACTGTTATGTGACCCAGTTAATGTAATAACACAAATATCCAGCCTACGAAGTAAACAACGCCTCTTTATTATCATAAAACATTTTTACTAACTGTATCCCCCTGCCATTTTTGTTGCTATGAACGTGTATAGGGTCAAGTGCCAACAACTAACAATTGACATAATAATAAATAACATATAGTCCGACCAATAATCACTTATATAATTACAATTTGGCATATCTAAACAAAATCAACAATTACCAGTCATATGCCTCAAGACCTTAGCTAATGTATGCAATTAATTGCGGTTAGACAAAGAAACCAATTATGTAACAATTGTGTTGCAGCAGCTCACCAATAACATCCTTGTCATGTTGAGGGATGAGCTCTTTCCAGTTGCTCTGAGCTGGAGAGGCAAAGTCGATGTTGATGAGGCGGTAACGCGGGGCGTCCAGGTTGGTCTTGAATGTGAACAGCGTGCCCTCGTTGGTCACGTACTCATACTCGGCGTCAAAGTTGTCGATCAGCTTCACCCATGGCAAAAGTCCTAAACATAAAAGGAGTATTTTAGTTCAATAATGAGATCAGTGGATATACACAGACAAACTTGGACTATAAAAAAAAAAAACGAATGGATTTTACAGTGATGTAAATGGGAATTCATTCCCTTTTTTTGTGGATAGAAATTGAGACTATATATGCCGTTCAGTCATCTCACTTTTATTTCCGGTTTAAAAATATAACACATAAAAAAAAAACATCAATCTTACAATAGTTACTAGCTAATGGTGAATACCAACTGAAAATGCTGAGATGAAAAATCTTTTTCAGGCACAGATCAAGAAAATAAAACAAACCAATGTAACATACCTGTAATACCCTGAGGAGTGGTCTTAAGGTCACAATACCACAGTCGGTTGACCGGATCACAACCTTCCCTGATAGACAGCAGCACGTAGCGTCCATCGTCTGATACCTGCAATATACTTGCATTCACTAAACCATACCTTAATATGCACACATAACACAGGCATTCTTCTTAAGTCATTTGTTTTACGAGAAAAAATAAACATGTTCTGACATGCCTCAGCTCCAGCCATCCATTTGGCGTGGTCAGGAAATTCAGCGCACAGCACGTCCTCAGACTGCGGAGTCCCCAAAACATGGAAGTATAGCTTCTGGTGCAGGTTGGTGGAGGTCTCAGTGCCTAGGAAACAAAGCATTTTACTTTTAACATCTGTGGTCTCTAGTGGTGACAAAAAAACTGAATTTGTCTGATGAGAGAGGTAAGGAGATGTGAAGTGGGGTGGGTGGGTGTGGATTGCAGAAACAACACTGATACATCAACGGTGTAGGAGCAGAGGAAGCTACAAATCCATCAGACTAAACAAAGAAGCACGTAAAAGTGGGTTGATTATGCAGCAACACTGTCTTCTTGACCTCACCGTCACTCTTGCCCTCCTGCTCAGGGTAGGAGTTGTAGAAAAGTCCCTTCCCATCATGAGTCCAGGACATGCAGCTGAACTTGACTCGCTCCAGGTGGTCCTCCAGAGGCTTGGCGCCTTCAACCTGCAGGAAGTGGATCTCCACCCAGTCCGATCCACTGGCGCTGGTGCCATATGCCAGGTACTCACCGTCTTCGGAGAATGCATAGCCTCGAAGTAATAAGAGGAAGAGAAAAGGAACGTTAACAAAGACATCAGGACTCAGTTAACATTCTTTATTTAGCTGTCAATGTGGATGCTATACATAGCAGGCTATTTCTAGACATGAAGACATCACAGATTCAAAAATTCAGTCTTTTTATTTTTTTACCATATCAAGAAACAATTCTGTAAAATCTGTTCAAGTGCATTCAGCAAAGGCAGTGCAATGAAATGCAAGAATTACAATTAAATGCATACTGTAAATATATAATGTAATATAATTACTATTGAGTGCAATATCTATATGAACAGAAATATACAGTGCTTTGTTGATACCTCGCAGGGCAACAGTCCCATCATCAGAAAATGTGTTTGGATCCAAGAAGACTGTGGGCTCAGCATCCAGGCTCTCCTGCACGTACATCACACTCTGGTTTTGGAGGCCTGTGTTGTAGAAGTGAAAGTACCTGAAAAGGAGGAGAGGAATGTTAAGTTGCCAAGGATCTTCACAGATATGTGCTCCACAGATGTGTCATTGAAGTGCTAAAACATGATTGTGTTGTGGCTCACCTATTCCCCCTCTTGAAGGGACAGCTATACTTGGGGTAGTCATATAACTCAGTCATGCGCTCCTTGAACAGGTCTCGCACCTCACAGCGCTCTAAAAACGGCAATGTCAGCTGGTTCTGAGCGCTGACAAAAGCCTGGTGGAAAAAGACAACAACACAGAGGTTTTTCACATCAATGTAATATAATCTCTGCGGCCAGTTCCGAGAAGCAGATGTACTGATTTATCTAAATACCTCTGCTGAGTAACAGGTGCTTTTACATCCTGTTCCAGTCAAAGCGGGTTCCAGGTTTTACTCAGCAAAGTTCTAGTGAAAAGGCCCCTGGTGATATTAACAAAACTTAACGCTGGTGGATATGAGTGTCTTTTTAAGTAATCAGATAACACAACCAGCACCAATATTTTGTTAATAGAATGGCAAAAGTGACTTGTGCCAATAAGAGATCAAGAAAATATCAGTGCAGAAATAGTAGTACTAAAAAATCATGTGTGTCCTCAGTCTATAACAAACTGACATTCTACCTAAATATGGAATGAGGATTACCTGTGTCTTTTCACTGTCCGGGTCCTCCAGCCAGCTGTATGGGTCTGGTACTTTGGAGCCATGATAGCTATCCACCTGAGACAGGTGAAACAGTAATGACAGCGGTTAAAATCTGAACTAGCTAGCTAGCTAGGTGTGGCAAAAACGACATACTTCTGCTACCAAGCTGGCACGTTGAGGTTAGTTAGCAATGTTAGCCAAACAGTAAAGGAAATATTAGCTACTAATAAGCTTAATATGAAGACATGTACATGTAGTAAGTGACGGCTAACGGGGAACAGCTGCCCATGCATTTGTCAACAAAGTCAGTCTGGGTTTTCAGAGCAAGCTAAGCTAACTAGCATGCTAACAAAGCAGGCGCTTACTTCAATGAATGAAAAAGCATGATGATTAAGCATCCCGGCTTATTAGCACGCTAGGCTAGTTAGCTAGCCACATTTACTTACAACTGCATCGTCACGGTAAGCCTGTGGATACTGAAAAGCCATTTTAGAGGTCAGTTTTCGGGAATTGCGTAAGAAAAAAAGCTGCCCCAGAGATTGAAATTGTGGTTGAGAAATGACCCTCTGGATCCTGTAAAACATCAACTTTAGCACTGAAGCTTTTGACAGGAAAAGATGCCCTGCTTACACACAGCCAACAAGCACTTTGAAGACAATACTGCTGGTTGCTGGGGCATCAGCCCAAATGTTATTGCGCCCTCTACTGACAAAAAACGAGAACAGCACTCATAGATGAATGGCTGTGCCACACATTTTATTTGCCTATGAATAAAATGATAAATAAATGAGTCTGTGACTAATTGACACATGGTGTTGGAGCAGTTTACCATACAGTTGCACACATGATATCTTTATGCTATTTCAGTTTAGCCAACCTTTCTAAAAGCACTTTTGGAAAACTGCTGTGGCAAATTCAAAAGTAAATCTTCAGAAAAGCCTATAGGCCTACACTGTATATGTAAATTCAAAAGTAAGGTTCAGAGGTTCAGTATCACCCCTCAAACAGTTGACGGATTACCTAGTGGTGTTGCTTTAGGAATTTTTCAGTGATATATTGTTAGCCAATATTTTATAGTAGCCTAGTAGCTGTAGTAGTCTACCTAGTTTGATTTAAAACAAAGTTGGTATAAGTAAGAAAAGCTCAGAATGACACTTGACCGTTTTTTTATTCATTCTACTTTAAAATCAGAAAATAAATATACAGTAAAAAAGCTCAGTTGTATTCCACCTCACTGTTGATGTTGTGAATATAAACGGTGGACACTCAACAGCTTAAAAGTGCACACTAGTTAATAATTATAGAAATGTGAATAAAGCTCTAGCAAATCTAGAAAGTGGCCCTATTTCTTTCCAAAAATCTTTATGCAGAGAAAATAGCAAAGTTGTAAAAAGTGACATTGCACCTTTAGTTAAAGGTTATCTAAGTCCACCAGGAATCTCCATCACCACTCTTATCTAGTGACAGAAGAGGATAGGGGTCAACCCTTCACTCTTCTTTCTTTCTGCTCATCATCCTCCCCTCCCTTCCTTCCTCTCTTTACTTAATCAATCAATCCTGATTTGAACATCATTATCACTGGCGCCTACTCTTACACAATGACTGATAGCGTGAGACAAGGCACACTCAGATAGCACGTTACTAGAGGAAATGAGTGGATTTGCTGAAGTGAATGGTTATTTTTAAGTGATGAATTTCTCCAATAATGAACATCTGGGATCTTTAGTTGTATTTGGTTTATTAATTCAAACATAAGTGTTTCCAGCCAGTCTTTATTATTGAATGGTTACGTACAGAGGCCATCCTGTTGAATGTGTTGTGTTAATCCACCATGACGCAACATTGTGACTGTAAGTCATTCTACAGCTATGCAGATAAGAGCCTTGGGACAGGTTTAATTACAGAGTCGAAAAGGAAACGCATTGTTTGGATACCACTGCTGATCATAGTTAGATGCCTTCTGGGAGATTCTGAAGAAAAGTGTTGTTACTTTCAGATTCAGCTATCATGCTGCTGAGCCAGATTTTAGAGGAAGACAAGAAGCTTCTCAACTATCCTGTCATGGGTGAATGCACAGTAAAAGTGGAGAATGAACAGAGCTGAGTGCAGGTGGAGGGAAAAACAAGTTTTGTTTTTCTTAGTGAAGAAAATGTAGTTGTTGGTGTGTCGATATATTCTTCCTCTTTTGGTCTCTTCTGATGGACTTTTGGTATCGTAAATGTTTGTAGGTGGAGGTTTGGGTCAAAGGATGGTCTCTGTCCCCCCTTCCCCCCAGCTCCATTCTTCTTCCCTTCCTTAAGCCGGAGTCAGGAATACCCCTCTATGCAAAGGGGATCTCTTCCTGTTTGCCTCTGTCAGGCTCAGATATGGGTCAGATAACTATTGTCCTCTGACGCCTCTGTTTCCCTAACAAACCGGGG
The DNA here is from genome assembly GCF_008315115.2 of Sander lucioperca. Classification (NCBI taxonomy): domain Eukaryota; kingdom Metazoa; phylum Chordata; class Actinopteri; order Perciformes; family Percidae; genus Sander; species Sander lucioperca. Next base: position 12,818,164 of record NC_050191.1, read on the forward strand.
AGAGAAAAACACTGACAGTTTGAATGAGCATGTTTGTGTTTGCATTGAAATATGGACTTTTTATTCTCATAGTGGGTAGGTTTATGCATTTGTGTGTTTTAGGCTACATAGAGTTGGGCTGGGAAGTGGCTATGCATGAATTAAACCTTCTTGTTGCCCTGTTTTCCTTCATTGTCCAGAGTCAACAGTGATTTGTCCCGCGTAGTCGGAAGCACCTGTCTCTGTTGCGGTGGACAAAGGAGCATGACCACCTGTTGTGTTTCACTGCATAGGGTTACCGCAAGGTTAACTCATTCATAAATCTCTATGGCTTCACTCTGAGCAGCTCCTGTGAAGCAGTGCATTTTGTTAAAGGTGTATAAAGCAGGAAGAAGGCTGTTGATCATGCCAATCAATGGAGATGAGTAGACATAACATTCCAATTCTAACATTATGAGACTGGATAAACCGGTACCAAGATGCACAAAGAAATTCTTTCTTGTGAACCCACATATGTTCACCTTGTCAGATCATATTTGGAGGAAAAACTCTGATAAGATGCCAACTTCTTCTGATATCAATCAGACTTTTGCAACACGTAGGCTTCTTAATACCTTCACTTCTGGTTTGACTGTTCAGACACATAAAGTACTCTGGGTCCATTCCTTCAAATGTAAAACCAACAAATGCACTTCAGAAACAGTTTATTTTTTACACTTAATATTTACTTCATGTCATATGTATACAAGTATACATGCTAAACATGATACATTATACATGCTAACCATCAGCATGTTAGTATTGTCATTATGAGCATGTTAGCTGGTTGTAGATTTTTACCAGATTTTATTTTAGAGTTTTTCCTTATCTGAATCCAGATAATATTCTATTCAGAGAATAGATGTTGTATGTTATAGAGATTGTAAAGAGACAATTTTTTTTAATTTTGGGCATTAAAAGTATACTCAATATTATTATAACATGCTCTCCTTCTGTCCTATATTTTTTTTAATTTATGGAACGTTTTGACTGTGGACAAAATGTATTCTGTTATTTTTGTTCATAGCAGCAGATACTGGGTTGCATATAATGTGGACACTAGCCTGCTCAGTGCAGGTTAATGTGGCAATTTCTTATAATAATATACAATGGGGTTTTTTTTCATCACAAAAGCCATGTGCAATAATCCATGTTCCTTTTATGATATCTCACCAGCTACAATCTACTGTCACGGTCAAGTCACAGTCCTCGAACTTAATAATAGTAGTGCAAAGGGATCCCAACGCGACAAAACAATACACAAGTAATAATAAGGACGCTTTTAAATACAGAGATCAGGGGGGACAGCTTCCTGCCTGTTTCTCTCATTCGGCTGTCATTAGCCGTGGCCAGGATAACAGTCTCTGCTCTGTCCTGTGTGTGATGTGGTAGAGGGTCAGTCCAACCTGCCCCCTTAGATGTCCTCAGACAACAGGATGTTATTGAGGATCCAGTGAGGGAAATTATAGCACGCACGTAAGACGGATGTGATCAGTGCACAAATTATAGGAAATGCTAACTGCATTTGACATCATGCATATACAGCATGTTGGCTCACTAAGGTAAAGTTGGTTGAAGTTTGAGGCTGTGCCAGTTTCATTGATGCCCCGGATAAAGGCAAAATACAGTGACTAATAGGGCTGCACGATATGACCTAAAATCAATTAATTAATTACACATTTTACCTTGATAACGATAAATTAATGATAATTAAAACATTTTGTGATTTTTTTTTTGTCCTCATAGTTCATTGGTAAGTTTGTACTGTAAATAGGATCAACTATCGAAGGTGAGATATTTTTTCTAATTCAAAAGTGCCTTATTTTTGTTATTTTAAAATAATTGAAGGAAACACACAAAGCGGGAACTATTATGGCTATTTATTGAAAATGTATAACATTTAAATGAAAGCACACATTGCTTGAAATAAAAATGTCTTGTGAAAAAAGTCACATTTTAGTTTTATAAAAATGATCGAAATTATCATCATGGGAAAAATACGTCGATAACAGCTTCAGAATTTCGATGTCAATTGAGATGATCGTTGACAAAAGAACAACCATCAATTTTGATTTGAACTGTGCCAACAAGTCCAATGTTGTCCAGTGGTGACTACATTTCTGACAGTTTCAGGATGACAGCGAGGCCACATCTAATAACGTTCTGTCAGTTTCTATTCAGACGTACAGTCATGAGTTCTTTCAACAACAAATAACATAATAAGAGCGACAGTAAGACCGAGTCAATCACCCTGAGGAGAAGGGAAGTTTGTCATTGTTTGTAGTGATCATGTTGAAAAGGGAAAGAGTGCACTCAGGTTACTCAAAGCCAACTTGGTGAAAGAGGTGAGGATAAAAGGACAGTTTTACAAAAACACAATTTTCAGGTGTAGAGCCTCTTTGATTGTTTTGCATGCACTGTGGAAAATGTATACTGATGGTAAACCAACAGTAATTCCAGTGAAAAAAGCCAATGCCATTGTCTGAAAATAGATCTTTATCTTTCAATCAAAGCAATTTGTATCTGTGTTCTGGCACTGTTTTCCTCCTCGTCAAACTTGTCAGGGCACCTTTTCCCACTACACTCCCATCTCAAGTCTTGCCAAAGCTCATTTCTGGACAAAGATTCTCACCTCAGACATCTGAAGAGACTTTCTTGTCTTAATTAGTTAGGCAAGAGCGAGCTAAGTGGTAGAACAAAGCTGAGATCTAATGACACTGGTTTGTAATCATGTCTGCACTGACCGGAGTAAAAGGGCTTAAAAACACCATTCCCCCCTTGTCATTACACCACCAGTGTGTGTCCATCATCTCTACACATCTCCTCTCTTCATGTCTTTTTCTCCATTGTGTCTTTGAACCTCACCTGCTTTGTTTTCTGGGTTTGTCAAAAAAAGAACAGGAGGAGGGTAAATGAACGTATCGCTTGCGTGCAGACGGATATAACCCTTTTAAAAGCAAAACAAATATGTGTGTGTGTGCATGCCCTGTAATTTTACTGTTGACATGTGCACTTACAGTGGGGATCTGGGACCCTGGTAATGACTGGGGCAGGTAACACTGGAGACAGGTGGAGGACAGTGCTGTCTGAGTGTGCGTGTGTGCGTGAGTGTCAGACACAGACTCAGATGTGCAGACAGACACAGTGGCACCTGATGATGTCATTGATGTTGTCACTGAGTGGTAGTAAAGTTCCCCTTTTATAAAGGACGCCATTCATAGGCAGTTGACTCAAACCATTTAAACACACTGTATCGTAATCTTATTGTGCTCTTGCTCAATGAGAAAATTTACAATATTGCACGGGGCTCTCGTCAACAGACCATAAATGCAACGCCTATATATATTAAAGGAATAGTTTGGGACATTTTGGGAAATATGCTAATTCATTTTTTTTTTCAGTTAGATGAGAAGATCAACATCACTCTCATTTGTCCATTAAATATAAAGCTACCTAGCTAAAGCTATCTAAAGCCGCCTACACATGATATGCAATTTGCTCTCTGCGCACCTCTAGGTAGGGCACAGAGCAAAGCGGAGTGCAGGTATTCGTCATCAAGAGTGGCAAGGAAGCTATTTCCCATTGCTAGGTAACGACATGCTGTTATCTCATTGGTTGCACTTTCGAAAGGTCAGCCGCAACTAGGTCAAAGTTGAAATAATTTTAACTTTGAGCACGGTGCAAAGCGGCAAATCCGAGCAGTGTGCGACGCCAGGGCTAGCGCAGCGCATAGTTGGGCGCCACCACCCTCCCATAGGAAATCAATGGAACGGCCGGCGAAAAACGGTTTTGCCGCCTATCATGTGTAGGCAACTTTAGCTTAGCATAAAGACTGGACCTTTTGACAGAGCCATGGTAGCTGTTTCCCATTTTCAGACTATATGCTAAGCTAGCTTCTCAGATATGAGAGCTGGAGCAATCTTCTCATCAAACTTGGCAAGAAACCAATTAAACATATTTCCCAAAATGCCGAACTATTCCTTTAAGCGTTGGTCATAAAGGGAACTTCACATGTTTTGTCAGTGACAACTCTTGTATCTTCTGTTACCATAATGATTGATGCAGTGATACTGCTTTTATGAACAGGTTTCACTTAATTCCTTCTTTGAAAAGGTTTATTTAAAGAACACAAAGAAACAACAATCCAAGTGAACAATTACGACAGCGTTAGAGATCCGTGACACTCACATAAGACAGAGATCGAGGCACACAGTAAGGAATGTGAATGCATGAATACGCATATACGCAATATTGCATCAGCTTATATAGGGGTCACAGTCAGTCTTTCTGTGTCTTTATTTGGAATATCAGGCCCATGACTCCTCATTGGAGAATATGTGTGTGTGTGTGTGTGTGTGTGTGTGTGTGTGTGTGTGTGTGTGAGAGAGAGAGAGTTATGGGAAACTCTACCCCGTGCCACAGTGTGACAGCATGGATCAGGTTTACCTCTGTTTGTTCAGTGGCCATCCAGAAATATGGCAGGAATCTGAGAACAGCAAGCTACCCAAGGCTGACTGAGCTGAATCTGCGAGCTGCTCCTGAGAGACAAATGGACAGAGAGACAGACAACCAGATACACAAACACACACATCCTCAATGAAAGAAATGTGTTAAATTCTACAGTGTATGTCACCATTTCTTGTAATGTCATCACATGCAATAGTCGCAATTTTTTCTTCAGTTGGGTGAAACGTCTTAAGCTCTGCAGAACATGTAACAGTTTATGTGTGTGAGTACTGTAAGTGTGTGCGAGTCTGGTGCATCCTTCCCGGATGGTACATCTCACTGCTGGTCATAATTATTACAGTCTGTCTTAGTAATTAAGAGGAAGACAAAACAATGTGAGGAGCCTTTTATGCAATCAGGTGTGGCTCCTGGGGGTCGGACACTTCCTCCTTAAGAAGTCTGTCAATCTGGTGTTCAGTAGGAAAACCTTATTCTTTAACTGAGGACATTAAGGTATCAGTAATGCTGCAATTTTACAAAAGTTGAGCTGATAAAAAGCATCTGCATGTGTTTTAAGAGATATAATTATATGATTTATTTAGGTGGAAAGTTTAAAAGTGCTTCAAGAGCCTCTGTAGTATTTGTTACTAAAGGTCAGTTATAAGGAATACCAGAATTGTCAAATCAATTGTAGTAATCTATTGAGAATAGCTGATAAACAGGGCTGTTTGAACTAAAAGCAAGTGTGAGAAAAAGGAAATACTTCACTCAAGATCAAATACCCAGAAAGGATGTTTGGGTTTTTTTACGGTATGATGACATTAACGGTTAACCACAATGGGTTGACTTCTCAGGGCAGGGTGGTGGTTCCATTTAGCAACCAATCCAATTTGTGTGCTTTGTTTTAAACATGAATATGTGTTTTTATGATATGCTCATACATTATTAATTAATAAACTTCAAGTAGAATAGCTGTGTGAAGATACCATTAGTTTTTCTCAAAATTAGGGGAGAAATGAAACAGGTTTAACACAGTAAAATCAAGGTGTTGCCAAACTTGTTTTAAATCTGTGATAATCTACAGATAATCTCTGATTATTACGATGGATGACAAGGAAACCAGGCGCCTGACGGTCAAACAACAAGGACCCCGGACAAGAGATAACATCAGCTGTTTGTGAACGCCAGATGAAAATAAAAATCAGCATCCAGGGGTCAATGGACGGCCGGAAAGAGATCACAGAGGGCAATGCCAATCTTTGTTCTGACTGAAGTCCCATACTTAGGTCATGTTATGCCAAATTTTCTATCTCTGTCACAAGTGAGAAAACTCCTTCCACTGAGGAAGACCTTGAGATATGGTTGAAAGTGCTGGAAAACGCGTTTTGTGGAACTACTGTTTCATAGGTAACGCTTATCATTCAGGATCGGAACCACAAGAATGTCATCACAAGGCAATGTAAATGTGTCTTTGACTTGGCTCACACAGTGCACCAAGAATAAAAAGGATGTTAAAAACATACTTTTCCAACATGTCTGAGAGGTGGATTGCACGGTTGTCACATTCATATCAAGCAGAACGTCTTATGTAATAATAACGAGAATGAATGTGGTTATTGGGACATGCAAATCATTATACCAAAGCATTAAGGGGTTTTGTCCCTAATTATGGCCCTTATAACTGATTACGAGAGCGTGGGTTAATAAGCAGCTGCTGGTCCAGTCGATCCAGAGCAAAGTTTGTAATTTCTGTCTCACACGGGAGAGACAGAAATTAAACATGACAAATGTTCCACGCGTTTCGATTACACTGCAGACTCCTCAACCTGATACCTGGACACCCCATGAGTTGTATGTTAAGTCAATTTCTTCCCTGCTGCTTTAAGATGGGTTGGCACACAAGTCACCTCATACCAATAACAATCAAAGGGGCTAATGCTTGATTTTGATTAATCTAATTTAAAACCTGAAGAGGCAGTGTAGGTCTCAAATTGAAGCCAATCTATAAAAAAGGCGACTGACTTGATTACATTGGATATACTGGTTGGACATTTATATGCAAATCTTTTCTTGGAAATATAATCCTTTCTTGGCCCCCTGGAAATACTGCCATGTGCAGGTGTTGTCTTTGTAAGTCCACGTGTGCAAGCATGCACGCATGCGTCCTTGCTTTGTCGTCAGCGATGGACATTACCTATCATTCACAGACGTCTAGGCTGCCGGTCAGCTGAGTACAGTGATAGTGTTTTCTCCTCATCTTCGTGGGTGGTTTTTGTCCGTACTTTAAAAGACATCTGTTATGAAGCGCAGTAGCATTCCTCTTAGCCCTGAAACCATTATAATAACCCTCTGCCTGTCAACAGGAGATCATCTACCAGTTGAGGGAAGATGGTTGGTAGACTTGGTGGGTGGTGGCTGTGGTGCAGTGCTGACATTTATTCACGTTCACACCTAAAGTGGAAAACAGGAGGGATAAAAAGATGGAGAGACAAGTTACATCACTGTTTTTCTGTGCTAAATGTATTCATTAAGTTCATATTGCTCCTGTCATGTCAATACCGTGCGTATGAGTGATTTCTCCACCACAAGCTGAAGAGAGTGCAGGGTAAAGGAAATCACTTAAAGTAACATGAAATGGAAGGGGAGGCTGATGGGGCTGACAGGCTGATAACAGCACAGCATGGCAGGGGAAAAGTGAGGGTGAAAAGGGTCAGAGTAGGGGGCTGTGCGACAACAAGATAGTTGTGATAGAATGTGAAATATTTCTCCTTGAGTCAGCCATAAAACTTTAAGAAAGGCAGAGGTGGAGGTTGCGTCAAACATTTCAGCTGTAATGGGTTATAAAATGGGCTCAGCCTCCATTTCTGCCAAAAATCATTGTCCTCATCCTTGGGGGAGGTGATGGGGAAGGAGTGGTCACCTTTAGTCCTGCTGCGAGAAATAACCCTAGGCAGGTACAGACTCAAGCATGGAAATTACAGGGCTTAAGATACTTACGCTATTTACAGAGGCCCCAAAGGCACCCTTAGCCTGTGTACAAGCAGCTTTCCCTATTCTAGTGTATTGACATTTGACTGGTGACTAACTGTATCTTCGGCCAACTGTAAAATGCAAATTTTCCTTGTACTTATAAGTTATTATTAAAGCAAATGTTTACCCAACATACAAAAAACACATTCTTACTGTCCTGTAGTGACTAACCATACAGATCGCTTTGGTTTTATTTGCCTGATTTTTAAGATATTCCTTCACCTCAGTACAACGGAGGTATATGGAATTTTGTTTATGGTGCTTATAGTGTTGAAAAATTCAGCTTAAAAAATAGCAACCACATCTTTTTCTATAAAAAATATGGTTAATTGTTATAATATAATAAGAAAGTCCATCCAGCTTCATAGTATCGGGGTGAGGGCAGTAATCTCAGAACCAGGTAAGTTGAAGTCAAACAAAACTTTTTGTATGGCTGGATACCACTAGGAGGAGTCTTCTTGAGACCATATAACTTATAAAATAAGAAATAACACATACGAATATTCTCTTACAAATGAAAAGTTGAATTCATAAGAAATAAAACGCACTCTTGCTCAATTCAATACACCCAGGTTTTTTGCTTCTACAGCCTTATTTAGTTTTGTATGTTGGGCTGGGTACCGAATTCAATGCTTTTTAGGCACAAACGGAATTGCCTCCGAGTATCGTAAAAATACCTCGTCATTCAATACCAAATTTCAATACCAAAGGAGTAATAAATCTCATCAGCGTCAGTGAGCCAATTAGCATGCAGCATGCTTCTACCAAGATCTAACAATGCTGCTGATTGGCTGTCTAGCATTACACGTTGAGAAGCAGGCAGGAAAAACTCTACGTTACGCACAGAGACAGGGCTCACGCATAGACAGTATATAGAATGGACCAACAGATCCCGTTGCTCTGGACAGAGACCAGTGAAGGCCATTAGAAGCACTTTTCCGGTGAGCGCTGAGCGTTACTGCGCAGCCTCCAACTGAGAGAGACGACGTAAATTTGACGTGAGCAACCTGTCTGAAAGTTGTAAGTCTTCTGGTAGCTGTGCCAAGAGAAATCTCAATCATTCCCAATCTTGCAGAGACGGAGAGCGTAGGTATATGAAAGGAGATAACATGGGCACAGGCTAATTAGTGCTAACTAAAATGCTAGTTAACATTAGTAATTAAACTTAAACAGCTAATGTAAGTCGAAACTGTCTGCGAGCTTCTCCTGTACTATACGGTAATTCCTCTACTATGCGACAGTAAGTCGCGTGGTTATGACACAATTGTTAGCCTATTTTTACAAAAATGCCTGCTATGGAGCCATAACATGAGATACAAGGTAATGGAGCCTTTTATACATTGTCGTGTTTCTTTAGAAATAAACAATGGACAAATAAAGTCTTTAAACGCTTTAGATGTAAAGTTATTTGCTGTCAAAGTGACGTCAAAATGAATGGCAGTCAATGGGAAGTTAACGGGGGGGTGAACAAGGTAGCGATGGAGTTTTTCACTCTCACGTCATGGCTGAACTGGCAAAAAAGAAGCAGAAAGCTAGGAAAGCATTGTCGGAGGAACAGAGAAAGAGGAAACGGCAGACTGACCGAGCGAGGACCATGGATGTATTAAAGGAGAACTCCGGGCAATTTTTACGTTAATCTTGATCGCTATAAGTATGTGAGTACTGTCGATAGCAAAAAAACGAGCCGAATCGGTGCTAGCTAACTGGAGCTGCTGCAGCTAATGCCGAGAGCTGCCACTTAGCTAAAACGGCAGTTTTGGGGGCATATCATAAAGAGTGCCTTTGTGCCTCTTAACAGACACAAAATGCAATTAAAATGTCTGTGCAACATGAACAGGGCCCTTACATGACAACAAGATGCGTTTTCAACTCAGACATTGTTTAAATTCACCTTCCATGTTAGCTGCGAGCTGCCGTCTGGGATGAGTGAGTGTTCAGCCAGGCTTCGGTAATAATCATCACGCAGCAGTTCCCTGTGTATTTGTAGTATATATATCCATTTTGTTTGCGATCCATCTGGCATTGGTGAATAGTAGTCTCTGCAGTGGCGAACTGTGTGTTAGTTGCCTTAGCCAGGCTAGCAGGGCCGACCGGCATCCTTCTAATTCCTCCCCGCCTTCCTCACCTGCCGCGGCCGACAACAATCCACGGGCGCCCGCTGGTCTGGTGGATGTCCTCCAGAGGACAGTTCATGCTTTCGCGGCGAAATTTTTGTGCCGAAAAAAGTTTATTTCCCCCTCAAAAATAGGTAATTGAGCACTGTAGTGGTTATGATCATATCAGTGACTATGTAACTACATGGAAATGGGCCAAATGATGCCTGTTTCTTGTACCGTAATAGCGTTACTGAAGGCTAGCTCTAGCTCCATAGGTTACTCCAAGCTTCTTCCCTTGTGAACACCTCCGCTCTTCACTCTTCTCACACCACGCTCCGATCTGCACACTGCTGTTTACCTTTTCCTGCTACAACTGAAATCCCACGGGACTTCAGCACAAGACTACAGCCAGCCTTCTATAACGCTGTTACTGTACAAGAAACAGGCATCATTTGGCCCGTTTCCATGTACACAGGAAATGAACACAGACACACTCCCATAGACGCTTCGGTGCGCCTGTTGCTAGCAAAGCTGATATCTGTAGCAGTTAATGTAATAAAGTAATTTTCACTTTTTCAGCAAAAGTCTAGGTGTTGCTGCTATGTAACATTTTGTTTACAATGCTACCTAAAAAAACGTAATGTATCAAACAATGTCTCTGCCATTGTCAGTCAGGAAACTTGTTCTTGTAAATAGTAAATTACATTTCCTTTTACACGGTCATGTTCATGTCGTCAGCCTGTTATGTGAAATAACAGGTAGTCCAAGCCAACTAATCACATATATGCCCACGCTCAAAGGCATCCACTCACACATAACCAAAGTCCTCAGTGCAATCTTGGCTCAGAGGCCTCTCCACGATGAGAAAAGTTCATGCTGTTACGTGAATTACTCACACAGTACGTATATGAGTAGTAGATGTAGTAAAGAGAAGGTTCAGATAGAGAGGCATTACAGAGGAAGAGTAGGAGGTGGAGGAGAGGAAAGCTGAAAAGAAGGTGATGAATGAGATGACTGAAGGCAAAGAGAAAGAGCTAAACAGTGAGAGAGAGAAGTGGATTTTAAATTACATGGTGGCTCATGTCAGAAGCCGTAATTAGCAGCTTGGTCAGGTGTGATGAGTGGGACAGGAAGCATGAAAAGAAGGACAAAACAGCACAAGCACCAAGGAGAGTCTATGAGGAACAGAATCCACTTGACACAATGGCAATACAATTTGAAATTCCCTGAAGTGGAGAAAGTGAATGAGAACAGTATGCATGGCAAATTCATGGCTATGAATGGAAGTGAGCTCACAGACACGCAAACATGGCTGTGGTTTGCAGTTTGTCGCGTGTCAAGTGCGTGAATGACAAGTCTGAAAATTCAGACAATTCTTAAGCTGGCTGGCGGCCTGCCAAGTTAAATGTTGCTTTTGGTGAAAGGAGCAAGGGGGGGAGCAGACCGGGGTGAATGCTGGGTTACAGATAAACTTACAGCATGATACAAGTATCTACACATTCTGGATCTGACCCCCACTGAGCAGTCTCCGGAAATAAGAAAACGCAAGATTAAAAAAACGTTCCTGCATGCACCAGAAAACACAGTATTCCTATCATTTATCTATATTTTAAGTGATGGCACAGTTTCATGTTGTAGCCTCTTGCACTCCTCAGTAGCTGAGCATTTATGATGTAGAATAGTTTTTTAAAATGGGATACACATTTTCAGGATACAGTATATAAGCACAAACACAATAAGGATTTTTTTGAAATATAAGAATGATGCCAAATGAAGCAAAAAAGGAATTTGATAGTTCCAGGTTGTCAAATGTGAGAATTTGCTGCTTTTGTTGGTCTTACATTGTAGTAAAATATTTAGGTATCAGGCTGATTTGATGACATCACCTTGTCTAGGATATTGTGATGTTTAATTGACCAAACAATTAATTGAAAAAAGAATCCGCAGATGAATCGATAACAAAAGCCCTAATTGCAACCGAAAGTCGTTGTCATCGATACTCTATTTTTATGATTTAAAAGAGACTTGATTACCTCCTTTTTGTGGTAGATTACACGTTCCAAAATGGCACAGTTATCAAGCATTAAAAATCACCTCTGGTAAGACTCTCTGGAACCCAACATTAGCAAGTATGCAGCTGTTGCAGTGAGGAAGAGTTGGATATTGAATATTTACCTATTCAAGAAGTGTCACTTTACATCTAATTGAGCTGCAGAACACACAAGAACAAGGATAATATGGTGTGCTGCATTTAATCCTGAATACAAACAAGACCTCCTTTGACATATTAAAAATTTAAACTGAATTGAATTGAGGTCTTTAAAAAAAAAAAAAACTTTCCAAACCTTGCTTTACACTACATAAGCGCCAAAATGACCTCATCTCCTCTGTGCTGTGGCCTTGACTTCCGAACACAACACAGGTATGCCTTCTTTACACCCAAAGATGGAGTGGGTGACTGTCAGAAAATGAAGATGTATATGTCTAATCCGGACATAGCTGTGTGACAGCCAGTGCAAACCCCACCCCCCCAAAAGAAAGCCTCATGCCCCGGGGCAGACACACGCACACACGCACACACACACACACACACACACACACACACACACACACACATACACACACACACTCTCTCTCTCCAAGGAGGAGTCATGGGGCAAAGGGGAGGAGGGGAGGGAGCACAACAGGAGGAAAAGGGAGTGTATTTCTCAAAACACACACCTTCCCTCCTCCCATGTAAGAAGCAAGAGGAAGACTCACACACTCAAGTGTTCAGTTGTGCGGCCACTCACACACAGGTTCACAGGATACTGAGGTTGGGTGAGCGACTAGGAGAGAGAAAGAGAGGACAAGAGACAGAGGACAGCCACTAGTTGCTCATAGACACTCAAGCTTTCAAGGAGAGCACTGATAGCCTACCATATGTGTGGCTCCTCCCAAGGCTTCACAGTAAGTGTGCATCTTTTTCAAATAATTTGAATGATACTAATGTATCATAGAGCTTGTGCTAAGTATTCATATTATTTACCAGTATGAACTGGAGTTCATTTTTTTTTAACCTAGTAACTTATTCATTCACATTTTCTTTTGCATTACAACACTGTCGCGCGGAACATAATGCCAAAGTAAGGTAAGGAGTGCTTTCTAGAGTTAAATGTTGTTCTGCGAGCCACACAGCTGTGTGCCTTTGACTCATGTCTTGATTTTCTGAATATATTTTCTGCCGTGTCACTGGGGTTCGATGGTTTCGGAGTGAGCTGTCACACTTGTGATAGTCATTCCGAGTCAGCTGTGGTGACCACACTTCAGAGAAAAATAGGTGGAAACGTCATCCATAAATCTCATCTCTCTGCACTTTTATCTGCACTACTTTTGTTTCTCTCCCCGAGAGTAAGCTGAGATATTTTGTTATTGCAGCAAAAATGCCACTATTGCACATATATATTTTAGATTACTGTGTGAGCTTCGAAGGATTTTTAATTAATGAACACAACTTTTTTTTCCATTTAGGCAGGTTAACTTAAGATTTGTTTATACATGATTTTATAGGATTATATGCCAAAGCTTCCCTTCAGTATTCATTTCAGTTTTGAGTTGAGTTTGGTCATCAGGAGGTCACATGAGTTTCGCAAATATTACTAACCACAGACCTTATCTGTCACTATCTCAGAGGCAAACTGATGAGCCTGAAAAAGGAAGTTCTGAGAGGGCACATCTGAGCATTGTCTTGTAATCACAAGTCTTCTATCTTCTTCTCTTTCACTATTTGACCGTTTCATCCCATCAGCTGGGGCACTCTGCCTTTGTCAGAGCCTAGGTGCCTGACAACAATCTTCCTGAGAAGAGAGTGATAGACAGTAAGGAACAGACACAAAGAAAGAGACTTTAGACCTGGCTGAGAGCCAAGTCAGTCAGTTCAGAGGAAGTCTGTGCGATTCACTGGGAGCGCTGATTTCCTTGTGAAAGTGGTGCTGCTCCGGGGGCTGACGTGCACAGGAACCTCCCTTATAGCCCAGGGGTTATGATTTGGAGAGTCACAGGATGTATGGGACAGTGGGGGCAATGGGGCAGCAACCACCAAAGTTCCACTTTGAAGTTTGTTTGTCCGGTAGTTGCTGTTGATGGGAAAGTTAGATTCTCCGCCACTTCTCCTCCTCCTTAACATCCCTGACTTGCCCCCTGCCTTCTCTATGTCACATCTCGCACTCTGGAATCTAATTTTAGCTCCATTCAAAACTTGACTTCCCTTGGTACTTTAGCTGTTGCTTGTATTGTCAAAGGAAAAAAAAGTCTTTGGTCAATACTCCAATCGCCAGAATCATGTTTTTTTTTTTTTTAGATATGGAATGACTATGTTTTGGAATGACTATGATTTCTGTAGGCCTCCTCCTCTCCGTGCACCACAGCCATGTTAACCCCAGAAAGCTCACCGCAAAGCACAGGGGTCATCGCAGCGATGCCAGAGCCACAGGATGTAGACATGACATCATTGAGCGAGGCAAACTTTGAGGAGAAGTGCACTTATATCGTCAAGGACCAACATCTGGAGGAAGAGTCCGAAAACAACAGCAAGACACGAGCTGAGAGATCCTTACCCAGAAACCTGACGCTGAAACGCTGCCACATCTCTGCAGAGGTATGCAGTAAAGCAGATCTCCCTTGTTGGTGTGTGTCATTCAAATTGTCTAAGAAAGTTGAGTTTTAAGGAGTTCTTACAAAAACCAAAGCAGGAAAAAGATGCAATCCCAATACATCTAAATGGTATGTAAGCATGTACTGCAGTTGTTTATGTTTTGTGTAACTGCTGACAGATTGCGTCACTCCAACATCCTTCCATCCACTCATCCATCCTGAGGAGGGAAGTACTTGACATGTTGTTGTCTAATTTCAGCCTTTCCTCTCTGCTATGTATGTGTTGAGGCAGAGGCGGAGTAAGGCAAGCCCCTCAGCACACAGCCTGAGGTCTCTATGATTAGTAGCTAGTACTGCCTCAGATTCCCAACCCTTTGTCCCAGCACACAATTACACCGTAAAGCAGAGCACCAGCACCGGCACCCACTTTATCGATTACACCATAAACATCATCCGGATTAAATGCGTCAGTTAAAGTGAGTTGAAGTGGAGGATAGGTTATGTTTAACTGGATGGACTAGGAAATTGCAGATAGCGAGATAAATACACGATAGAAGATTAGCCCAGTGCACTATCAATGGAAAGGAAACATTAGTTTTCCTTACGGAAGATTAGGGTTGGGCCTCTGTAGATGAAGGATGGTTGTCAGGCGAGATCAGAGGAAGTAGCCTCGGCGTCTGCAGTCAAATACCTGTACTACCACTTTGACCTTCTAATAAGGTCTGTCTGGAGTCTGGTTGATACCAAAGAGCAGGATACATTACAGTAATCTGTGACACAGGGGCACCTCAAATGGGGCAGTGTGATGAAGCGAGGGTATAACTAGCTGGATAGACTGGAGATAAACTCTATGGCTAAGCATGTAGTGGTTGATCCAGCTACATACACCAAGCCAGTATTGCTTCAAGATAAAAGACAGACTTTACATTGACATTACAATTGCTTGGGGGGACTTGAACACGGAGCTCAAAGTGCAGTTGACTGGTCTGGGTGTGCCCATAACACCTTATCCTCTCTCCCACACCCTGGAGACTCGAGACAGAGGGGTGAGTTTCACACCTGCGGGTAGCAGAACAAGAGTGGTGGTAACATTTTAATATGGTGAAGAAACTAAAGATAACGTGGGCGATTGGCTTATGAAATATTCAGCACGTGAAGGAACGGACATATTCTGTCACAGCTGGGCAAAATTCTCATTTTCTCTGGGAAAGATTTGTCATGACAGTCAATATATACAAATGATATAATAATAACAACGCATTGCTTGGTTGCTTAATTCCTTTTTCTAGAAATAGCAATTTTCCAGTGAATTGACCCGATCCCTTTTGTTAATCACCAAGAAACCAGCACAGGGTGCAGAGTCAGATAAGAAGGGCTGTATTCCCAACATTGGGAATGTTTTTCAGCTCTGAGTGCATCCGGTTGCTTGCTCAGGCCTCCAATTTGTGTGCCACTCTGTTGGTTGATGATTTCATGTCCTCCTTGTTAAACAGGTGCTTGGGGTGACCAGTAAGGAACTGATTCCTAAGGGAACACGTTTTGGCCCTCTGGTGGGGGAAAGCTACACCAATGAAACGCTGTTGAAAGACGCTGACAGGAAGTACTTCTGGAGGGTAAGTGAGCTGCATGTCAGTTTCTGGATTTGAGCGCTTGCATGTGAAATTAATCTTTGTGTGTGTCAAAACTGTGCACATCCTGTATCTGGAGACGCTGCTGTGGCTGTGGCATGGCACGAGTTAGCAGTTGTGGTCAAAGGTCTTACATCCTGTGAAAGTAACGACTCAGTCTGCCAATGCTTGGTTACCTTTAAATGCTGCTGGATCATATGGGTTTAAATGTGCATGCACTGTAAATGTGTGTTTGCCAGTTCTCTGCATTGCTGCCTGAGGTCACACACACAGCTGTTTGGTTTCAGTGACGCAGCGGTTGTCCTCTCTCTCCGCTTCTCTCGGCAGCGGTATCGCTGCCAGTAAATACACCATGCACATGTCCGCACTTCTCAAGACTCATAAACTCTCACACTGACTAAGCAAGGAAGTGGCTTTGAGCCTGAGAACTGTTATGTTACAAATCAGCAGCATCTTCCATTACACACAAACGCCTGTGTAAGTCTACAGTTTAGAGTCAGCAACCTTGAAATCATGCAATCCCAACCAAAACTTGCCACAGCCATAACACAGACAATGTGTTAACATTACAGCTATGACTCAAATGACAGCACAGCCTCAAAGAGCAGATAGCAAAAATATTTTTTTATAGGCTGAAAGAGGAGGCTATGTCACCAGAAAGACGATAGGTGAGAGTCATAGTGGGCGAGATAGTATACTCAATACTACAATCCAGTCATATGGTGAAATTCTTATTCACTGTTGCTTTCATCACTCTATCACTTGTGTGCTGCAAACACAGGCAGCACCTATCTCAGCTGAAAGAACACATAGTATTTACCATAAAGGCATTAGGAAGCCTGTGACATCAT
This sequence comes from Sander lucioperca, assembly GCF_008315115.2. Classification (NCBI taxonomy): domain Eukaryota; kingdom Metazoa; phylum Chordata; class Actinopteri; order Perciformes; family Percidae; genus Sander; species Sander lucioperca. The sequence continues at coordinate 12,834,865 of NC_050191.1, forward strand.
AGTTTCTGATTCAGGACATGTCATCATCAACTGACTTCTTGTCATATCTCACAATGCAGGTTTTCTCTGAGGGGCGTTTACACCACATCCTGGATGGTTTGATCGAGGAGCGGAGCAACTGGATGCGCTATGTCAACCCGGCCTGTACTGTGGAGGAGCAGAATCTGGTTGCCTGCCAGAGTGGTTTGGACATCTACTTCTACACCATCAAACCACTTCAACCGGGCCAGGAGCTCCTGGTGTGGTACTGCCCTGAATTCGCCCAGCGCTGTAACTACCCTCCACTGGGCCAACTTGCTACGGACAGTGTTGGTAAGTGTGTGAATATCCATTTCTTATATCTTAACTTAGGATGGTGGAAGGACTGAGTGTTTTCTGGACACCTTAAGTTAACAAGAACCATTCCTGTGCCCACGCTTTGAGACACATCTGTTATTGTGGAGTAAAAAGCTCCCAATCAAAGTGCCCGGCAACTGACACACTCTTTGTGTGCGTGTTTAAGAAGTTACTATGTCACACCCACGGCTCTTTTGTTAAAGCAGGACACAAAGGAGGAGAGTAGAGTCCTGAAAGCAGAGAGGGTCTGTCTGCCAGGTATAGTACCTGTGTAAGATGAGACCAATTTCAGGACTATAGGCAATGTTTCAGTTTCCCTTTTTTAACTCCACACAGAAACACAGCTGGCAGCTCTTTGACACACAAAGCATTCGGCTTTTCATTCACAAGCACAAAGAGTGCACATGCTAACAGAGAGACCACATGCACACACCAAAATACTCATTTACACGCACGCTCACACACACAGAGGCTGCCTGAGGTGCTAACAGCATTCTGGCACGACTGCTCTTATTTATTTGGCTCTTACGGAGGAAGAGAGGTAGGAACCGCTCCAGTAACTACTTGAACTTCCTGACAAGACGACCTGTTGACAGATTGATATCTCACTGAGTGTTGGCTGTTTGTTTGCTGAGAGCTGGCCTCAAGGAGAGGGGGAAGGGTAACACGGGGGAGCACACAGTAGATAAGGGTTGCTCTGTGTTTGTTGATGTTAATTGTGTCCAAGAGTAGGTGAAATGTGCATGCATACTTCTGTATTTCATCTTCCTCTGTTGTCAGCTTGCGTCCTTTGTCTATGCAGGAGCAGAATCTCTCCTCGTGACTTCCTGGATAGAAAGTGGGAGGATTTGCTCAGATGAATTACAGCTTTGGATTTCATAAAGTTGACCTGTGTGTAGACTTTAGTTTTAGGAAATAAATAGTATTCATAGGTCAGTTGTTGTGTTGACGGGTATATATTTTCCACTTCATCAAGCATCTTTAAAAATGATTCATGTCTGTGGTTCACCAGTCACTTATAAAAAATAATTCCTTATCCTGTGCTGTCCTGCTTGTGGTGGAAAATACTGCCTAGCATTCTAATGCAAATAACATACTGTAGCCACTAACTCAATGCTATCTGTATCCTGATCAGACGTCTATTGTTTCACATGTGGTGTCCACTTTCATAGAGTGCCACGGCCAATCTGAGAGACAGGCAAACACACCTTATATAAAACACACACACACACACACACACACACACACACACACACACACACACACACACACACACACACACACACACACACACAGCATAAAGCTTTGGACTTGAGCACATACCTTTGATAGTAAAGATGCACAGTGATTTCAACAAGGAACTCATGTGCATGATCACATTAATGTCATGGGTTTATGTGTGACTCAACTGAATAATGATGATATTGTTACTGAAAGTCTAAAAATGATTTCACCTGTTTCTGATGTTATGTCCCAATTTATTTGTCCCACAGATCAGAGTCAAGCTCAGAAAAAGACAACAGAAAAACGAGGACACAGCGTCTCTGAAATCCTCAGAGACGAGCCATCCAAATCCCTGACTACCTCCCCCAGACGTCTGGATAGTCCCTTGTCTCATGTCAACCTCCCAGCAGTTTTTCCCCTGTGCCCCCGTGTTGTCTACCCAATCCATCCCAACTCAGAATCCATCCATGGCCACAGACATGCAACTCTACCACATCTGCCATCCGGTAGCCATCCAGCTGCCAAAAGACCAGCTCTAAGTGGTCCTCTCCCTTCCAGTTTGCACTTCACCTTTCAGCACAGTCAAGGCCCTGTTATAGCCAAACCTTACCAAGAGCCTTCTGTGCCTGATCGAGTTTATCCTGCACTGAGGCATTCTCCCTATCTACTGCCTCACTACTCGCTCGGCCTTAACAGCATTCTACCTCATTCTTACCCATTGTACAGAGATCAACTGAAACCTCACTTAACACTCTCATCTAATTTACTGCCTTATGCACACTTCTTCCAACCTCTGGCCAACGGACACAAAGACTTGACACTTGCACTATCCGACACCAAACAAGACCTCATTCTTTCACCAAGCAGTGAGCACAGAGACAGGACAAACTACCTCAGAATCCCCTCACATAACCTCAGAGATTTCACACACTCTCCTCCCAGCAATGTCCAAGCAGACCTCACTATACCCACCACGTCCAGTGCTTCATCCATGGTCACCTCACTCCGCAGAGCACTGCCCTCTCTTGCGCCTGGAGGATGCTCACCACCAGTGGGCATGGCCGCCTTTTCAGATTGCCTCCCTTCCAAACCCACCTCTGCCACTCAGAGCAATACTGAGGATGCAATGGACCTCAGGAAGATCACACAAGGTGGGCAGGTTATTGGCTACAAGACCCTGTCTTACCCCCTCACCAGGCAGAATGGAAAGATTCGGTATGAGTGCAATGTCTGTGGAAAGGTCTTTGGGCAGCTGTCCAACCTCAAGGTTAGTTCCTCTTCATCATATTTTTAAAGAAGGGTGGGAAAACAATGCAACACAGTGGCTGTAAACTGACTTGCACAACATTAAAAGTGGCTAGAGAATGTTAGAATTTACCAGCCACCATGGTTTCTTGAGTTTGACGGAATGAATAAATGTACGGTAAATACTCATTTCTGACATGTTGTCCTCAGGTCCATCTGCGAGTGCACAGCGGAGAGCGTCCCTTCAGGTGTCAGACCTGCAATAAGAACTTCACTCAGCTGGCCCATCTGCAGAAACACTACCTGGTTCACACAGGAGAGAAGCCTCATGAATGCAAAGTATGACTATATCTTAAATTAAAGAAATAGTTTGACATTTTGGGAAAGATTTATACCATTCTGACAACTGTACGGTAAATATGTGGTTGTAGCCAGCAGTCAAGGGTCCAAGGGTTACAAAATCTGCCTACCTGCACTTCTAAAGCTCACAAAGTAACATGTTATATCTTGTTTTTTTAATCCATACTAGAATTCAAGTGTAAAAATGTCAATTCGCCATTTAACAATGGGTTATTTGTTTATTTCTTGGCCCGGAGAAGTGACTTCATAGAGTCTCCTGGCCAAGAAATAGTTCAGCACATTAATCCCCCATAACACCACAACTAGATGTTTTTACATTTACAAAAAAGCACATATAGGTATTGCTTTAATGTCCATAAATCATCCTCAAATATTTCATCCCCTTACGCTATCAAAACTAGAGGTATACTGTGACAGATCTAAAAGATTCTAAAACATTTACTCCTTGGCTGTTTTGACACAGGTGTGCCATAAGCGATTCAGTAGCACTAGTAACTTGAAGACCCACCAGCGTCTACACTCAGGTGAGAGGCCCTACCAGTGCAAGCTCTGCCCAGCCCGCTTTACTCAATTCGTCCATCTCAAGCTCCACAAACGCCTCCACACTGGAGAACGGCCTCACAGGTGTCCTTGCTGCCCCTGTGCCTATCTCCACTACTGCAGCCTCCAGGTGCACCTCCAAGGCTTCTGCCCTCTCTCCCCTGCGGCATCTCACAGACACTCACCGGAGGAGCTACACCGAGTCAATGCGGAGATTGAGAGGTTTGATATGAGCGAGGCGGCAGAGCAGCTAGAGACCATGGCTGCAGAGGCCGAGATGGACAAGGGGAATGTTATTGACTTAATAAAGAAGATGGAGACTCATTCCTCTGGCCCCCATGATGACGAAGAAGTGGAGACTGAGCTGAGCATCTACACATCAGCAAAGGAGTGTTCTGCCGTTCAGTTGCATCATGCCAGCCCTCTACCTCTGCATTCAACCAGCATCAAGCTGGAGTCAGGCTGCATATCAGAACCCTAAAACAGCCTTGCTAATCCAGCCATATAATCCTTACAGGTCAACTCAGCAGCTGTCTGTTACTGCCCTATTTGAAGCAAAGCCTTATCTCACTCATGGATTGCATAGTCTATACTCTACACAAGCTGTAGCATGTGAAGAATCAAGACTTTACCAGCATGGCCTGGGACCAGTGGCTTGATTGATTTACATCATTGTTAATTTATTCTGTTGCTAACAATCTAAAATTGCAATTTTGTTTTTGTATATCTGGAACATCTTCATGGAACAACAACTAAACATGTGATTTTGCATAAACAAAGCTTGTGGTTAATTGCGTGAATGTTTCGGTTTATTTGTGTGTGCGTATTTAAGCCACCTATTTAAAGTTTCAATTACTGTACAGGCACGACTATGTATCGGTGAGTGTTGAAGTGTTAACACAGATGAAACCTCACTTATTTGCATGTAATGTATATATTCGCCTTTGTGTGTGTGTGTAGTGTGCTAATGTGGTGACGTAGATAAACATCCTGTTATAAGTCCTGGGACACTCACCACCAGTAAGTGTCAACCCTTCACCCTGGAAAAAAAAAAAACACAACCAAATTATTTTTTACTCTCAATAAGATCCTGCTGCTAATTTTGTACATGTACTTACATATTTTAGTTTCAGTATTAATCAGATGACAGACAATAAACCAACAACCGATGACTCCTACAGTTTATTCCGAGACATAAACACAGATGTTAGATGATTTCTGAGTATACTTTTACAGATAACTGTATAATAACATTTACCAACCATATATCTTAGAAAAATTTAGGAATGCTTCACAGATACTACATGAAAATATCATAACACATTGGGGCAGGAGGCCTGGCATGCTCTGTGACTTTCTGTGCAGTGATGTTCTGTGATCCTCACATTACAACTTAAAAAGGGTGTCAGGTGGCCACCCAATTATTAGACAAATTACAACATACAGAGCATGCATCATCAATGCTGATGACACTCCTGATCACAGCGTGCCTTCCAGCTGCTCTGGAGCTCCTCTGCCTCCATGCAAGAAAAGCAATGGAAGAAGACCGGAGAATATTATCTATTAATATAGTGCTGTATAATTCTTGGGAAAAAAACCTGATCTGTGACCTCCCTGTACTGGAGGAAATTAAAACTCTGATCAATAATAAGTCTAGCATAATGAAATAAGTAAGATATGCATCCAATGAAACATTAGGGTATTTATAATTTAAATAAGTGGAGGTAGGTCGGGGAAGAGGTAATGTTTCCAAGGTGGAGGGAAGGTGAGCTCTGTTGTCACAGTTACAGTGGACGGTCGGTAAACTGATGCCCCTTTAAAACCGCGCAGTGACGTCATATATTTTTGACAGGGGGATAGGCAGCGGGAGAAGAAGGGAGCAGCAGATGTATCCAGGGTGAAGGATGCCCAGGATAATGTCACCGGTGTATCCACTCTCTCACCTATCCGTATCATGATAAACGCTGTTGGGGCGGTCGCACGCAGGATGCCGTCGGCGGTCCGGCGGAGCGGATGCTGGATAGCATGGTGCCAGGCGGTCTTGCTCGGCGTGTCGGCGCTGGTTATCGTGGCCGAACGGACCGCTCGTAAGTGGGCATAGAATACCCCGTGCTAGCGGGCTGCTAGTTTGCTGGTGCGGGCTGACACTGAATATGAAAACAGCGCAGGGGAATGTTGTATTTGTGTGGAGAATTTTCCTTGGCTTTAATGAATGAAAAGGGCTGTTGTTCAGCCATTGTGCTTCGTGCTGGAGCTTTCCAGGCTCAGCCGTAGTTCAGGTTACAATTCAAACGGTGACGCTATAGCACAGCCTTTACTATTGAATTGACAAACCTAACGTTAGCTAGTTTTATTTCATGAAGGGCGATGTGACATTGGCATTGGATAGGTCACAGCCGAAAATGATAACCTTCGCAGTAAAAGGTTGTCCTTAATATAGGAGAATAATGCTCACCTTTTAGATTTCTCTCGTACCCACTCTCCAAAACACATTACTGAATAGCCTATTATTATAATTATTACTAATGCTGTTGGTATTGGTATTAATGCACATCTGGAATCTGTATTGAAAATAGTGTGCACTCCCAGGTGTGACGATTCCCTGACTTAGCAGATCAATGGGGCAAGGGCAGGACACAGGAGAGACGAGGTGACTGGATGTGTACAAAGTGTGACTGCCTTCAGCAGGTATACCATTCCCACAAGATAAAAAGACTGTGCTGCTGCTTGAACTGGGGTCAGCGTGTCACAGAAAAAAATTAGACAGTTTTCACAGTGCAAGAGGTCTTAATTAAAGACACATAATTGCAGGCTGTGTTAAAGCCAGACTCTGGCCTTTTCTTGGTGGAGCTTGGGTTATCTCATCAGAACAGCATCCTCTCATATTAAACTTTAGGATAATTCACTTGGACAATATGTATTTGCTCTTTAATTTCTCAAGGACTCTGCTGTCTTCTGCAGCTCTCAATACATCCGGCTGGGTTTAATGTGTTTCCTTTAAAAACTGCATGACTATATGATGAATCAGACTGTACTTCATCTTATGAATTCTTAACCTAAAACAAACACATCTCACTTAGAAACACAAAATACTTATACCACCTTGCATCTGCGTGTCTGTATTGTTTGTGTGTTAGTGATCTACTGTATAGGGTTTTACCTTTGGAATGAGGAGACGCAGTGGGCAGGCCTCACTCTTGGCCTCTTTCTACCGGGGACGGCAGTTCAGCTGCTAAGTATGAAATGGTACTATGATGACGGTGATGACAGGCGATGCTACCTCTCTCTCATACACATACTGCACTTGGGCATCTTCAAAAGGTAAGATCACTGTAACTCCAGATGTTATATTACAAAATATAGCATCATTTGCATACATAAAATATGTTGTTAACATGACGTGATTTAACCCATTGTGTCCCCGTAGGAAACAAACCAAGTACACAGAAAGAAAAATTCTGTAACTGAAACCTTCACCAGGAGGTTACTGTATCACTTCTCTGGTATCTGTCTCCCTCTTCTGGCAGGTTCTGGGACTGCATGAGGTCTGTGTTGCACATGCAGGGCTCAGTGGCTGAGCTTGGAGCGGCTGTCATGCAGCAAGCAGATGTTGCTGCTCTTTGGTTGCTGGAGGCCCTCGTCCTCACGCTGCCTCAGAGCCTGCTGCAGGCATATGTCGTGGTGTCCACTGATGTGGGCATCATGTCCCCAGGTAAACTGATGTTAGCATGAATTATTGGCTCTGCATCTTGTTTGTGGCATGTCAGGTGTTGTAGAGAGTGTCAGTATAAGAGATAAGAGTTGTTTTTTCATACTTTCACCTTGTGTTTTTACCCTCAGTGGCCTATTGCTGTGGTCTGTGTGTGCTGTCTATTTCCTGGGCCCTGGTGCTGTACAGCAGAGCCTGCTGTCTGATACGACCGGGCCACCTGGCAATGCCTCCGGCAGCCCTGCTGTGCCAGCTGGTGTGGAGGGCAGGCATGCTGGGTGCAAGGGTGACTTGCCTCATGTTCTTTGCCAGGGTCTTTAACTGGTGGGTCTGTGGAGTAGCAGGTGAGCAGCAAGCTCCGTGGCTGATTTTGTGTAGCTGACACTGAAAGGAAGAGAAAGGGTGCAATGAAATGATAATATATTATTTCCTTATAGTAACATAGTACACAAATGCAAGTAGAACTCAATGACTAATTTAGGTAGAGATTCTTATTCATTTATACTAAAGTTAATGAGTGGTGTAATTATCCTCAGAGTGATGCAGCATGTCCTCTTAATCCAGTTTTCACTTGCCTCTTTGCATCAGCTTGATACACTGCATATGGATTCCATATTGCGCTTTTATGTCCTCATCTACTTTTACGTTGACCTCTAGGTTTCCACTGGCTCACGGCCTCCTTCTGGCTGGTATCACAGCAACCGGACATCTGCACCGGCCCCTGGTGTTGGCGTGCCTTTAATGGCATTATGGGGCTAGTCCACATCTTCTTCTTCTTCAACGTCAAAGACGGACCCTCACGCTTCCGCATGGCCAGTTTTTATGCAGTAAGATGTGACTTTTCACTGTGTTTAATTTTGGTGCCTGTTTGTAATGTTTTATGCTGCCAGTTTTCAGCACTGCCTCGTTGACTTACACACGGGGCAACTACACACACATAGATATACACACACAGGCAGACAGTTTGCATTGTCATCCTCACCTCTGCTTGCCTAGCGTACAATGATGTAAAGCTTTCAACAGATGACTGATGGTGTGACCTTCTCTCCTCCTTCAGTTCATGCTCGTAGAAAACGCCACTCTGCTGCTGGCCGCCTCCGACTTCCTTAGCGAGGCATCATGGGACAGCATGACCCTTCCCACCACTGTGCTGTGTAGCTTTTTCCTCGGTGAGTCACTCTCTCTCTCTATCTGCGCTCCCTTTGTTGTGGAACAGATTTGTCTCTGATATTTTAATGTTCAATGCTTATCATTAGACTAGTGACAAAACATCCAATAGTTTCAGTGGTATCTTAGTACTTAAACCCCAATGGTGATTCAAATCACTTAAAACTAATTCTAAGTAGGAAACCACAGCTATGGCATTACAAATAGTAATAGCCCTTTGAGCACTACTACTTGTTAAATAACAGAGATATTAGAAACACAATTGATGATATGGTGCAAGTTTACCATCCTAACAAAGACATTATGTGCAAAATATCTATATGCAGGATATTCTGATTTTTTAGGTATAGTTGAAAATGATAGTAAATAAACAGTGATCTTTAATGCATTGAAAACTGCATTGAGCAATCAAGTGACAGTGAGCTGTAAAAGTACAAGTATACTAAAACATGCTGAGTGTACTAAAGTCAACTGTTTCCTGTTCTTTGCTTCCCAGGTGCTACCTCTCTTGTCCTATACTACCGGTTCCTCCATCCCAAGTCAACAGAGATCAGCCAGGGTACGAACCACAACCACATGGGCAGCACATGTATAGATCAAGGGGAGTCATCCTACTCTTTCGGGGATAAAAGCCTGCCAGCTGCCTCCATTCAAAACCACGGCAGCTTCTCCCTCTCAGGTGTGGCTGGTTCTCTGCTGGAGCACCCAGGAACCTGTGGGGGCCGGGGTAACAGCTCCTGCCCTTGCTACCACCACCACTGGCTCCTAATCCGTCTGGCTCTGAAAACAGGAGACCTGGGGAAGATCAACAGAGCGTATGGGGCCGACGGAGCAGCAGCCATACTGGACATGGAGGAGTATAACCATGAGTTTAAGAGTAACGAGGGCATGACTATCACAGCAGGAGGCAGCTGTGGGGGGGTCTCCACTTCTGAGTCTCAGGGGAAAGGCCTGGCACCTCTCTCGGACTGCAAAGATGAGTTTCAGAGCGTGAGCGAGCCCACGTCAACCGGACAACCGGAAGAAGAGGATGACAGTCTGGAGATGGAGAGCCCAATGGAGTCACCCGCATCAGATTTCAAACGGAGCTCACCAGAGGGCAAGTCTGTGTTTGGAGACAGCCCCGAGCCATACTTCTGCCCTACAGAGTCAAGTTCAACCTTATATTTCAGCGCTGATCCTCAGTCTCCCAGCAGTGCCAGTAACCCCCGTTTAGACCGGGACATTGGGGGTCTGGAACAGGGGGTGCGCCTCACCTCGATCCCCAGCGATCCAGCCCTTCACAGAGATATTCGTGGGCTAATGGGCCGGGTTGGGCCACGCTGCACTTCCACTCCTAAATTGGACTCTGGAGCGCTGGACTCCCCATCTAGTGTCCCTCATTTCACAGGTCCCAGGAGGCAGCTTATAATGTCCCGAAGAGATGAAGACGATAACTTCTAAGTTTCTCAAGACAGAATCAGGGAAAGAGTAACAGCAACTTATCCAACATTAAAGGAAAATACCAGCTTTTTGGAAGGCTGCTTTTCCATCTGCTCAGTGCTGTAGGATGAGAAGTCTGCCAGAGATTTCACCTCTGTATGTCTATATATTTAGTACACTGCGGGGCATAGTATACGCATCATTTTTGGGATAATGCTAAGCTAACCTGTATTCTTCTCACATCATAACTATTTTCTAAAAGCAATGCTTTGCCCAAGTGCTGGACACACAGAGGTGAAACCTTTAGCAGTGTTTTCATCAGACATGAAGAATATTAAAGAGCTAATTGGCCACAAAGGTGGTATATGGAGCTCAGGCACACCTATCTGACTAAACGTTTTTTTTTTTTTTATATTGATTTGGTAGCAATTAACTTAAGCCTCAAGACTTATGCTGTGCAACAAAAGTGAACACTGTTTCTACCAGATTGTTATAACATATTGAGGAAGTAGCCATGACTTTTATTAATAAAAGTCATTAGAAATATGCAGCTTTTTTTATGATTTCAGGCAACTGATGGTCTTTATATTACATACCGAAACTGCTGTTATTCATGTCAAAAATTGCCAGCAGTAATGAGAACAGAGAAACTATTCCTAGATCTAAAGGGGACAGGAGTGTCTGACCTCTGAATCTTTACCATCTCAGCATAAGCCAGAACTTTGTTGGCTTCTTAAAAGCACAAGTATCTTCTATACCATACGTATATTGCTGTGATTTTTTGTTATTCCCATAAAAACATCCCCTGTCCGATCAGAGAATAATATACTGTATTTTTTGTATAATCATATTAACTGCCATCGCTTTGAGCAGAGCTAGTGTGCCAACCTGGCAAAAACTGTTTCATGTTTTATCTTTATTTACATGTTGACCATGTAATTGCTAACATGTATTTTGAATTTACATTATGTTGGGGCCCAACTGGGGGTGGAAATAATGTCTCAGGCACTGACTTTAAAAGCTTTCAAATGTCTATTGTGTAACAAAATGAAAGATGCCAATGAGGTACTTGTAGTGACTTTTTTATGTGCTCTTGATTGCTATTGCTAGGGCACAAATGAATTTTTGCTCATTACTGTTCTATAAACGGTACGAAATCCACTAACAACGCAGTGAAATTATGCTGGTTTTTCTCTTGCACCCAGGTGACTGCCTAGCCACTGGTGGCTTTAAATAAGCAATAAATAGCCAACATATTGGGGTGACTGAATACAAGTGTTTGTAATTATTTAAACGTTGTTTTTATATTTATGGTATCAAAGTAAGTTGTTTTTAAGTTGAATTGTTTCTGAATGTTTTTGAGCATTTAAGACGTCCACTGCTCTGTGACCACCAGTGGGGGGAAGAAGTATTCAGATTTTTTACTTAAGTAAAAGTAGCAAGTAGAAATACTCTGTTAGCAGGTTAAAGTCATGCATTCAAAATCTTACTTAAGTAAAAGTAATAGTATTGTTATAGTAGTATTAGCATCAAAATATACTTTGATGTACCAGAAGTAAAAGTACTTGTGTAAATGTTTATATATACCCTATGTTATAGGATTATAATTAGTAATGCATTAATGTGTACATTACTTTAATGTTGCCGCTGGTAAAGGTGGAGATAATTTCAATAACTATATACAGTATTGTTGAGTAGCTTAACCTATAATGATATATAATGTAGTTGATTTCTATTTTATATTAATAATCTAAACCTACAAACTAACTAAAGCTAAAGTGGAATTACCGGTACTCAAGTTAATAAAGTAAATGTTATAACAGACGGAACTTATTGTGTACATGGCCTTAAAGAAGGTATTTATGGCACTTGCCCTTTAAGAAGTCGCGCATGCGCAAATCAGTGAGAAAGTTAACTGCTGAACTTCGTAGTCAGAAAAATTCTGATTTATAAAATAGCAGGGAAAACACCATTGAGTAGACATGGCATTTCGCCGAAGAAACAAGAGTTACCCTTTCTTCAGCCAGGAATTCTTAATTCAAAACCATGCCGACATCGTCTTCAGTTTGGTGATTTTCATTTTGATTGGATTGATGTTTGAGGTGAGATGAACTCAGATTATCTTTTCCTTCCCTCGTCTCGCTCAGCTGTTTTAAGATGGCAAACCCGCTGCTGCACATTCAAAGATGTAACTTTGTGCGAAGTTGAAACGTTAGGTCGAAATTATCTTTTGCTTTTTTATAAATGTTTGCTTGATTGTCTGCATCTGAGCTTTCTATCAGTGTAATGAGTTCCGTGGATATGATGGCTGCTTAATACTGCAGTTTTTTTTAACAAGTTTTGTTAACAATGAATGTTGCTTAGTTCGCAGTCAAAGTAGCGACGTATGCTTTTAAACTAAGCAAGAAAGTTACAGCTGAAAACAGCTGGGTATAAACGGCACCTTTACACGTTTATTGCTAGTTTTATATGGTCAAAGTTTTCGGTGTCTTGCTCTTAAAACTTGAATTTCTAACGGAGTTTTAACCATAGACTGCGAAAAAAAAGAAGACTTTCAACCGGGATGCAATTGAAAACTCATCTGTTGGCATAGCTAGGCATAAGTGGCTACTTATAAACAACATACTGTGACTTATTTGTTTCCTAAAATGTACGTTTTTACCCTTTTGACAATGTCTTGTTCCAGTTTCCAGCAAAAACGTACCGCTTCAACATTTTGATTCCAAGATTCGTCAGTTACCGCAGAAAGCCTAGTTAAGGCAGGAAGTAAATCGTTTTCAGCATTCAAATTAAAAGCACCGCTGTTGCTTAAAATGGGATTCAAGCAAACGTCCGACATGAATGGGTTTACTTTGAAAAGCGTAGGGGGAAACTGTATTACTTTTCGTCGCTAGCTTGGCAGTGGTAGTTAACTGCCACGTCTCAATCTTTGAGCTGCTGGCTCTCCGTGGGCTCAACCTCGGCCGCTTTGACCTGGAGGGGTTTCACAATTGACGTACAGTGACTGTATTAATGAGGTGTCTCGTTAGAAAATAGCTTTTTTTACGTGCGCACAAACTGACTCCCCAGGCTGCCGCTTCAGCTTTTAGAAAAGTTTCAATCCGGAACCCTGGTTGGGATCACACAGCTGGCCGAATAAAAAAAATAAGTAGGGGGATTTCCTTCATTTTTCTCGTTTCGGAACAAGAGAATAGTTCTACAGCTGGTCTTGAATGTGACATTTTGACGTAGACGGGTCACCTGTGGCCTCGGCGTGCAGGGAATGACTGGTGACTTGTGGTGCCCAAACTGGGGCTAGGGGACCAACGGTCCCTTCAGGAAGCCTCTTTGCGTAGTCCTATCTTAAAAAAAAAAAAAAAAAAAGGAATGCTTAAGACAAAACTATCAAAATTCCCATAATGTTCCCAACCTGATGGGACCTCCCCAAGGGGTTGAAGATAAATGTGAGGGCTCACAAAAGTGTATCTGCAAATCACCATTGATCGAAAAACTTAGTTAATAGACATAGACAACCTGTGAAAGGGGCTGCAGCTAGACATTGCTTTATTTAAAGTGGTCACACTCTTGAAAAGGTTGGAAACCACTGTACTAATGCATGTCTTTGTAGGGATGCTTGTCATAGAATAATTTGGGAAGCTCGATTACGCTTTCACATCCCAAGTCAATACAAGCCTTGTCACGCCAGACAGATTTTTCAGCATCACTACTTTTAGCTCCTAGCAAATTATTATCATTCCACGGGGGGGGGGGGGAATTGACTGACAATATTATAAACAACAAGCTAGGATTCTCTCTTGCTCGCTATCCCCATACACACTCACAACACCTGCCACAAACATACTTCAATGATACTTTGATGTCTGGCCTCTTGAGCTTCACTGAAATATGTTGCTAATTACCATCTCATCTAATTTCCAGGCAACAGCCAAGACGGCCATACTGTTCATTCAGCCTCAGTACAATGTCACCACACTATCACCAGGTATGCAGTGCAGTTGAGGAATTCTTATTTAATACTTTAATCCACAGTCTATGACCTATCTACCTATTTTGAACTCCTGCAGTTCATACATTTCACAGTTTCACTTCTGCTGCTGCTGTTCCTGTATTTTGCATCATTATATTACTGCCATTGAATTGTGATTGCAAAATGAGTTAACATTGCTCCAGGATCTTTAACACACCTCTGATTGCAAACATGTGCCGTGTGTATGTTTAACCCGTCCTGTGTGTGTGCTTAGAGGGCGAGGTAACGTTATACCATTACGGATGGAAGGACTCTGCCACCATCCTCTTCTATTTCTTTACCGCCATCATCCTCCATGCAGTAGTGCAGGAGTATCTTCTGGATGTAAGTACCCAGTCACTGTGGCACAATGTGTCAGTCAGTCAGTCACAAGAGGAGGCATAGTGGATGTCACACAGGGAGGTCCTTCTTTACAGCAATAATACTGTCAGAGTGATAGACATATAAAGGCAAGAAAAGACAACAAATATTGCAGATGGCTCCCTGGTCACCAAAAGAGGCAGCACAGTAATGAGTAAATATTAAAATAAGGGCATCACATTTATTTATATAGAGAGAGAGAGAGAGAGAGAGAGAGCTCCCCATCTGAAGTTATGAGCCCTTGTGTCATTGTTTAGAAATAGGCCAGCGAGGAGGTTTTATTTTAGCACCATCAGCACGGTTTCCAAAGTGTCTTGAAACAAATGCTTCACAGAGGAGAGTTTTCAGCCGCAACCATAAATAGTATCTGCTGTCTTTTCTTATCCTAGTTATTTGTTTTACCGTGACATTTCCTTGTGAATGACAATTCAAGCAGTCAACAGGCCACCCATTATGACTGGATCCTGCAGCATTCACACAATTTCTTGTATTGTTCATGTTGCAGAAAGTGAACCGACGTCTCCACCTCTCAAAGAGCAAGAATACCAAGTTTAATGAGTCGGGTCAGCTGTGTGTTTTTCACTTGGTGTCGAGTGTGTGGAGTTTTTACATCCTCATAACAGTAAGTGAGATTTATATCATATTACAGTATTCATTGACAACTTCCTGCTTTAGGAAACGTCACATATATTCTTAAACCTATCAAGGATAACTAATGTATTTCTCACACACTTATGAACAACAGTATAACGTGTTGTATTATCTGATTTCTTCACACAGGAAGGCTATCTCCTGCATCCCAGCAGCCTTTGGGAGAACTATCCCCATGTACATCTCAGGTATGACTGATGTGTTCATGCTTTGTCAATGTTATTTACATAAAAAAATGTATATAAACTTTTAGAGCTGGTCAGCAAACAGTACACTTGATTAAATCTATCTATATACACATTTGATAAGCTTAAAGCAGTGATATGTCTTTAAAAAAAATACGTATGTTAAAACACACCTGTATTTTGCAATGTGTTTACTGATATTTTAAGTTTAGAGCATGTTGTCTATTGCTTTACAAAAAGTCACATATAGAAGTGCTTATTGCCTCTTTTATAGCTGACAAATACTACTAACTGGTATTCAGCTCAAAATGATCAATTCCTTTTTTAGAGAAGTTTTTTTAGAATAAATGTCTTTGACCCTTTCTCCTACTTTCCTTCTGCCGGTCTGTGTTTCTGGTCTAGGTTTCAGGTGAAGTTTTTCTACCTCACTCAGCTGGCCTACTGGCTCCATGCCTTACCAGAGCTCTACTTCCAGAAAGTACGCAAGGTCAGTAAGGAGGCCCTGGGAACTGGAAGACTTCTGGAGTGTGAATAGATAAGCTGTGCGTGTGTGCTTGTTTTACTATATTCATGGGGTCCAAAAACCGGGGAATACAGTATACTTGTGGGGTCTGCACAACCTTGTGGGGCCCAAAATGCTGGACCCCACAAGTTTAAAGGGCTGTTTGAGGGTTAAGACTTGGTTTTAGGATTAGGGTTAGAATTAGGTTATGGTTAGGGTGAGGGTAAGGGTTAAGGTTAGGTATTTAGTTATGATGGTTAAGGTTAGGGTAAGGGGCCAGGGAATGCATTATGTCAATGACGGGTCCCCACAAAGATAGTGGAACAAACGTGTGTGTGTGTGTGTGTGTGTGTGTGTGTGTGTGTGTGTGTGTGTGTGTGTGTGTGTGTGTGTGTGTGTGTGTGTGTGTGTGTGTGTGTGTGTGTGTGTGTGTGTGTGTGTGTGTGTGTGTGTGTGTGTGTGTGTGTGTGTGTGTGTGAGAGACAACAAAAGCCTCCAGCATTTAAAAATACGATACCTTTTGCAAAGAGATGCTGTTTGTTTTTCAGGAAGAGATTTCTCGCCAGCTCCAGTACATCTGTCTGTATCTGCTGCACATCGCTGCAGCCTATTTGTTAAAGTAAGCATCCAGCAGAAGGATCTTTTTTTACCTACAAATTCAAAGAAAAAATGCATGGATAGTGAGAAAAGAAATTCCAGGATAAAGTAATGAAACACTGAAGTTTAAGTTTTGAAAATCCTTACAATTCTCTGCAGCAGCTGATTCAAAATGGTGTTACTGATATTATTATATAAAATACTGTGTATGGTTTTCATAGAACCCTATATATATATGTGTGTTCCCCACTGGATTATGCTCCTTTGTCCCCTTATCTATCACCTGCTTCCCTCTTGTGTAGTTTGAGTCGTGTAGGCCTGGTACTCCTCTTCCTCCAGTATGTGTCAGAACTGGGCTTCCACATCGCCAGACTCTTTTACTTCACTGATGAGAACCATCAGAAAATGTAAGTTACCTCACTGGGTTTATTGGTTTTGACTTTTTGAAGTGATCAAGCTTTTAGTCCTATTGACTTGAAATAAATATTTATTATGTCCATTTTTAAAAAAAATGACTACATCTTTGCTGTGTGTCATGATTCAGGTTTGACCTGTGGGCAATCAGCTTTGTGTTTACACGGATGGTTACTTTGACCCTAATGTTCCTGGTTGTTGGCTTCGGTTTGGCTCGTGGTGAAAACCAGGGGCTGGACTGGGAGATGGGCAACTTCAACACTGTACTGATAAGGTAATGACCTATGTCCAACTTCTGTGGATAATAATTTATTTTGTGGCACTGCTATTACTTTTTACAGCTACTGTGACAACTGTATAGTCAAAATGCACTTACCATCCATAAAAGAAGTGTTGACTTTTTAATGTTTTAGTGTTTTACAACATACATTCAAAGTGGATGTAGTCAGGAATTTTGACACTGATTGACAGAAAATGACTGTGTCTCAACAAATGGATTAAATGGGGTTTGAAATGTCACAACTACATTGTGACATTTTAATGTCGGGTCCATTTTCCAAAACACACGATTGCACTAATCTTCTTGTCTTGGGGTCCCTTCAGGATGACTGTTCTACTGCTGGTATGTTTGACGCAATCTTGGCTACTCTGGAAGTTTATCCGCTTCCAGCTGAGGCGCTGGAGGGAGTTCAGACATGAACAGGCTGTTCGCAAGAAGGCTGCTGCAAAACAACCCCTACGGCCACTGAAGAGAGACTCACGTGAGTTTAAACACCTGCTCAAACAGGTTTCCTAACGCTGACATCCGCTCCTGGTAGTTACAGTCAGGAAATGTGACTTGATTCCTTACTCAAACCAACTTCCCCTACTTTCTTTTGTCCTGATCACACTGAATGTCTGGTATGTACTGCATTAGTAGAGATCCTGACTTCTTACTTCTGTCTCTCCTGCTAGTTGGTCACCACGAAAATGGAGTTCTAAAAGCTGAGAATGGAGCCTCTCCTCGGACCAAAAAACTCAAATCCCCCTAAGATAACACATTGACTGGCATGAACAGTGGCCTTAGCCTTGGCTAAGGTTTCTCATCAGCACAACAGGGAAGCTGGCGGCCACTGGCCACCAAGCCTCTTGTTGAGTATGTCCTGAGATGTTACACGGACTCAGACTACAGACTTAGGCTTGAATGCTGGAAAATTAAATCCAAGGAAATCCCTCGAGACATTTACTCTTCATATCAGTATTTTTTATACATCCACGCAGACAGCTATCCCACCCTAAGGAGCAATATTGTATGCCAAATGACTAAAATGTACAGTGAACACAGTATATGGCACACATGCTATTGTGTCTGTCAATGTTGAATGTGTAGATGCATATCCTCATACACAAGTACTGTATTGGTTGTAGTGTTGTCCAATTTTCACAGCTGTTTTCAGCTCGTCATTGAGCCGGCTTTGCTTGTTTTCTAGTCTGGTCCATTGGAGCAGAACATTTTTACTGATGATATGGTATGATATGAGCTTACTGTATGCTGGCCTTAACAATATCTCTTTACCATGTCAGGGAAGAGATTTTGGCCAACCAATCACCTGGGCTCCTCCCTATGATTTATGTCTGTTTGAAATCCTTCATTCGTCACTGGTCACTTAACAGATAAGCATCACGTATGTATGTTGGATATTACCGCATGTTTTTTTTTTTCCATTTAATTGTTTTGTTAATTACTTTATTAAATAATGCAATTTTCGGAAATATTGTGACTGAAGTCATTTTTCTACTGTCTATTTTCATTTTATACACTTGACATATATGTCAACAAAATGGCAACATTTTCAATCGTCGTCATAATGTTTTATTTTGCGGCAATGAAAAATGCATGCATTGACAGTTGGTAAATAGAGACAAATGCATGCAGAATTACATAGACATTTTCTACATTTCCAATGTTCTTTCATAACACAGTAAACAGCAGGGTGTTCAAGTGATTCTGAATTGGGTGTCTGCAGGTGGACTCAACCGAGGGTGGCACTGAACATGGTGGAGTCCCATCACCTATGCTTTTAGGTAAATGCTAATTACAGCATGCTAAAAGTGTCCCTGGTTTGGTCTTCTGTTTGTTTTGTGGCTGAGGGAACATAGTTTTCTCGTACATTTGATTGCTCACCTCAAACATAACTTTGTATTTTTGAAGTAGCCAATTAGGTTTTAGGGTAGTCCTTGGCAACCGCTTGGTAAATGCCCGATATTAGAAGGGTATTTTGAGCTTGATCTCATCAACACCAGTTGAGAAGCTGTCAGATTTCGCCAAAAAACTTTTTTCAAATCACCTTTTCTGCAGCAGGCCCACTGTTTGTTTATTGTGTTACGAAATATTCAGCAAAGGTTTTACTTTGATTTATTTTACTCTCATTTATTGGGGAGTGAATAACTTTTGAGGCAATCCAGCCTTCCCTCACATAATGAAGATGGCTCTGCTACATCGTCACCTGATAAAGAATGAAAAAAGCATGGGCATAAATTGTTGTGTTAGTCAAACATTTTAAAAAGTGAAAAAAATTATAATTGACAGAAGATTCTAGAGAATTTGCTAGATGGCTGTTTAGATTTTTACCATTCTGGTCAGCTTGCTGGTTATTTGCAGTTGCCACACCCAGCTTCTGTCGCAAAGAATCCAGTGTCTGACACGGGATCTGGCGTGCGCTGGACTCCAGGTACGTCAGCACAAAGTGGTCAGCATTGGTCAATACAAAGCGGCGGCTGAAAACTACAAAAATAGACGAGAGGGAGGAGAAAGATGCCATCAGCTGAGATTTTAGGTTATGTTATTTTATTATATATCTTCCTTAATGTATCAAGGAAGACATGTATGGTACAGCAGCAACATGAGTTATACATTATGAATAAAAAAAATATTCCTTTAGGAAACCAAGACATAGTAAATACAGGCTGTTAAACTGAGAATGTTACCTTTCACAGTGGCTCCAATAGCTAAGTCTGCAGGTGAGTAGAACTCAGGTTTGTCCGCTGTAGAGCCTGGCTTGGGGATGTGTGTCTTTTTCAGGACCTGGCCACCGATGATACCGGGGACGGGCTTTTCAAAAATACTGATCATGTCATCGGACAGGAAGTAGGACAGTATGAAACATCGGTCCTCATCTGAGAGATTCTGGGAGTCCTGGCATGTCAGTAACACAGGACAAAGGTAGAATATGTAGTGAATATCTGCTTATTATTTGTAATCACGCATTGTTTAAAGTTGGCCCAAAGGTTCTTTGTTGACACCCCCAAACTCTCCCAAAGAAAAGAGGAAATACAGGCGGAGGGCGGCGTCACTGCAGATCCAGACACCACCACACACTTCTAGTAGGTTATAAGTGATGATTGAGAGGGATTACTTTTGTATTAGTCTATACATTGTTTTTGAGGAAAGCGTTGCATATCATACCTTTAAGCAAGGAGGGAAAGGATCTGTTTTGTTGATCGATGGCTTTGAGTTTCAGAGAATGCAGTTTGGTGACTTGGTAACTACATATAACCAACTACTAGTCATTCAGAAGGTTAAGTCAAAGAAGCGGCATATGTTGACTTACCAGTCTGGCACTGTAGCGCAACACTTTGTTTTGGTTTTCCAGCATCTTTAGCACATTCTTTTTGGGAGTCTTAGGAATTAAAGACAAACAATTCTGGAGAGAGTCTTCAAGTGAACCAAATCCATTATAGGGAGGAATCTCCTGTAAATATGGCCAGGATAGGGAAATGAATAAGAAAAAAAGAATGATCTAGTATAATAACATAAAGTCACAAACCCTCAGGCAACACAGTTTATATAGTTTCGTAAAAGGACAAGAAAAGACGAAGATGAAAAATACATTTCAGTTTCTCACCTTTCTCTTCTGAAGCAGGTCAGTCTTTTTTGGTACCCCTGAGGGTTTTATCTCCATATCAGGGTGGTTCTTTTGGTAATACTCTTTAGTGAAGCCATCACAGTCATAAAGCAGGAAGCGACGGCCCATCAGCTTTATCGTTTGACCCACATGGAAGTCTTTGGGGGAGTAGTACTCATCTACTTCCGCTGTTGAAGCCTCCAGCACACAGCTGGGAAAGGTCTCTGGATCGAAATAAGTAGACTACTGTTATTGCTATTCATTTGTCTTTAAATCTGTTTTATGTTGTTTCTTTTTTTTTTTTTTTTTAAATCAATTCTGCTTTTTCTCTGTAGTGCAAAGAATAGTTGACATTGACCAAACATTATAACCCATACTCAATTACAGAGCAATATGATGTAAATTGTGCTGTAAATGCGATGTTACTTTTAAAATGAGAGTCACTTTCCAAAGGCAATCACTTTTACTGTACATGACTGGATGCAAAGAGACACCTGAACAATGCACTGTGTAAGATCTAATGCAATTATATATGTCAGCTATGTCTGTAAATCATTCCTCTTGCACCACTGTACATATTGTATAATCCCTCCAATACTCACAATTTGCACCACTGTATATACTGTATGGTTATTTATTCTGTATTGCCATAGCCATAGTCATAGCCTGTATATACCTGTAGAAATAGACACTCATATAGACACATATCTATATATTTGCGTATCATTTCATACCTTGCACTCTGTAAATACTGTATCATATGTTATTTAATCACTGTTTAAAGCACTTCTGGTTAGACACTAACTACATTTCGTTGCTATGTACTTGTGACATGTGCAATGATAATAAAGTTGAATCTAATCTAATGGTGACACAGACACAGCGTTTCATCTCACCAGACCCTGGTTTGATTTTCTTGGGTAGCTTCAGTCTGTGCATCAAGACAGGGAAGGGATCGCGTCCGCTGTTGGGTTCGCGGACCACGCTGACCCCCACCGTGTCGTCTGCCAGGTAATACTGGATGGTAACAGGCCTGTTCTCCCCGAACAGAGAGTCAGCATCTTCCCACAGGGCAAAGAAACGCAGCACCTGACCAAGAACAGGTTAACAGCCTGAAACTAGAATTGGTATGCGAAATGCAAAATCTCAATGTACAAAGACACCTGATTAACGATGCAAGATCACTTCACAAGATCACTTATTTCAAACATTTCAGTGGTTACGAACAACACGTTTAGGTTGACTTTGCATTTTTGTGCATGTTTTATAAGAGTGGCAATTAACTTCTACATTTAGCTTCACTTATAACTGTTGACACAGGCTCAATCTTATATTGAAGAATCACATACTTTAACAAAATTGATATAAGACTGTTTTAGTTGAGCTAGGTGACCTAGACTGATATCTGCAAAAACCTAAATAACATCATGGCAGGTATAAAACAAATATATAGATACTTTTTGTTTTCTAAATAGCTTGAATAGGAGATGTCATTGTACTCCTGATGCTCTGTTAATAGCTGTCCAGATTAGGGTTTGTGATAATTGCCCAGTGAATTTGAAATGGAGGAAATTCCCTTTACCTTAGGATCCATGGTAAGAAACTGGTAGCTGCTGTCAAATTGGGAGGGTGTTGTGTAGGCTGAGGGTTGTGAAGGCTGAGGGTTTTTGCGACGTTTGCCCTGAGGCATCGGCTCAGGGTCATTCAGGACAAAGCCCTCACTTTCCAAGAATTTCTATATATGATGAATGAGAGACATTCATATTTTTGTGTCAGACACAGAAAACAATAAAGATACACAATGCACTGTTAATGCATTCATACAGGGTGCGGTAGAATGTGCTAAATTTAGACTAATAGTGCCCTAGGTCACATTTGCAGGGTAAAGCCCAACATGTTCAATTCAGAAACACTTCATCACAGCCTGTGTAGACCAGGCTGTATGCCAACTCTGGGTTTTTAGAGTTGAGGGACAATAAGCAGCTGAATGATAACAGAAGGCTCGGGCCTGTGTGTTCCTGTTCCTAAGGCTCCCGGAAATAGATAACGCCCCACACACAGGGAAGACACTGTTGAACGAACACACACACACACACACACACACACACACACACCCCTTAGGATAGTCTCTATTGCAGTATGGTCAGGCTGACATTGTTTTAGTTCTGTGCTGAGGTGTAAGGGTTAATGATTTAGGTAAGCGAATGTGTTTACTGCACCAGTAATATCTTCGTTTGCAGTGAAGGTCAGAGATACTCCAAATTTGGTAAAGAGCTAAACTTACTATAACACCTCCAGCATGAGTTAAATACTCCTTGAAAAGGCAGAAATCCTCTGAGTTGGGATGGCACTACAATATTAAATGCTTCTACTTAAGTCATCAAAGTTTCCTGAAACTTCTTCCAAGTCTCTGAATTTTGGCTTTCCAAAATTCTACGACACAGGGGAGTGTTGTACCTTTGTAAAAGCATCGCAATGTGTGATGTGGTACTTGAATCCGTACACCTCCAGGTCCATGCCAATATTGAGGTCTGTCCACTGGTAATACTGTCCATGTTCATTATTGGGCAGACGCTGGCGACTGACCCGTTTCCCCTGCGGCATCCCAGAATTCTCCACCATGGGCTCAACCATGGACATCGTGTCATCCTCAAGATAGTAGTTAATTACCACGGGACGCACACGGAACTCCTCTTCAGCTGAAAAGGGGATATTTTCACAAAAGTATGCATAGTAGCGCAGCACCTACAAGACAAGAGGGTGGTGAAGTAGAGACAAACAAGAAATGAATTGGACAGTTGGTTGAACAGCAACATCTTGAAAGAAAAAAAATCTTCAAATACTGGTCTTCTTGGCCTTATTGTACCTTCTTGTCAAGGGCCACATAGGCTGGGATGAATTCTTCTACTACGCTCTGTTCAAAGGAACCATAAGAGACGTCTGGTGTCGAGGAAAACTCACTGATCTCTTGTTGGTTCAACTGCTCTGATAAAAGAGGATCCTGTTCAACGCCCACAGTGGGTTTATGGGGGAAAGCATAGCCATTCTTAAAGTCCAGTGTCTGGGGACGATGGAAGGCTGACTTCTGCAGAGAAAGATCATTGAGAAGGGAATACATTAACTCTGGTAGATCACATCACACTGCGATTCATATGAAATGTAACATAAATATCAACCATGGAGTTAAAACAAATGAGCCCACAGTGACACTAAGCCTTGCTGAACCTTTATTGCACATATGAGACTAAAACTATTAAAATCAGAGGTGTTGTAGTGCTTCGGCCCGTCTTTAAGGGCTGCTATACGTTTTGCATGCCACCAGATGTCCCTGTTTGCGCTGTGTTTGAAGCCCCAAAGCTTTAAATCTTCTTCGGCACAAATAGAAAGAAAGCCCCAAAGCTTCATAAGGCCATATTCACCCATCACTATAATAAAAACAACAGTAACAATGACTATCACATGAATAATTATAAAAAAAAATAATGGTCACAATGTTAACAGTTACAGTAGTTAAATGAATGGCAGTATATAGATGTGGTATTTTAATGCAGGTAAAATAAAACAAGGCAAAATCATAGACTGTAAAAATAATGTGTAATAATTCAATTTTACAGTATATGGGCAAAATACATCAAAGTGACTGCTGACTGAAAAGATAAGGCACTGTGATTAGGCTAATCAAGCCTGTCTGTTGGCCTGGTCTGGAGCAGGCTAGCTGCACAGAATAAATCTCCATGGTAACTTATATGCCACTGCTTTCATGAAACCGAATCAGAATCAGCTCTAATGAGCAAGTAAGTGTGAACACATACAGTATACAAGGAATTTGACTCTCTTTTTTGTTGCTCTCAATGTACATACACAGAAATAGACATATGGCTAAAAACAGTGATGGTCCGGGTGCTGGATGAGATTTTTTCCTCTGGTCTGTCATGGAGTTTATGATCACCTGACAGGTTGGCACTGGGACAGTGAGCTGGATGAGTTTGGTGTGTTCAGTGCTGATGGTCCAGGTGCTGGCTGACATACATCCTCTTCATGGATCCTGAGCGCAGGTGGGGTGGTCTGTGTGTGTGTGTGTATTGGTTGTTGAAATCCCATTTAGGTCATCGGCCAGTTGATGGGTCCCTACAGTGTGAGGGGATGGCAGACTGTAGTTGGTGATGTCCTGCAGGCCTCTCTACACAGACGATTTTTTTCAGCTTCTCTCTCGTCAGTGTGTTTCTGGCCTAGTTGTAAAAGAGTTTGTCCCCACTTCTGTAGGGTAGGCCTCCTCCTTGGCATGACAAAGCTGCCTGAGTTTTGCTGTGAACCTGGGTTAATGATTACTGTATGTGTATAAGGTTTAAGTCGGCACACACGTCTTCACAAAAACTGATGTAAGATGTCACAGTGTCAGTTCATCCAGATCCGTAGCTGGGGCCTCAAAACCCTCCTATCAGTGCAGTGAAAACAGGCCGGTCACTATCCGCTAACGTTAGCTACAGCTTTGCTTTGTCACGGCTAAATTCTGCCAGGATAACTGGAAAACCCCGGTTTTGTGAAATAGCCATCTGTACATTATAATGGAATACAATACAACCCTGGAATAAACTATTTCATCTCGCAAATTTTTAGCTAATAGCATCCTCAGTCAGGTCCAGTTATTGGACATTAGAACTGGAGGAACTCAGTTTGCATTATAGAAAGAGAATAACAGCACATTTTCTTTTAAATGTGACTAATAGTAGTGAAACGTCAGAGCCTTAGCTACATTATCATAATTGAAACTGTTAGCTAGCTAAGGTTAGCCACTTCTATGTTCAACTTTTCCTAGCTAACGTTAATTTACATGCTTACCGTCACATCCCGAAAGGTGTTTCCCGGTAAAAATGGTAGGCCATGGTTCCAAGACATTGTCGGTCTTAAAGTACGTTATTTTTTTGTTTAATATGTCCTTATCGCCACAAGATGTTTAACAGTATACTTTTCGTGATTTGTGTTAATAATTAGGTTTTGTTACCGCGTTAACTGGTCGTAAATCTACGGTATCCATGGAAACGGCACGGCACAGCAACAATATAAGAAAGTAAACATATTTCTGAAAACCTAAGAAAATAAAATAATATCCAGGATGATATAAAGTTGTTTTTAATCAATCCAATTAACGTTAATTGTCAGAAAATCATTTGCCATATAAATAACTTTATCATAAATGACTGACTTCATACAGACTTGATTTAAATTGAAGAGCTCTTACTTCACCACCAAGGGGCGAGCAACACCAATGCATCTCACTGATAGAATTGCCCACAGGTCATCCATCAGTTCACATCTTGTGATTTCGTGATTACATTATTGCGTGACAGTGTGTTAACTCCATAGGCTATGTAATATCACATTATTATGAGATTAGAGCAGTTCCTTTTCTCGGAGTACCACAGTACAGAGCAAATATTGTGCATATTTGAAGTGACCGGACCACGGCCATGACAGTTAACGAATGATTAATGAATTTAAATAGGCTAACATAAGAGGACAGTGGGATGTGTGATCAGTAAGTTCAGTAGTGTGAGTGGGTGCATGAGTGAAATAATGTAGGCTACTGTAGCCTAAGTACGGTGTTGTATGGTGCAGCAACAAAAAACACGATGATGTGTCAGAAAGGAGAGAACACAACTGAACCCAAGAGGCTTTCAAAAGTTCACTCCTAGTGATTCAGTACACTGAAAAAAACAATTTTGCCCATCACCAACATGCAAGGAAAACTTCAGGAAAGCGCACAGGACTTCCATCAGGCTGTTCTGAGCCTGAAGGAGAGGGAGTGACTACCGGAGGCGGTGACCCATTCACCCAAACACTACTGCCAGCGAAGTCGTTGCCCGAAATGATGTCAATCCCTTCCCTTTCGGTAATGCAGGTCTCACACCAAGCACCTCACCCTGCACCAAGCCACATTCTAGGTTCATGCTTTGCACTGGACAGGCAACACCTTCAACTCCATTCCCCGCAAAACATCCCCAGAAAGCTTACCGTCTCTGACTAACTCCATCTTTTAAAAGTTCTGGCCTACAGAGCCTGTGTTGCCAGTGTTACTGATGAACCAAGGAGCTGTCACTCTACTGATGACCCTCTGCCACGCCCATCTACAGTAGGCTACCTGCAAGGAAAGCAACCACACAAACAAAGTAACAGGCAGACATGATGAAGAGGGTCATCACAGTGACATAAATGCAAAACATAACTTCAGACTAAAATGTGCAGGTTTAAACAAAACAGTGGGCAAGTTATTTTGAACACAGTTTATTCCAAGCACAGGAGTCATAATTTGTTCTCACTTTACCAGCTATCAGCACATTTTAACCCCATTCAAATTTAAACACAAGAACTGTCTTCATAAAAAAAACTATATAGAGTGGCAGTCTTTATGTGGATGACCCTATATCCTGTGTACTCTCAACTAAACTCTCAGTTATGAAAATACCAAGCTTTTTTATGAAAACTATAATTATTCCTACGCTTGTATCCAGGGCAGCGCAAACAGAGCTGGATTGACAATAGCTTATTTTATTAAACTGGTATCATGATTCAAGAGACGCAGGTTGCACGTCCACTGTGAACCTTTTTTCAGTGCTGGTTCCTTCTCCAGACGAGCAGCGATTACCACAAGCATCAGGTTTAGCACTGGTATCTTTGAAATAAGGGCACTGTTGACACAAAACCTGAAAAATTATTTCTAGCAAATTTATCTGGTACAAAATTGGCATATTCTTGCTTACGTACATTTACATCTGGGGAGAACAGCAAGTGCAACGTGTGACAGAGACAAATTTTACACATGGTCCACAGTAATGATAAAAAGGGAATACATATATGATAAAAAAAAAAAAAAAAAAATTGGGATATCCAATTAATAAATCATTTGACCAGTTATTGGGTTATACTGTACATTAGCTGCACTCTTGACAACAGTGACTTAATAGCTAGAAAAGGCACTGCACTGTGAATTAAACATACTGTATCAAAAATAAGGATAAATCACTAAACCTCTTTGAGGCTCTTTATATGATATTTCTATTTCTTTTTCTTTAAATTCTGACATTAGCTGTTTAAATGGGCTGATCCCCTTCTTAGGAAGCAAATACATCAACCAAACACAGAAACACTAGGATTGCATCCCTGAGGTGCCAGACAACCTTCGCCAAGTATAAAAATATCTAATTAATAAACCATACTTGAGAACAAAAATACACAACATCAATAAACTATTAAATATTATAAAATAGATTTCATAAGGGTTGAGATGAATTCCCCCCAAAAATATCTTTTGGTTTTATATAGTTCAAAAGGCAGCATGGTTATTCACTGTGGAAAGATTGTCTTACATTGTCCCATTGTACACTTATTTCTGCTTCATGCTCCTCCTCTGTAAAGTCCACACTTGAATACTGGAGGGTGCTGAGCATAAAGCTCCAACTGTCATAGTCTTTTGCAGGAAAGCAGACGCATCTGAGGCCTTGGTCCTTCAGTCACCATGTAGTCTCTACAGGCCTATGTGTCTAAGGCAGCTGACCCATAAATCCCCACTTCAAAAAGGCCTGCTGAGGTCACGGGCAAGGCAGTGTAGCCTTTCACCCCTAGCTTCCGGCAGAAAGAGTTGAGCTTACCATGCAGAGTGGGAGCTTATTCTCTTACTGAATGGGGTACAGCTTATGATACCCAGAGGAATATGAAAAAAAGCAGAGAGGGAGGTCATTCTTCCTAAGTCTGCAATACCTTCCACTGTTCTCATCAGTGTGAGTCCACAGTTTTCATGCTTGCTTATAAAGCTTCATGAGGGCCATGCCTCTTGCCCCTTCCAACCCAAGTGCGTCCTAAAAAATGTTTCTATTAAAAAAAAAAAAAGCCCATTAGCAGTCCTCAGTAATACCGATTGAGGCTCCGTGTCCCGGGGATGTCAGGTTGCCCGTTCATCCAGATCTCTCGGATGATTCGCTCCCTCTCCTCGAGCCTCTGCGCTCTCTCCAGCTCTTCCGCCGACGTGAACACGTTCATGTTTAGCGTGCGTTCGAATCGCCGGTGCCGCCGCGCTGACAGATCCGAGGTGGTGTCCCAGTCCGAGTCCGAGTCGCTGGAATCGGAGGACGAGTCAGCGGGTCGTGCTCGTTTCTTGGCGGGAGGCCGCTGGCGGGGCTGGCAGTCAGTGCGACAAGAGATCTGGACCACCAGAGCGAAGAGCGTGAGAAAGAGGCCCAGACACACACCACAGACGAAGAAGAGCGCCGCCCTCTCTGGGTGGTCTGTTATGGAGGAAAAAGACAGAACAAAAAGTGCTACGTTTAGTTGATTACTGTAAGAACACATGTCAAACATTTAATTTAATCTCTATGTCTGATGTCTTTTATGTTCAGCCTGCTCTGTTATAAAAATGTTCACTTGATGGCTCACTCACTATGATGAACAATATCTGCAGACTTACAGCTCATATTAGTCACTTCCTAGACTTGAAACGTATTTTCACATGTTGTTCATGTTGGTTAATGTGTCCCGCCAACTCAAGCTGCAGGTGGATAAGGGCTGCTCGTCCTCTACCTCTAAATAGGATTTGTCTTTCACTACTGACTGAACTAAAGAGAGACCTATTCCATACATCTAAGACTTTGGTGTGATCATGTGAGACCTGCTGTGCAGAAATGACATGTCATTTTCAGGCTTGATTACTGTAACGGCTCTTTGCTGGCTTTCATACATGCTCATAGACACTTATTAGACTTATAGACATTCAGTTCACTTGCAGCACCCTCAAAGCCTTCACACTATCACCCAGCCATACACTGTGACTCAGCTTAGTATCTTTTCAAATCATTAGACCCTCCAAGTTCCAAATGAAAAGTGGAATAAACTGCAAATATTAGTAAATCATGTTTTAAACAGATTCAGCTTAAGTTTTCCTTTACACTTACACTTAAGACTTATTTTGATTGGTGTAATATTCCTCAATAAAATGCATTCTATAAATGCATTTCATAAAACTTTATGGCAGCTTACAAATATGAGAAAACTGGAGTTAGCTAGCCACATATGTTCAGCTTCCATTACAAATTACAGTGTATGTTTATTTGACTGTATAACTTATGCATTGACAGTGTGTGTATGTAGCGGTTATCCCTGCCTAACGTCTGCATTCCTCTGGCCCACATTTACCCACCTTTCAGTCCCAGTCCCTTTGTAAAAGATAGCGTGCCACACACGTGTACCGCATATGAAACCATGCACTCAAATCACTGTCTGAGAACTAATCTAGAGCTAATACGGCCCTTTAATATAATAATCCAGCCCTGTTCTCGAAATATCTGTCAGGTTAAGGTCTCTAACTTACCTGCTACTCGTGTGATGTGATGTCACACAAGATTATATAAATGTTGCCTTACCTGATATGTAAGTGTAGGCTGCCAGTGCGTTGCTGATGAGGGCCATGTTGGCGCTAGAGGTGGAGTTGATAATGGGATTCATGGCTGGGGGCAGCAGTGGACTTTCTCCTCCACCTCCTCCTCCTTCTGAAAACTTCTCCTCGTTGGGGTTAGTCTCCCTAATCTTTTTCCTCTCTGCAAAAGCAGAAAAGTTCAGTTTTAAGAGGATAGTTCATTTAGCATTTTAATTATTTATTTAGACACACACACACACACACACACACACACACACACACACACACACACACAAGTGCGTTTAACTATCTTTGTGGGGACCCGTCATTGACATAATGCATTCCCTAGCCCCTTACCCTAACCTTAACCATCACCACTAAATGCCTAACCTTAACCCTTACCCTCACCCTAACCATAACCTAATTCTAACCCTAATCCTAAAACCAAGTCTTAACCCTCAAACAGACCTTTAAAGTTGTGGGGTCCAACATTTTGGCCCCACAAAGCTGTCCGGACCCCACAAGTATAATGTATTCCCGGTTTTTGGACCCCACAAATATAGTTAAACGAGAACACACACACACACACACACACACACACACACACACACACACACACACACACACACACACACACACAGTTGTTTTCCTTTGTGGATAGACCATGACTACACTGAGTTCAAGGAGAATGTTTCAAACATTTCAGTACCACACTGGTTGGGTCATTTACAGTAAAGTCTGAGTATTTTGTCTCTGAGGTACTGTGACTACAGCATTCAGACCACTGAGTCATCCCAAGTCTCTCACTCGATTTTAGGAGATACGCTTATGTAGAAAAGATGCATTACGCATAAAGACGCACACATGTTCACAGAGAGTTGTGTGATTCAGAAGATAATACAACATCGGTATTTGTCAAACTCATTCTGACTCAGGTCATTAAGAGGATCACATGGGAAAAGTTTACACTTTGGCAACATTTCAAAAGCTTCCCCAAAATCTCCGAAAACAATCTATTTATAGATGAGAACAACTGTTTCCCCCTCTGGATTTTCTTCACAGTACGACTTCTACACACTGGCTTGTGTTGTTTATGCAAGAGTCGAGGAGTTGAGATGAGAGAACAGAGGAGCACAGAGTGATTTGATTACCTAGAGTTATACTCATTTTATGAGTATAGTCACATCTAGTTAACTTGAAGAAGTGTTTAGGTGGGATATGTAACTACTAAACCTTCAGATAAAACGACCAAAAAAAGAAATTCACTTCAACGACTTCATAGTCATATTGACATGCTTGATTGTTTTTGTCGGTGTAGGTGAGCATACTTCGGTGAACTGTCACACACACCAGTGACCTCTAATTGTAGAGTCTCTTAAGGTGTGTCAGACTCTCTTTATCTGATAAAAGCAGTTTAGACTGGAATTGCTTACTGAGGAGATAAATGTTTCCACCTGGACCCACTGCTGTGGTGCACACATCGGCTAACATTCAACCAACAGACCACAATCTCTCTTTCTAACACACAGGCAGATGAATCGTCAATAGAAAACACTTGCAGTGCTTGAAAATACAGAATACATAGCAATTGAAATGCAGTTGTTGCTCTTTTGATTGAATACTTTTAACATGCTACACTCAGGTAAAGCCGTTATTAATAAATATCTAAATAAACCAATGGCATTTTAACAATAATAAATGCTGCATCTGTGTTGGCATAAAAATGATCTGCCTCAGACCTCAGAGTGATATACAATATTTAGATACTATTTATGTTTTTAGCTTCAGCAACAGAGGTGTGTTAAGAACAGACATAATAGGAACTGAGAGTTATGGGTATAGCCGGCATCATGGCTTAAAAAACAAAAAAAACACTATCGGCCAACTGATCTCTGGGAATTGCAGTGCAGGAACACCCCAGCAACAAGAAGTTAAGACCAAAGATGGAGAGACGATACATAAGTCAGAATTTTGCGGTTTACAACTTTAACGGTTCTAACAGGTGTGTCAATTTCCAAAAATGATCCGGTCCTGCCAAGTGGTGCTCTAATTCACACATTTTATTTTAAATGCTAGACAAAATCCAATCCAATGTTTTTAAAGACGCAAATAAGCCAGGCTGAAATTTGGGGGCAAATACATAATTTTCATTTGATATGAGAATGCTGCCATGACATTTTGGACTTTAATAATTAACTCAATGTAAGCATCACATAGCTCTAATAAATTAAAGTAAAAAAAACAAACAAAAAAAACACAACAACCCTCCCATAAATACATAAATGGGGAAACATATGAAAGTTGAGTGAAAAGAGAGGGGAAAACAAGAATTGAAGGCACAGATTCAACGTGTGACGTCGTATCAACTGTCT
This sequence comes from Sander lucioperca, assembly GCF_008315115.2. Classification (NCBI taxonomy): domain Eukaryota; kingdom Metazoa; phylum Chordata; class Actinopteri; order Perciformes; family Percidae; genus Sander; species Sander lucioperca. Next base: position 12,867,263 of record NC_050191.1, read on the forward strand.
AATCTTACTCTTGGCAAGAAAACGAATGAGTGTAATTCCCAAAATGCTGAACTATTCCTTTAAGAAGTATGTTGTGAATGTTGATCCAGCTGTTTAGTCAAATACCTGTTTGTGCACGCCCATCCCTCTATCCAGTTACAAATAAACAAAGAGAAATGAGATCAGGATACCGGTATTTACAGTAAAATGTTTCTTGTTCCGCCTTCATATGTTTCATTCCCTATCTGTACATCAGAGATGGAAACAGGTTTTTCTAGATGAGCTTTAAGTGAAGTGTTTGAAGCAAGGAAGTGAAGCTATTCATGCGTCAGCAGCACACATCTCCTGTCCGCTCCCTCTCTTAACTCCTCATTCATTCGTCTATCCTCCTAATCAGTACAGAGCCGGTAGCTGAGCAGAGTAATTAGTGTGCTGGATGCAGGCCACCATCCCTCATGAATAAAGCTTTGTCTAAAGTTTCCTTCCTTGCTGGCGTCTCCTTTTTCTTTACTCTTTCATTTCATTGTTCTTGCTCTGTCTTCTCCCTCTTTCTCTTTATGGGAGTTAGACTGACTGATTTAGACTGTGGTCACATCATTGACTCTTGGAAAGCAGTATATTTTTAAGACCAATGATCATAAATGGTCCAAACCAATGGCTCTGCTTGGATACATATGGAAACAGTTGAACCCTGTGTAACTTTAAATATACATACATAATATATGCTCTGACTTGAGACCTGAATTACTGTTTCTGTTGATGCCTGGGAGGCCTTGGGACTGTTAAGTGTTAACTGCTCTCCACGGGAGGCCGTGAGTGTGTGACAATGTTTGTGAGAGTGAGAAAGCTTATATTGTTTTGCTCACCTGGAACAGCGTCAGGGCTTTTGACTGAGCTTCCCTCCGGAGGACTGTCTCCCACTATGTTGGGGTCATGGGCGCTGGGTGGAGGGGAGTACACCGGCGGTCTGGGTCCCTGTTCCTGGAGCAACTTCTTTGGGACTACAAAGAGAAGGATAGGTGGAGCAAAGGAGGGGAGTTTGGGGCGAGGGAATCAAAGAAAGATAGAGGATAATAAGATGATTGAAAAGGAGATGTATAGCAGTCATTTCTATTTAAGATCTGCATAGAGCCTGGCCAATGTGGATTAGGCAATATGATCTGCTTAAATTTGTTCACCGTAGATATAATCGGTACAAGCAGTAAGTCTGCAAATATTAAGGAAGAAATGAGAGTACATAGATATTTTACAGGTGGTATTCATTTTTGTTTTTGACTCTTTACATTATATTTAAAAGATTAAAACCTGCAACAGATTTTTTGCCACAAGTTCTTCTCCTCTCTCATGTGCACACAGCTGTAAAGTCTATATTTCATAGGAGATTCTGAGTTGTGTTAATCACATTTTATTTAACGTAAAATGAAAGCGAAAACATGGAGTATTACTGTAATGGAAGAGTAAGCAGCTATTAATGAGACAGCACGATGGCTGTGATTAACACACGCTTCCTGACCTTGCACATGATTCCCGAAAGTTAGGCTGCCCTCGCCCCCTCCTCCTCCTCCTCCTCACCCCTTCACATCCCCCAACCTCACAGTGTCCTGTGAGTAAGGGAGTCTGCACTCTTTCCCCACAGACACAAACCTACAATGCAGTGGGCTGTACATTCCTGCCCGCTCACATGTGGTTTCGAGCTCCGGGCCACGCTCCGGTCGCTGTGTTTGTATGCCCTGTCATATCACAGTGACTTACAGCTCAACAGATGACCGTCTGTCCAGCTGTTTGTCTGTCTGCTATTCTTGCATTTCCATTGCTCTGGACAAACAAATAGGCAGTGAAGAATAATCAGCTGCCTGGTTTTGCTGACATTAGTAGCACTAATAGTGAAACTGTGACATGTGATTTACGGTAAAAATGGACCATTTATTTAAAGGCCGAATGAATAAACACACTGATCAAATTTCCAGAGACGGATTTTGGCAGTGGTCCAAGAGTCAATCAAAGCACAGGAAGGAGCGGAGCAGACTTCACAAAGCTCCCCCCCCCACTGGATACTACTTATGCTCTGGACATGTTACAAGATTTTTCCAATTGTAAGCAATGATGAAAAGAGACTGAGCAGGAACATTTAACTACGGACATTTACTGTACAGATTATATAATGACATACAGTACTTGCCTTTATTAGACAGTTGACCATAGATATTGACAGGATATACTGGGGGGTACATGGCAACCTAGCTGCATTCATTAAAAAAATAACGACAGACAATATATAATAGAGATTGATGCAGCTGTACAAGTCATTGTAAGTCAACTTACAATTAAGTCTGATCATCATGCTAACTAAACTCTATTACATCTTGCAGTCTATTTTTCTGTGATACTTTCATACTAAAGAGATTAACTTGCCGCAGTTGTGATTTGTGCTGTGACTTGCACCAAGAAAAGCAGACTGAGAGAGTTGGAAGTTAATAGCTTGGTTAATCTTTTAAAATTAGAGAAATGCAGGCACAGGAAAGATTACCCATCAAGTTTGTCCTTGAGCCAATAAAAACGGTAAAGATTAAAATGTCAACAATTTTAATAGCGAAATTTCCAGTTGGAATTTAAGTATATGGAAAGTGCACACCAATAGATTATAAAAGTTTTAACCCAGAAGTAAAACATGTTTGATTGTGACATTGCTAAATTGCACTGTATGAGAGAGATTGAGCCTTTCACTCACTCATGTAACAATTACAGCTGCATATATACAGTATAGTGCAACTACTGTGACTCTCTAATTGTGTAACTGGGTTCAAAAGTCGATTAATGTGTTCCTTAAAACATTGAGTTACTAAAATTACACAAATCTTCTTTCACTGCAGTGCAGCCAATGAGAACAGTAATTAATTAACTTCTCTACTCTTATTTTGACATACATGCTATCATACCAGCTGAACAGAGAGAGCTGTCTGGAGCAATGCACATATGAGGAGAGGTTTTTGATCATATCTTACAGCAGAAACTCTGAGAGCCAGTCAACAAAGCTGGTTTACTGAAACTCAGTCTTCAAAGAGCTCCGCTGAATCTGGTTCCAGCCTTTGCTTTTTCTACTTGCCATGAGCAAAAGGGGCAGGAGGTTGATGCCAGACTAATAGAAGTAGTAAATTATTTCTGGTCTTTGTTTTAATCTGCTTAGACGGGTTCACTGCACTACATCAGGATAATTCATATGGTGTTAGGTGAGTTGCCAGCTGTAGAAATGTATACTCTTACATTTAAATACCTTTCTGTATCTCATGTGGCACACCGCATCAATCTGTCGCCTAAATAGGTTAAAAAACCATGAATTTGAAACCCCATTTTATCCAGGTCTGGTTGGCACAAACTAAATAAACAAAGTCCCCCCCATATGTGGAGGTTAAATAAATGCAGAGAAATGAAGAAATGGGATTTAGCCTGGCAGCTCCCCCTGTCTTTCCTCATCAGTCTGACACTAATCATGGGTCTTAAAACTCCCCCACTGCCACACTGCCACCATCTCCATGCCACACCCTGATTACAGCCTTCTGATTGGCCCTAATTGGCTGCACATGTGGCCCAGGGTCACAGCTGAGAGACGTGTCCCAATGTCCCAATACATAGTATTTCAAATGCAGTATGCCAAAAATACCAGGATGTTCTCCTGCATCTGGTCACATTTTGCAGTATGCAAGCCAGCATGCTTTTCTGGCAATTCTGACCCACAATCATCTGTGCAGCATATATGAGCAAGAGGGTCAAAGTTCAAGGCCCAATATTATGAAGAAGTAGTATGTCACAATAATATGCATAATGCATGCACCATACATACTTTGTAAGGGCAGCTGCAGTACATACTGAAATTAAAAATAAAAATAAAGCAATTTGGAACTCAGTGAATCACACTCACATTTTACACAATTAGGGGTTTATAATTGAGATACCTCCGTGCATGCACACTCACAGCCACACCTGATACATGTGCGTACATAAAACACACATGTGCATAGACACAGTCTAATACACTTGTTTGAAGACATACTATGTAACTTTCCCTCTTCGGTCCCCCTACAGCTCACACGGCTGTAGTTCCAATGAGACAACCTGTAGGGGGACCGAAGCGGCGGGGCGTGAGAGCTGTAGTTCCAATGAGACAACCCGGAAGGGGCTGAAGAGGGAAAAGTTACATAGTATGCCTTTAACATCAGAATATCTATGCTTCCAAACCATTTTCCCATGTTTTTCTATGGGCTTACTTTGTTGGCAGAGGTTGGTACATTATAGTAAACTGACTGCTGCTTGTCTAAAAATAATTGTGAAAAAGCTAAAACCTCTCGAAGTAAATGGCCACAAACCACATTTAAGGAGCCAAGCAGTAAAAACGGAACCAGTGAAAGAGAGAAAGAAGAGTGCAAGGGAGAGAAACCGAGGATATAAATCACACTCTACAGCCTGCATTATAATGACATGGTCATATAAACGCATGGCAAATGAGTCTTAATATAACTCCACTAAATGGGACCCGGGCCAGCGATATACCTCTCAGAGCTCAGGACCGCCACGGGGAGCGAAGATACGAGGCGGGAAAGAGTGCCCATAACAATGGGTCGTGTTTACACTGGCAGAGCCGGCTTTGTTTTCACTGGGCTCTGCAGGCCAGTGTGTGTGTGTGTGTGTGTGTGTGTGTGTGTGCATGTATATGTGTTTGTTTGTGGGCCATGTGCTGACCAATGCAGAACACATTTGGGACAAAACCCTGTAAGCCAGAGGGGATATAATGAAATATTAAACCATGCTAAATCTGAGATGAGATCAGACCTGGGCCAATGTCTTAGGGCAGAGATCTTCAACAGGGGGTCCTCAGAGTTACTGTTTAACTTTTATTGTTTAATGAAAATTAAAATGTCTTAATATCTTAACATTAATCCAACACATTATTAGCAACTTTTGACACTAGATGGGATTCATTTGCACTCCCGAGGCCACGCCTACATTTTTGTAACATAAAGATATGGAGAGTTTTGTTCTAAATCAGATTTGAAAAAAAGCACAGGTATTTAGTGATAACGTAAGTGCTTTGATGATAAAATGCACAACACTTTGGGTAATTATTTTCCCTTGAAGGGGTATATAGCACTTTGGAAGAAAAGGGAAACAATGAAACAATGAGCTGGCATATGTGAACATATGTGTAAGAAGTCTGAGCAAAAGCGTCTGGTTTCAATCAGCACACCAGTGCCTACTTAATCTACAACATTAAAGTGATAAACATTAAAGACCCAATATTCACTTGATACACACACACAAACACACAAAGGCAATGCTTCAACAACTCAAATCAATGTTTATAGACACAATTAGACTCACAAAATGTTTTAGCTCTTTCTCCTGCTTCCCACTCAGACACCACCACGACAGGCATGCAGACATCTGCACGTTCACATTTACAAGCCCATCCACCCACACAACCATTTTTCACTGAGCTAATGGCATTCCTGTAGAACAACATGCAAGGTGAATAGGGCAGAAGCTGAAGGTGTTGAGATTGCATTCCTCCTCTCTCCCTTCTCCTTTTTTCCCTCCAACCCCCAGCATAACAATCTAACAGTATCCAGCTGACAGCAGCTGATTGGGCTCAAGTGTGTGTGAATGTTTGTGCACATTTGACAGCCTCTATCACACTCTATATTCAATATACAGATACAATTGTGTATTGTTGTGTACATGAGGATGGTACAGTAAAGAATGTGAGTGTATGTGTAAGTGGCTTAAAGAGATGCAACCCCCCCCCCACCCCTGACCTGAGCCAAGCTGGGGCAGAAGTCATGTTTATCTTCCCACAAATGAATGCACTGCCTCGACCTCACACTGTGAAAATGAATGGCTGCATGAGTGTCAACATATAAATATAAAATAAATGCATGCATGCTTGCATGACTAAGAGTGTGTCACAGGACATGATTAACACACTATTCTCGTCTTGTGTATAAAAAGCAGACCTTGTAATGAGACCTCTATCAAGGGACTGGTGGTCTAAGCTGAGGGCTTTTTCTGGTTCTGCTCCATTTTTATGTTAGTGTGGGCAATCTAACCTCCTTTGCTACTTTATGAGTTTTGTTGTAAGTATCTGTGTGTGTGTGTGTGTGTGTGTGTGTGTGTGTGTATGTGTGTGTCTGTGTGTGTGTGTGTCTAATAGAGAGTTACAACATACATAGAGCTCAACAGTCCTGCCCCTCCTCTGAGAGACCTTGGGTTCCGGAAGTAAATTTCCCATTCATTTCTCCCATTGACGTCTGGAAAAATCCGTATATAAAAAGTTTTAGACCATGCCTTAGGCTAACCAGGTGGTACGTGACTCATAAGCATACAACGTATCATTTCGAGTAAAAAAATGAACAGAAAATCCCAAAAAAGTCAAAAGTATAAGACTGTGTACATATCGTCATCTCAGAGCGAAGGAACTACTCATCCCATAAACCACCGCGCACCACTGAATAAAGGAAGCTACGTTAGTATAGCTAACAGCTAATTCGGCTAACCGCTAGCTGAGACAGCATGTAATAACTTTAAAAGACCCTCAAAATAAAACCTGAAAATAACCGTTAACATATATAACGGCTGTTACGTCAGCTGTAGACGGCTTTACCCAGTGTTAAGTTTGAGTTAACGTTATTTTAGACTGAATCAAGCTGTCAGCTAGAGGTTAGCCGAATTAGCTGTTAGCTAAACTAACGTTAGCTTCCCGGCAGAGGCTAACGTCAGAAGCGTGGACAGATTGTGATTCGTGCAGTGTCGTAAATCCTCGTGACAGACAGTGTTGCCAACTCTTTTCCAATGAAAGTCGCTAGCACCAGCTCCAAAAGTCGCTAAAAGTCGCTAGATGACGTCATACGCTCATTTGCATATTGTTGACGTCATTACGCAATCATTTGTATAAAGCTTAGTGGTTGTGTCAGCAAGGTAGATAGAAAGAAATAGAACTCTTTAGCCACATAATCACAAATTCAATACAGGAATTAGAGAGAAATACCTTGCGTTCTCGCTGGACAATACTGGTGACTTTTCTACAGAAAGTCGCCAGATTTGTCGCTAGTCGCTTTTTTGAAAAAACGTCGCTAAGGTGGTCTGAAAAGTCGCTAAATCTAGCAACTAAGTCGCTAAGTTGGCAACACTGGTGACAGATCGTGCAGGCAGCACAGATCGGGTACTGACACCCATAGCGGAGCATACTGGTGGTTAGTTGAAGGGTTTAGCCCATTAACTCTAAACTAATCTAATTTACATGACTCAACAATTTTCCAAAGCATGCCATATATTTTAAATTAAATCCCCTCCTTCAAGACAGCCATTGATTTACATTAATTTCACTAAACGATGCACAAGATGTCTAGATAATTGTCTTTTTCGTGCAATAGTGCAGCCATAAAAACAAGTGTTGGAACAGATACATGACATATTGCTGATATTTTAACATACTTGTCTTATAAACTTGAAGAGGTTGAATTTATAGAATCATTAAGTTGCCTTTTAAAGCCTATAGACAAACAATGAATATGAGTTGGGAACGTTAACAGACCATCAATGTGTCCTTTAGCAAGGCTCTTAATCCACCCCAAAAGCCCTTCAGGAGCTCATCTAAGGCCACTTGTGGAATACTGGCTATGCTAGAAAGTTCACTACAGTGATTGTTTGTAACTGTAAGAATAACAAGCAGGCACAGCTCAGAAAACCTTTACAAAAAGTTATGAGAACCAAGCCTCAAATCACTAAGATCCAGCAAAAGTTCAGCTTGGTCTTTTGGCACAGATGCATGAATGCTTAATCAAATCAGTGGTCTCAAGTTATCCAGCCAGCATGGATTGTGTAGGCTAGAAACGCCTTTACCTGGCAGGAGCTTCTTCTGACAAGATGTGTCTGCTAAAGAGGCTTGTGCTCATGCAGTACTTTAATAAAATACAGGTATATTTTACTGCAAGACATAGCTGGATTGTGGTCAGACTGTGGTGACACAGTCTGAAAGCATCCAGAGTTGGGGTAGTGAAGGTTGGAAGTACATTCCAGGATAGAGAGAGTGTAACAGCTCAACCCCCCATCCTGCTTCACTGAGCCCCCTGTCCTACATTCTGAAATGTTTCCCCATTTACTTTAATGGATAACACACATCCCTGTGAGACACCCACAAATGCAAATGTACACACACACACACACACACACACACACACACACACACACACACACACACACACACACACACACACACACACACACACACACACACACACACACAGCATGGGCTCTGAACGCAATCACTCTCACTTCCCAACAACCATCAGCTAGACTCGAAAATCCCAGCTGTTTTGGCTATTTAAACACTCCTCACATGTGCACATGCATACAGTTGGTGTTATTAACATAGATGCAGAGACAGAAATAGATGCTCTGTTGACAGTGTGGGGTCATAACATTCAGTGAGAAAATCACTCAGTTGTGGAGCTCCCCCCTAAGACCCCACACAGACAAGAATCCCACTGATGTCTCCAATACTGATAATAACCTCAGTCCCAGTTTGAAATATGCACAAAGAGGAGGTGCTGAGTGTAATGATAATCAAATTACACAAATACACATCAATTTTCTCCTAGATTTTCATCATCATTGAATCCGACCTAAACATCTGGCACTTTTGGTTGCCTGTACTAATCATGCCAGTTTGTATGTATTTGTCTGATTAGCAGTATTTTATTACAACTACCCAGATGCAAATTGTAATCCGGACTCACATTTTCAAGAGCAGTTATGAGTGTTCTTAAATCTTAAATAATCAAAACTGTGTAAAATTAGACATAAAACAATACATCGAACAAAATATATTTAAAACAATTCAACAGCAAAACACAATGCAGTTTAACTATTTTCCAACTTAGTTTACTTATATAGAAGGATTCTGGGTCATAATCAGCAGCTAATTTGTGTTTTTTCCTCAATTTCTTTTCCTAACTCTATTACTGAAAAAAAGCTGTGTTTGCACTAAAGGACCTTTAGCTCTGTAAACTATGGTGATGAGGATTTTCTTGCAGCAGGAACATTTGCGTTCGTCATGGGAACATAAAATTGTTTTTTCATCAATATGCTTCCTTTAAAAAAACTGGGTATTATTGTGTGAGCTTGATATGACCTTTGACCCCACCAGACTAGAGCTGCTTCACTGAATGCAGATAGCTCTAATGTTTGTATTTCCACATCATAATCAGCTGGACGTGGGAGAGGCACATTGTCGAAGTCAGCACTGCCACATCATTATCTAATGTTCCACTGGGTCAACAAGGATGTGACCAACGCTGAATCATCAAATCACGCCATCCACCTAAACTTACTCCTTCATAACAGAGTTGTGAGGTAATGGGACGCTGGGTTTGGATTAGGTCAGAGAGCTGCTGAGGTCGTGAAATGACAGAGATCGTCATTTGTTGTAGCTGACATAGAACAGAGAGAGGACAGATAGTGGCAGGACCTGTCTAGACACAATCGTGACAGAAATAAAGTCAGCAACATTCAACAAGCATGTTCCAACACATGTCATGGCTGATCTAAACAATGGTGCTATCTTTAGCAGACAGCAACAACTGCTCGTACACGGCAGTTAATAAAATCAACACTTTAAGTCTACTGGGACCTGAGTAATGAATGGCGTTTTGGTGAAAGATAAACTATGCTTAGCTAAAAGTAGCCCAGTTTATCCCTCTCAATATACCAATAGGTCTCTATTTAACTTTTCATGCAGTGTACAGTCGTCTTTGTTATGTGTGACAGTTACAAGTGTTTAAATGAATGTTGGGATGTCGACATTCTTTCTTTCTCTCTCAATCTCTTGCATGCTTGAATACATCAAAAGGTATGACTGATAGAGCCCTAAAGTGACAATAAGATGGAGCAAGGTTCATTCCAGTCTCTGGTGTGGGAATTGTTGTCCTGTTCAACATAGAGTTTTCCTATTGACTGTCTATATAGCATGATAAAACATGTCATCACGACTCCTGAAACACGCCATGATGGTGGTGTACTGTGCAACGGGGACGGGCGGATAGATACCTGAAGTATCATACCACCAAATACTGTACCACCACTAAATTCATACCACCAAAACGTAAGCCTTTTTTTGAGTAGCGATAGTATAGGGTCAATTAGATTGATACCAAAACAATGTAGCAATCCAACATCAAGTTCTGGGCCTAATCACTTTCACGATTTCAAAATGGACATACACCCAGCGCCTCAAAATGTTGTCAGAGATGACTGTAGAACGAGTCGACGAGATAGAGTCGTTTAAGAAGAGAAGCTCTGCTTTACTCCATCCAACAACAGACAGTTCAACGAGGTCAGCACCTAATCTGCTGAATGGGCCTCCTTGATAAAGCTATCTCCATTAAAGAAGTTAATTGAGATGTGTGGGGACAAAGATAATATGGTTCAGGCATTGTAACACATACATCGCTGGTGTATTTGATATGTCCCTGAAGTGTTCTCTGTTTTGTCCATGTGAATGGACAAAATATGTGAATGTGAATGTGCAATCAGAACATGTGAATGTTCTGATTGCACTTAATACCACTAACATCATATTTTATTGATGGCTATTAGGACTTGTTCTTTCTCCCCTCCACAATCAGTGCAAAGACATTGGCCCCGAGGCTGGAAAAGTAAAGTCACTGAGTTTAACATACTGTACATTTAGAGCACTACATTTTAAAAAGGAAATCAAACTATATTTAATGAACAATATGCACACTTGTGAGTTGAGGCAGTAAGTGTGAGCACATAGTGAAAGGATAGTTGAGATTCTGACCTCAGTGTCACATGTTTAAGACCCTCTCCATGATGCATTGGCTTTTCAGTAAACACCCAGAACTGACTTGATTCGATTAGAAGCCATTGTGCTAAATGACGGCGCCACAGCAAAATAACACTGATTTGTTTTAGCATCTGTGTGTCATTATATGCTCTATGATTTGATGCACACTCCATCACTACCTCTTTATCATTTGGGTAAAACACTACCACCTGCCTCATATAGTGCTTGTCTATCATAGGTGCTTCTGTGCCCTGTCATTGTCAGGTAATTAGACGAGCCCTAAGTGAGAGTAAATCACAACCAGAAATATTCCGTCTAAACGTTATACCTTACCTCTTCCACAGAAAAAGAACCGATGCAAACCCAAGCAGTGTGTGGGAGTTGCCGTGTTCGCATGTGTATAAGAAAGGAAGGCATTTCTTTTCTCCATGTGTTGACAGGGTGCTGGGCCATATTAGTGGTCAGGCCTGGACAGAGATAATACCAGTGAGGTCTGGGTCAGCCTGAGTCTGTCATCGGTCTTATCACCAAAAGTGCACGTGGCACACACATGCATATTACCTTCTGTTTAGAATGCTACTTCAACGCTGGACTCAAGCCAGATATTGTTTGATGTTTTTTGATAATACCAACAGTGCCAAAATTATACTTTTTTGGTTGTTTTTTTTATTTGACAAAAGAAGCCACAGTTGTTGAATGCTGTCTAAATATAAGCAGCCATTTAAGAACTTCACCTAAATAAAAAGCACTGGACCGAACCTTTCCCATCTGAGCAGACTTTTAAAATTACTTTTCTCGGGACTATTATTAGAACCAACTCTGAAAATAGACATTAGCAGGCGGGTGCTATCACAGGATACACTGAGCAGAGAGAAGAGAAAGGGAGGACATGAGAGAAAAGAGGAGAAGCAGCTCCACAAACATTTCCTTTCCTTTTTCCCCTTTACTTGATGCTTGAGGTTTTTTGGCACACAGGAGCACTGAATACATATAATGTTCTAGCTGGGTTTCTTATAAAAACACATGCACTTGTTGCAATTATGTGAACAGCAGTACACTCACTGGGTCCATAGATGATGATGATGATGATGATGATGATGAATGATTAAGTGTCCCATGTGCTCCAAAACTTTGGCATTGGAGACTTTCTGGGTACAGCTGGTTATCAGTTTGTCCTACTGTCTATATTTCCTGTTACATCCAACCTGTATCCTGTCTTCTTCTTCTGCCCCTGTCAACTTAGCCATGGTATATGAACAGCTTGAGCCACAACATATGCAAATGCATGTCTTTAAGGGTTAAGAGTGGAGAGAAAAAGAGCACGAGCGAGAGGAGTGATAGACACAGAGGCTGCCAGAGACACTTTTACACCAGTCTTTAAAACAAACACCTGCTGCTGTGGCTGAAGTGCCAGGGGGACATCAGAGATCCTGCAGTCTTTAACCGCAAGGCTGTTATTAGATAATGAAACAGAGCTACAACATTACAAATTATCTCAATGCCCACCTCTCAAATTCAGCACCAATGAGGATTTACACAAAGTATACATCTGTTAGTGTCTTGAAACTAGGTTTCCTTTCTCAGTTTCTGTTGCAAATTCTAGGACTGTTTCAACTCACTCGAGCATCACAGGAATTAAGGGCATTTTAAACTAATTTCAAACTCTTCATTTCACTCAACCACATCCTAGAATACAAAGCACACCTGGCTACAGGAGATGGTTAGCTCAAACCTACAAAGTATGCCTTGTAGTTGGGTCAGAACGAGGTCAAATCACGTTCCCACCACAAACAAATTGCTCAAGAATTTGTGACTGGACTGAGGACTAAAGGTTCTTGGTTCAGTTGCTTTGGTCCAGACCTTAGTACAACTGTCGTGTTCAGATTTACCTAAGCGAATAGCACCAATGGGGGAATACGAACCTGAGTCTGAGTTGTTTTAATTGTTTCTTCATTTTGAAATATACCTGGTTCGTGTAAAAGAAAATGTGCAGCCAATAACAGATTATTAGAGGTAAAAAGATAAATGTAAGCACAACAAAAATGCAGCGGGGTAAAAGGATAGCTAGAAAGAGTAGCTTTACCCACCCTTCCTTATCACTACATCCCTACTGTAACAAATAACTCTTTACCCAACAGAGTCAAGCCCTTTTTGCAGCTGAGAAGATTTGTCTTCTCAATCGTCATCTGCAGTATTTTCATTCCAGCTGCTGTAAATCTTTCCGGTATCAAACGGCTACAGAAACCCTTAGACAGTAGCGGCCTCTAGCTCACCCAGTAAGCTCGCCCCTGCAGCGGCCCGGGTTCGAATCCGACCTGCGGCCCTTTGCTGCGTGTCATCCCCCATCTCTCTCTCCCCCTTTCACATCTATCCACTCTCACTATAATAAAGGGAAAAGCCCCAAAAAATAATCTTAAAAAAAAAAAAAAAAGAAACCGTTAGACAGTGGGCCAACTGTGGCTTACAGAGTTAAAAAATGCAATTTGATCTGTGATGGTTGCATCTTTCTTTCACATTGCGTTGCTACAGGGTGTTTAGTGCAGATTTGACATAAGGCAGACTCACACAAGCATACACTGACACATGGATCAACACTTGGCACTTTAACTCACACACACATTACGCAGAACACCTTTCAGAACTAATTTTCAACCCTGAGACAGAAGAAGACAGAAAAGTGGTAGTGGAAGGGATGGAAAGAGAAGGAGGGAGACAAGGAGAGAGAAAATTAAGACTTTCCATGAGGGTGATGCAGACAGATCAGCTTTAAACCAAACAGTCTGAAATATTATATTTATATATATTATATAATATATCTATTATGTTGATATACCATTTATATGTATTGCATGAGGAATACAAATGACACTTAGAAATGAGAAAGATGAGGAACATGCAGACAGAAATTTAAAGAAATAGTTTGACATTTTGGGACATAAGCTAATTTGCGTTTGGATTGGCTGGGAGTAGTTGCTAGGCAACCAGCGGAGACTCCAGGAAGTTACTACTCCCTGCCAAGAAATAGTCTGGCACATAACCCTCTGTAAAATGGTGAATTGTTTTTTTTACTCACTTTGGTTGTTTGATGGGTTAAACAAATGACACAAAATGTTAATTAGTGAGCTTTAGGGTTGCTGGAGGATTTTGTTAGATTCAAACGGAGCCTCACAAGCTATTTTCTTGTTTCTAGTCTTCATGCTAAGCTAACCGTCTCCTGGCTCCAGCTATATATTTACCCTTCATATGTGAGTAACGTATCAATCTTCTCATCTAACTCTCGGCAAAAAAGTGAGCAAACGATTCCTTTACATATCTGCTAATGAATTCATGCTGATAAATAACAGTGCTTTGCTTCCTGATAATTTCACTAAAGCATTTCATGCATGCAGGGTTAAGCATATGCCAACTTTGTGAGGAGCCAGAGTTTACACTAAAATGATTCTTAGTAGTTAGAGGACCACCCATGAATTCAGCAGCACTGAACTTTATAGGGCAACTGTCATATTAACACTGACAGGCATTTTATTAGGCAAATCAACAAGTAGAAATCTTGTGTTCAAAACACAGAGCATTTGGTTGTCTGTAACAATTTTAAAAGGGGTCTGCGGGACTTTAAAAAGTCTGTAAAGTCTTTGTACTTTTATCATGCAAGAAATCCCATGTGGTTATTGCTACCTTTGTTCTGACATCACAACTGTTTCTGTAGCTGAATTTTTGTTGTCAAACTATAGTTACATTGATTCATCCATAATCAACACATCTTAGAGAGCGGTTTTGTATGCTAGCAGAGCTGGATTGTTAGTGCATCTGTTATTTAGAGAACAAAATGTTAAAACGCTTAGGCAATGTTTAAAACAATAGCAGACTGGAGATCAACCTCCTCGCACTTCTGGGTTAGTATTTCAATGTAGCCTACTCTAAACTACAGTGAATCTGGCACAGACAACAACATAGTCCTGATGTTTGCTTGCATAAGCAAGTAACCAAAATTTTGGATTGCATAAAAGTAGCATCCCAAAATCTGTCTGGTTTGGCTACGGAGGCCAGGATTCACAGTGGCCTCACTAAACAAACACAACTTGGAGGTCTGGCTTCGCTTTGGCTGACGGACGTCATTATGCACCGTCCATTAAAAACCAACATACTGGCAGAGTGTGAGACATCCAGCTTTTCAGTGTGGGCCTAGGGGTGGAAAATCCCCATATGACAGGGTTATACAGGAAAAGAGAGTGAAAAAGTGAAAGACACTGAAGTGAGAGTCTGAGGCTACTTTTGGCTGATGGACAGGATAGTCTATTTTTTCATCTTGGCATTTGTCTAATGCCAAGATACCAACATACCACTTAAACAGTAACTGCATTGACAGTAAACCTAAGTGCTCAATAGACGTTAATGTTCCTTCATTGTCATAGACAGCAAGTAAAAGACGAGAGCAGGGACTATCCAGGTTCATCCAACCAGCTCTATTATTGTTATAAGTGGAGAAAAGCTAAGATTCAAACAGAGACTGCCCCCTTCAAGCGTACACAAGACCTAACAGTGGTCAGACAAAACAGCCACTATTACCAAGCTATACTGTATGCCTGATTAGAATACACATTATTTCACACTGTTCCACACAGATACGTGTGAAAAAGACGTATTTGCATGACTCTAGATGGCAGAGATAATGCATTACCACACACTCTATATGAATCAATGATACACAAGTCAGCAGTTCCCACACACTTTGGCTGAAGCATGTCTACTATATCACACTTGAATCACATGAGAGCACATGGGCCACTTTGTACCAACATAAATGACAAGCTGTATTAGGATAGCAGCTAATCATAAAGCCTACAATAGCGCACGCACGCACGCACGCACGCACGCACGCACGCACGCACGCGCACGCACACACACACACACACACACACACCTCAGAGTAGCAGAACCCAATCGGGCGTTGGTGTCATGTTGCAGACAGGAAACAGATGGCCTGCTGGGAAAAAAAAGAAAAAAAAAGCATGCCAAAGAAGGCCAGAGAGAGTTCTTTCCTCCCTTTTCTTCTCCCTCCATCCCTCCTTTTATCATCCCTTCATCCTCGGTTGGAAGAAAAAGGAAGAGTGAGGCGGCGGTGGTGTTTGGAGGCTAGATCAGTGGGCTCTGGCTTGAGATCAGAGTGATGGGAGACTTTTAAATAACAGCCCAGCATGGCTCTACTGTACTGGGCCAGGCTGGGGCTCAGAGCCTGCAGGCTATTTAGGACTATTTAGAATATATTTTAAGCCTTCAGGGAATAATATTCCTATCAAGTACATTGTGGGTGTTGGTTTGCATATTTTGGAACACTGGACAGACCAGCTGTTTTGGGGCTAGCTGTTTCCCCTTGCTTTCAGTCTTTATGCTAAGCTAAGCTAACTGGCAACTGGTTTTAGCTCAATACTTCAAACCATAAACGTGAAGATTCATACATGTCCTTATAATATTTCAAAATAAAATTTCAGTTTACGACAACTTCGGTTTCAGTTCCGTAGCTCTGGCCATCATTTCTGAATCGGTTATGATAACATTGTACTCACCAAGTTAATTGCTGATATCTAAGAACATGGCGAAAACTGCTAAAAAGAAGTCAAGAAACATGAGCAGTCAGACAGGTTTTAAAATAGACGACAGTTTGCCAGATAATATAACTACTTTATTTGGAAGTAAAACCGAAATGTAAGAAATAATCAGCCTGGGCTGTGGAAAAGTGTGCACACAGTGATGGATATTTAATTTGGCTAAAAATGTTCAGCTGCTTTTTTCTCTTCCAACTAAGTTTGGCTAACCTGAGGGTAAAGTTTAAAGTCTGATTGTCTGACTACTCTCGTTTCTTGTCACTGCATTCCCCCATCTCAGGAGTAACTTGGTGAGTACAATGGTATACAAGATAGAAATAATAGCCCAAACTATTCAATTAAATCCTAGTTATGCTGTAATTCTTCTTTTAATTTCTGTTTTTATACTATTATTAAAAAATATATATCAATAAAGACCAGACAAAGAAAAGTGTAAATCGGTGGTACCTGAATACCATCAGACACATTCAACAGATAACCTGTGAGGTTTACTTCCTCCAAAACAACCTCCTGACCTTTGCCAGGTCCACAGGACTGACCCATCAGCTGCTGATGACAGATAACCTTTGACTCTGAAAACAGCTATCAGAGATCAATATTGTCTTGAGTAAGTTTTCTCTCCACAGAGAACGTATTGCTAAGTGGACTGACCCTGGCCGTTTGAGGTCGTGATACATCACATGTTTACTTGAGCTCTGTGTCCTGGGTTTTTCTTAGATCTCTAATCTCAGATTTGTATCATTGTGAAGCTTCTCATGCCGATTTCATGTAAGATCATCTGATGTCTAGAAATGCCTTGAGTCAGGGACTCAGGAGAGAGCGTCAGGAGGCAATCGATTAATTTGGCTGACGTCAAGCTCCTCTTCTTGATGTTTGAGCATATAATGCAGCTAAACTCCAAGTGGAGGATTTTAATCTCAGGCCTGCTTAAATAAGCACATAAATGTTTGATTTACAAATATGTACTAATTGCAATATGAATATCTAAACTTTCCCATTCACGCCATACATTTTGCTTTGTCAATTGTTACAACAAAAATGTTTTAAAGACTGTTTTAAAGTCTTGGCAAAGTTCAGATTGAACAGGTGCAATCTCTCCATTTTTAACAAATTTACAGACATGTATATCAAAAATCATTATACCATTACTCAGTTATATGTATAGTATACTTCAAAGTCTACTTGATGTCAATACCCTGTATCAGTAAACCACCTTGAAACTCTTCTATATTCAGCAGTAGCTATTTGTTGTAATATTGGGATAAAATACAGCCTCTAAAAACGTAGTGCTTTATTAGAGATCACTTGCACAAATTTACTTACAGCAGATGTTCTTCCTTCAAAACCTGCCTAACATCTGCAGCTAGTCATTTAATGCTTCATTCAAAAACCCTGGGCTGTAAAATCTACAGACATCATTAAGCATGTCTGCTAATTTCTAAAACCTGAAATACAGCAGCGATAAAATTACTAAGGCAACGCAACCCAAAACACATGTTTTCTGTATATTGAAACCTCCTAAATGTGGGCCGACATAAAACACATGTTTAGATAGAAACCTCTTCTCAGTCTCTTCATTAAATTGGCACCCTGTAATCCTGCTGCATAACATTTCAACCTTTATTGGAAGTCTTGGGTGGATTGTTGAGGAGTGTTTGAGCTTTTTGAAAGTCTCCAGACTTCTAATAAGGAGTCAAGTAAGCCAAAACATAAAACACTGTTGATACAAAGAGTGCTCCGTCTCTCCTTCTCTGTCTATCTTTTTGTTCCTGTCTCTTTCTCAATTCAATTAGGTCGTAAAAAAGCACTGTAAGTTGACCAAAGCACGCCAACAATGGTTCATACATTTCAAACTATATGCTGATGATTAACTACTTGAAATGTGTTATACTGTAAATGTGTCTCCTCTGAGCCAATGGCCCTTTCTTTTTTTCTAACATGCCACTAAATCCTCCTCTAAATCAAGTTTCTCTGCCTTCTTCAGTCCGTGCAGCACATGTTGCTGGACTCATAGCGATCCTTCCCTCTTTTAGAACAAATTGAGTTTAATGGGGGTGAGGAAGGGTGAGCTGAGGGGGAAGAGAGGGAAAGGAGAAGGGAGGGCTGTAAAACGCACCACATGCTACTCCATGCCAATCCCCTACGAGGAGAACACAGCAGCATTACCTCTTTTACCAAATCCAACAGTAATATGTTCTGGCCAGAACCAACACCTACTGAAACAGGAAATCACTGCATGGCAAAAAAACATGAGGGATTTAGTCTTCAACCGTAATTTTCTTTCTTTGTTTTAGAGAAATACAAGATTATAAAACTGAATCAAAAAAGAAAATGCTGAACAATCCTGTTTGTATTCATGTGTACAGAAACTATTTGCGTAGTTACTGCCGTTGTCAGAGAACAGTTTACCCCTTCACTGACTTTTAAACTGTCACAACTTCCAGTATACATGCAGAGTCAAACACCATCAATCTTTTTGACCCACGTCTTATACACACAAACCTCGCCGTACAGGCAAGTGAGCAAACATACACACACACCTTTGGCAAAACAGTGACGTGACACATAGTTGGTATGCACCTCAACACTGGTCTTTTTTAGCTCCGCTCATGGTGCAATGCTCTGGTTTATTTAACTGGACTACTGTGAAAGTTCTTCTAAGGCCAGCACAAACAGGAAAAAAACACACACACACACACACACACACACACACACACACACACACACACACACACACACACGCGCGCACACAGAGGGGCAGCGTCCTTCACCCTGACCAGGTTGCCTTAGAGAGAAAATGAATTTTCCTGGGTGAGCATGGCTTGCTAAAGGGCAACTAAAAAAAACAGAAAGCCTGTTGAGAACTGTAATGCTTTTGTTATCAATGCAAAGTCCCCTTTTTATTAGATGAATGTGAAAACTTCTTCTAGTGTTAAACTCGGCACATGCATCATTCTGCACAGCATAGCTCAAACTTTCAAGTGAAGTAATATTAAAGGGGTGATAGAATGCAAAACCGATTTTACCTTGTCATAGTTGAATAACGACAGTTCGGTGGGTAAATAAGACATACATAGAAGCTCAAAATCCCATTGATACCCCTATCCTCTGCAAATCTCACATTTTGAAACTGCCGCTGAAAACGGACGAATCTCAACAAAGCTGGATGTTGACGTCATGATCTCAAGTCACGCCCCAACATTTGCATAGGCTACACGACTGACCTGAGGTCAGCTTAGTCTTCTGAATCTTGCTAGGTCATGCAGATCTCCAGAGGTACGCTATTTAATTACTAAATTCACTTCTGAGACTTTTTTATGCGAGAACTCAACTATGTAGAGGTCAAATATGGGCCGTTTTATGAAAATTGATGGCTAATTGCAAATTTTATCCGACTGTGTGTCGCAGTTCAGCAGGAGCTCAGCAGGCTACGTGACAGCGGCCGGTGCTGCCTCGCCGCCCAGCGGCATGTCCTACTTCAGAGACTCGCTGTGAGCTAGCTGGATCTCCGTCACATAGGGAAGACCGCGGCGCTCCATACCCGCGCAAAGTCACCGGTTCTGGGTTACTGGACTACAAAATGCCGAGGCCCTGATGGAGCCTGCAGCTAGCCGCGATCTTTAGCTACCCTATTGCAGGGACAGTAGCAGCTAACAAAATCCCTAATGTTCACAAAAATGCATTAAATTGAAATTGGACACCATAGTTAGCTTTATAAGACCTTGGGGTAGATGTTATATAAGTGGCGTGACGAAATGCAAACTAAATATACTCTAGTTAGGCAGGCAGCTGGCAGCCAGCCAGTAGTCCAGTAGCCGAGAAACGGTGACTTTCACTGGGTGAGGTTGCCGTTTTCTCGTCAGACTGTGTGGAGCTCCTAAAGTCCGACACGTCTTACCAAATTTGCAATTAACCATCAATTTTCATAAAATGGCCCATATTTGAGCTTTATATAGTTGATTTCTTGCATAAAAACGTATCAGAAGTGAATTTAATAACGAAATAGCCCAACAAACAACGTATAACTTTGCAGTGTCTGAAATATGAGACCTGCTGTCTCCAATGTGTTTCTATGGGGTTCGCTCAAACCAATCAGTGCGCAGCTCATCTAAATATTCATGAGCATACCATATTTGGAAGAAAAGCTCTTGTTCCAAATAGAGCCATATTCACAGGGTAGTTAAGGGCCTAATAAAATAGCATTCGGGCAATTTTCAGCCCAACCAATGTTACATACCCTATTAGGAGACCTTAAGGAACAGTGTGAAATACCCTATATAATCATTCAATCACCCCTTTAGGCAAAACATATTTGTGAGTGGAGGGGGGCTTTAAAATCCAATCCACAGACAATGTATGTAATGTGTTAATGGGAATAAAGAACTCTGGGATAAATGATTCTCCTGCTTTGTTTCTCTGCTGCATCGTGACTTATGTGTTTTGGATCCTCAGGTGTTCATATCTGTGTGTGCTCCCATGTGTACAGACCATGAGGCATTTTTTCCCTCTCCCATCTCACTGACCTTTCAAATCTAGCAGGATCCAGGGGACTTACCCCCACAATCTCACTGGGAGATAAATGACTCCCTTCAAAGCACAGAGAATTGGCCCAAGAGGAAAGGAAACATTCTTGTAGATGAACTATAAAGTAAAGGGCTCTACCCTTTGGAAGCTGTAGAGTCAGCTTGTTAACAGAGAATTATGGTGTATAATAAGTAAGACTGGGGGTCCCTGCAGCTATGATACTGGAGACAGTAAAAGAGAGGGGGGGAGCGTGGGCCAAAGCCATACAGATAATGGTGTGATGAGGATGTATACAGTAGGTATTTCTGAGATGGTGGCGGGGGGAAGCATAGGGTGATATGGGGGACAGGAGAACCCCACCACCCCCTGCAAGCAGCTGCATGTTGGTGATGAAGAATGCAAGGAAGTTATTTTGGGGGGGGCACATCTGCTTCAGCTATCAGGAGACCTCCTCACCTCCCCTTTCATTTTAAAATGACTTGTGTTTTTTAGAGCAAGACTTGTTCTAGAAGGAAGGAAGGAAGGAAGGAAGGAAGGAAGGAAGGAAGAGCAATAGTAGGAAGGAAGGAAAAAAGAAAACACCCCTCTAGAAGAGTGGAAGCCATTAGGAATGCATGCTGAGTTTCAAAAACAGAGAACAGAGAAGAAAAGGATAACAAAAAATCAAATCAAGGGTAAAAAAGATGGGGGTTGGAAAGGAAAGAGAGCTTTGCTTTACTGTGAGAGAACCAGGCCAAAGCTTAGTACAGCGCCAGGTTCCATTCAGACTAGACAAAGTAAATAAAACCACTTGATGAAAAAGAGCAAAGGAAGCCAATGGATGGTGGAAAGAGCGTTCCAATTAGGGGGGTATGAAGCTATGCCATGTTATAAGGATGAAGGGACAGGAAACGAGAAGGTCTGACTTTCTGTTGTCTGTTGTTCTGAGCAGTCGGCCTTATCTGATGGCCAGACACAGAATTACACAGATTATCACAGCATTGTAAACATGAAGTCACATCTCTGTGTGTGGATGAAAAGGAGGAGAAACGGACAACCATTCATCGTCCCCATTAATCATTTCTACTGTCATCTCAATTGTCCCCTCCATCTCCAGAGGACATCCAGACTGCTAATCTGACATATTAAACAAAAAGCAAGTTGACATCCAGCTAATGAAAATGAGCGCTGGAGCAGGCTGGGCTTATTCCTGTGCCGTCAGCCTCTGGCCCGCCCTCTTTTCTCGTAACCCAAACCACACACTAATTCATGAATTACAAACAAAGAGTCCCTTGTGGTTTGGGAGGGACCAGGCCGGCACTGCAAACGGGCGCTACAGCTGAACGGCTACGTGTCAATTACAGGGAAACCTGGCTGACAGGGAGAGGTAGGTGTGGATGCATGCACACACTAACAGGCTCACACACTTACACGCTTGCAAACAGGGAGGCAGGAGCACAGGCCTACTGTATGAACATGTTCACAACACACACACACACACACACACACACACACACACACACACACACACACACACACACACACAGGAAGCCATCTGAGCAATTTTGTCATTTTGGAGCCCAGGAACTGACTGCGCCATTGTCTGGTGTAAGCAGCTCGCTGGGTTTCTCAGCCCTGTTTACGAGGGCTGACATGCATTAAGGTGGTGGGCATGCACCACCGGCATTTAAGGCAGGCTTCTGTGGAAAAAAACGTGTTGAATTGTGGGAGACGTTGCTACAATTGTGCATGCGGATTAAACACTGAACATGTTTTGAGTTTAGCGTCAGATAGAAAGGAACCCATCTGCTCTACACCGAGATGAGGCTGATTATCCTGGTTCAGCTCAGTTAATTGGTTGTTATATGAAGATAAACAGAATTTATGGAATTACAGAATCTCTTGTTGGGGCGATCTCTAGCTGGTCCCTAGGCCCGGCCCGGGCCTGGGGTGCGCATCTGACCCACGGCACTTCGCTGCATGTCATCCTCCCCCCTCTCCTGTCATTCTCCAGCTGCTCTATAATAAAAAAGGTAATAAAAGCCCAAAATATAACCTCAAAAAAGGCTCTCTTGTGAATCTTTTACGACCTAATTTGTTTCATTTCATTGTGATATAGATCAAGGCTGAAGCACAGGGGAGACAGCGCCTTTGCAGTAGTAGCCCACAAACTCTGGAATGAGTTGCCTCTACATATTAGGCTGGCCCCTACACTGCCTGTTTTCAAATCCCGTCTTAAAACATATTTTTATTCCCAGGCTTTTAGAATAGTTGCCTTTCTATATTATTGTCATTTTGCAGTTAAACTGTTGTCTTTTTGTTATTTTTGTGTTCACTGTGTTCTTTCTATATTTTGTTTTTTTTGTGATTGTACAGCACTTTGGTCTACTGTTGTTGTTTTTAAATGTGCTTTATAAATACATTTTGATTGGATTTGGATATAGATTTCATCACATCACCCAGCCCTACAAATATTTTCAAACCAATAGACCAGACATGCAGCAAAAAAAGATAAGTGCTGAAATGATAAGTCAATTATTTGATTAGTCAAACAGCAGAAAATGAATGGGCAACTATTTTGATAATTGATCATTTCAGTCGTTTTTCAAGCAGTTTTATTTCATTAACTGAATATCTTCTGGTTTTGAAGGGCTGGTCGGACAAAACGAGAGATCTGAAGACGTCATCTTGGGCTCTGCAAGTTGACAACCTTTTATCATTTTCTGATATTTCATAGAGAAAATGGTTAATTGATTAAGGAAGAAATTAATCAGCAGATTAACCGATAATGAAAGCAGTTAAGTGACATCTTTTCAGTGAGCTCAACCCTGCTGCCTGCTCTGAGTCAGCACCAGTATTTGCATTGTGTAAACACCTCGCTGCCGCTTGCTGTTGGTTTTACTGTATTATGCACCCTGTGGTTAATTACAGTGGAATCAAACTCCTGCCAGCAGAGCCTGTTCTCTACTAGCAGCTCATTAGGAAAACAACACTGACCATCTATGGAGAAACACACACACACACACACACACACACACACACACACACACGCACGCACGCACACACACTGAGGAGGATACATGAAAAATGATTTTCACTGTTCCTTTTAAAGGTATCAACACTGAGTGGGGTGTTGTCAGGTATCTGTCTTGTCATGTGCATGTGTGTGCACTGTTGTCTGTATCTAAGTGATCTCACACTGTTGTTACCTTATCTGTCCACACGTGAACCCTACAGTTCCCTGTCAGAGTCTAATCCAATCAGTCAACCTGGCAAGTCTCCCACTCAGCTCCTGAGCACTTGTTTCCTCCCTCACGTTTCACACACACACCATCTTCCAAATAAATAACACACTCACACCAATGTATCCGCTCTTACGTTCTCACATCCTCAACAGCGAGAGCTGAGACAGCAGTGACATTCCTGAGTGCATCGCCAGACGAAGCAAACTCTTGTGACGGATTAAATATGCAGAGAAAATTACTTTTATAGATTCAAAGTTTAAAGCTTTTTAGATGGATAACAGGAGGGATGATCCCACTTCTCAAATAACACAAAAGTCTCACAACTGTAGCACAGAAACCAACAGGCAAAAGTAGCCAGACAACAGATTTACAGGGAGATTTAAGTGTGTTCATACAGATGACGAAGTGACACTTACACACACATAGCTGAATGGAAAATCCTCCGAGGTCCAGGCAGTAACTTTCTCTCTGAGCGTGTGTTTGTGTGTCTGTCTTGTCAAACAATGCACCCTCCTCCCCCTCTCCGTCCCGCCAGGAGAGCTGGGACTAGCTTCGCTGTAAAAACAAGCGCTCACGTGAATAGTCCACTGTCGTCCGACCACAATAAGAGAGCACAGCCCAAAAAAGGAAAAAAAAGAAGAAGGGAGGGAATAAAAAATAAAATAAAAAGGGTAAGCCCCTTTAAGAAGGTAAGCTCTTTTAGGATGACTTCCCTCTTTTTAAGCCAAATGGAGTATGAAGAGAGTTTCCTCTTCTTTACTTCTTCTCATCCAGAGAGAATAAGGCTTTTCTAATGCTTCTCCTCTTTTAGTTTTCCCTTCCTTCCTGCTCTCTGGGAGAGAGAAAGTTAAACCCGGCTTTAGACAACTGGAATGTGACAGCAGGAGAGAGCGAGGGAGAGAGAATGAGGTGGTGAGGGAGGGCATGAGGGAAAGAGAGAGAGAGGGAGACAGAAGCAGGGGCATGTAGTGTCCACCTACACAGCCCACTGCTGTGTGAGTGAGTGAGCAGTCACAGAGAGGTAGGAAGGGGAGGGGAAGGAGCACAGAAAAGAGGAGGAGGAGGGGGCTGTGTGTGTATGCATGAGTGTGTGTGAGAGGGAGTAAAAGAGAGAGAGATGAAAAAGAGTGCAGCTCCAGGATGTGACCTGAGAATTTCATTCAGCTCAGATTGGAGACCAGGGACTGTGGTCTGTAAGAGCTGGAACATGCTGCTCCTGCATGGCTGCATGTAAGCCAGTGTGCGCTGTCGGGTTGGACCATATGACCATATATGCCATGAGACAATATAAATCTGTCAGAGGGTTTTTCACACTGTCCCTATCTGCCCCTTTATTATCTCTGGTTAAATTAAGCCATTGTGGGCACTGTTGCAAATCAATGAGCAGGACTGCTTGATTGCAATGTTGGGTTTTTATAGAGAAGTGCATTTATTTGTCAGGTATTTTATCCACACATTTTCTTGATTGATTTACCAGAAAATGTACTACTTGTGACACAGTATATCAATATTGACCTATTCCATGATAGAGAATTGAAGCGAATATCGTGAATGCGGTTTTCCAATTTGTTTTCCTGACAGGAAGTTGGATCAACCAATCAGCTTGTTGGACACTCAGAGCTGTCTATGCATTGTTGACATTTAGGAAAGCATTTACATTTCTTTTGCCATTGGGCTCATGAGTTACTTTTATGAAAAGACTTTAGGAGATCCGTACACAATGACATGGTCTCTGTCTCCAAGCTATGTTTAGAGAGAATGTGCTTTTTGTTCCCTACAATTTGGATCGAAATAGGTAAAACGAAATGTATTTAATTAAAAGGTATGCTGTGGAGTTATCTTGTAAACAAACATTTATAATAAAAAAAGTTATATTTACATTCAGTGTTTTCTCACCTGTTTCTTTGTCATAAAACATTTGTAAAGCTGATATCTCAAACATATTAAATCTTGCATCGTTTAGACCCGCGTTTGCTAGATTAGTCTTCTTCCTCCTGGCGCATTGCTTTATTTTTCGGCACTATTTTGCTGCGAACTGTCGATCGGTGGTAGAGCGTGAAACCGTCAGCAGGATTTGTGTTGCCACGAGCGTGTGCATCCTTGTGTGCGTGCATGTGATTCAAACAAAACAGGGACCCCGTCTTGAAAACATTGCTCAGTGGTGCTACTAAGGGTCAAAAACTACACAGAGGGACTTGAATTGTAAAAATTGTATTGACAAAATACAATATTCACAAATCAAAATTACTTATTTTAGTAAATTGACTATTCAAACAAGAAAGTTGAATAAGATATAAAGAATGTGCTGTTTATTATGTTTTTATATAAAGACATCCCCCCGGCTACTGTTGTTGTTTAAAACATGACCAGCAGAAATATTTGGGAGGTGTGCACGTTGACTCCTTTGCGAGCCTCTGAGACCTATAGTTACCCAGAACACCGTTCTCTGCGTGGATCTACAGTGACATTTAAATGTATCCTGCATACCCCCCCCCCCTCACACACACACACACACACACACACACACACACACACACACTAATTCTACCTTCTCCCTTCCTCTCTCCTTCTCACTCTGTCCTCGTCCACCACAGGAGGAAAACTGAAACCAGCCACAGACTGGAAAGCATTAGTCTGCCCCCCCACTCCCCCCCACCCACCCACTCATCTCTCCGATTCAACACACTCTATGTACAAACGAAAACAACAATGATAGATCATCACAAAAAGAGTGGAGAGTTGTGTTCGCAGTGAGAGCAGAGTGACACGACAACAGTAGTGTACACAGTTTCCGACTTTGTGAAGCCGACAAAGTTGGCAGCCAGTTCTTGTCCAGAGCTTTGCTTATTTTGCAGTTTCCAGCCCAACAAAGAAGCAGTTGCTCATTTGGGAAAACGGGCCAAGTAAAAAACCACAGGACTGGAGTGAGAGGGGGAGATGTTGTGATGTTTGTGTGTAGTGTTTGTGCATTCAGTTTGTGCATGCCGTGTATAATCCATTTATGCTTGTTTTAAAGTGTGTCTGTATGTTTGTACATGTGTTTGTGTGCAAACATGACTGGATGTGAACTTGACTGCATGCTCCTATTATACTACATTTCTAAAGCAGACAAACAGCCTAAAGCCAAACGCAGAACATTCCTCTGCTCTGGAAAGCGCTTCCTATGTTGGGGGCTGGAACGGTTACAGGGACATAAGTGGCTTTGACTAGCGGCAGCAGAGCGACAGACCCCAAAATGATCATTAGAGAGGCCTGCTTTCTCCCTGTTCGCATACAGACCAGTGCCAATGAGACCTATAGCCTCACTAGAAGTGCCACAGAGGCCAGGTCAGACTGAGTGGTCAGTATTGAGACAGTAGGACAGACAGGAGGGAAGATAGACATTGATTATCTGCAATGTCATGAGACTGTCTGCACAATGAAGATAAAGTGAGCATTTTTGCAAATCTACAGTGCTTAAACAGAAAATCAAATAATCACTAATTAACTCAAAAGTACAAATCTCCACCTCATGCCCCTGATAACACACTTAGCAACGACTACAATAAATACATCCACCATAGAATAAAAACAGTTTCTAACCATAAACAAGTAGAAATTTAGCATCTACTATGCTAATACTTTAGGACATGCCTTTCATCATCAAGGAGTCAAAGACATTTTATAAGCAAACTTAGTAATCAAATTCTTTACTTGAGCAAAAGTAGCAATACTACAATATAAAAATACTAATCACATGTTTTGTATACATTCTTTTTGTAAAGTACCTGTAACTGTTAAATCAATGTAGTGGAGTAAAAAGTATTTCCCTCTGAACTGTAGAGGAATAAAAGTATAAAGTAGTATAAAATGGAAATACTTGAGTAAAGTATCTCAAATGTGTACTTGAGTAATCAGCTCTATTGCACCACTGGTCCTCATTGATTGAACCACTGACACTTGCCACATACAAACATGATACAGTATTATCACTGCATGGGTTTATCTTGTGTTTCAGGTGACGATGCACATTTTGACATTTGCCAACAGAACTGATGAGCCTCTTGAACACCCCCAAGGTTTGAATCGAGTTCATCATACTCTGAAAGTTGGCTCTGCGCCTACAGTATCATGCAGCAGTCACCTGTGTTATCTGTCTGTATCAGTACAGCTCTCTGTCTGTGTTTACTAAGCAGTCTGTAGATAGTGGAATCAAAGCGTCACACAGTCTAGTTTATGTTTACAGTTTTGTCTATTTTCATTAACGGAACTTTTTAAAGTTTTGGTAGCATGGCACAACACAAAGTGAATAGCGATGGATACAAAACCCTGCACAACTGGCTCAGGGGGAAAAGGAAAATGAGTTCTGAGAACCCTCTTAACTCACATTAGTCATATGTACTGAAACGAGATACAAGGCTTTGTGGACGTTTTTTACACCAACAGGCAAAATGATTAGAAACTAAGGGTCAAAGTAAGGAGTAACAACACACCTCTCTAGTGTGATGTAGAAAGCAGCAATCAGCCATTTCGTTTTGCTTAAGTTTCATTCGCCTGAAGGGTTTGCTCAATTTTTACCTGCATTGCCAACAAGCACAAATTAGAAACACTTCATAAGCACCACACCAGAAACTATAATGAGCCTTGTTTATTCATGGTTTATTTTACTCATCTTATTTTAAATGAATATAATACAATTCAAACTTTTTATTTTCTAGCATTAGAGAAACTGCAGTAATGACTTAATTTCAATTTTATTTATAGTGTCAAATCACAACAGGAGTTCACAGGACACTTTAGAGATAGAGTAGGTCTAGACCACACTCTATAATTTACTAAAACCCAACAATTTTGCCCCCAAGAGCAAGCATTTGGTGCGACAGTGGTGAGGAAAAACTTCCCTTTTACAGGCAGAAACCTCGGACAGACCCTGAATCTTGGTGGACGGCCATCTGCTGTTGCCGGCATGGACACAGAGACACTGATACAGATATACAGATATGGAGAAATATGATTCATAATAATTATAGCAGTGCGTAATAAACTTTTTCTTTGAACAGATTTAGATTAAGTTGCATTTTATTTCTAATAAAATAAGAAGACTTTAAAGGATTAGATTCTAAACAGTGCAACAGCCTATACTGTAGAATTTGCTTCAGATTAGGTTGTGTTACATACAATTATACAAGGGAGCTGCCACCTGAAATAAAACTCTGAGCATCTTGGGAAGCAGTTACCAGTTCAGTGGATTTCTCCAAGGAACTATATACTATATACTAACTCAATCGTTCCCCATGCCCAAATTTATATTTTCCTCAGATAGTCAGGAACATGAACCAGTCCACTTCCAGCTCTAACCTTGAGGCTATCGCTGTCGGAAATGGTGGACAGAATGGAGACAGAAGAAAAACAAGGAAGACAGACGAGATGAAAGGCAGTGAGTTTGCAAGTTGTGAGGGTGACATGGACAAGGAAATGGAGAACATTGAAGGGGACAGAGTAAGGAAAAGACTGCAGACACCGATCACGCATAGCGAAAAAGACAACATAGAAGTGAGTCGAGAAAATGAAATAAAGCAAAGAGAGAAAAGTCAGGGAAGCTGTGAGGACTTAAAAGGGAATTTAACACCTTGTCCATTTTGTTCAAGGTGCATTTAATCTGATTAACCTTCTTACAGACCTTCCCTCAGAGCCAATGACCACATCGGCTGGGTATTAAACTAGATTTGTAATGTATGCCCACGTTGCATATAGCCGAGTTTGTTTGAAGGAGGGAACACTACCAGAATGAAGGTGTGATTTCAAACAGTTTTTTATTCACTTGTACGCATTTGTGCCAATGTGTGTGTGTGTTGTGCTACATGTTGCCAAATCAGCCAACAGATACCAGATGATGCATGTTGATGAGACACAGGGCCAGACATCAGCTGACTGAATATGCTGGCAAAGCACAATCCCACAACCCGTCGTGTCAGCAAATCACCATGGCAACAGTGTGTTCCCGCCAAACAACTCCCTCCATGTTACTCGTCTTGCTACGGAGACCACACCCTGCGTGGCTTCAACTTTCAGCTAGTTACTTTACAGACTTTAGAGATTATATCATACTGTACCAATCAAACTCAATGCCTTTTATGGGCATTGGCTGGATCAACCATTACCACTATTAATGCAACACACACACACACACACACACACACACACACACACAGGTCAGCTGAGGTCACATGCTGTGTGTTTTCTCGCAGCAGTGTTCCTGAGAGTGCCAGCTGCGGCTGTTATCCATGCAGGGTTTCTGCAGAGTCAGGTCTGTGTTACGAGGCTGGGGAGCATTTAGAGAGGCCACTTCATTCCTTTCTGCTTGCCTCTCCACTCACTAAAATCAGACACACCACGGATCACACTTGGGTCAAAGACTGTTTTCAAAACACCTTTTTCTGGTTCTTGGTTGGTTTCACCCTAATAAAACCATGTGTGAGGTGGGTCATAATGATGCAATGAGAGCCAGAATCCTCTGATGTTACCACCAAAGTATTTGAGAGTGAAGTCAGGCCATTTCCTTTCCATCCTGTGATTGACAATGTACTTTGTACAATTGGATTGTAGGTCACCACACCCAATCGGGCTGTGCACTCAGGTGAAAACATTCTCAAAGAATTAATTGTTTCTTTTTGGCTAACAAGGTACAACTTCAACATATTAAGTAAAAAATGGACATGGCTGGCGTTAGGACAGTACATGCATGCTTGGTTCAATGATTGATTAAAATGAGCCACACCTGCCCACAACTGTTATGCGGTATTTCTTTTTTTTTTTACTATTGTTTCATGGAAGCTGCTTCAATCAAGTTGTACATTATCTAATCAAGCAGCATTGACAACCCTGAAATGGAGCTTCCTAAGAAATACAGTCTTGAAATAAGTCCATAGGGAGGTTGAAGGAAAAAACTGTCTTTGCTTTATAAATCAAAAGTAAGTTTTGTTTTTATCACACTCAATTAATAAAGGTTCTCTTGAGAATCACGGCCACAACAATTGCAAAAAAAGGGAACAAATCCACTCTAATAGATTGATCTTGATAGAAAAGACTTCAATAATGTAATACATCAATTTGTAACTCAAATTTCTCTGATTTGAGAAATGTACCTGAAAACTGTCATTAACAAACTATGTGTGCAAACCTGCGTACTGTATGTGTCAGATTAGAGATACTGGAAAAAGTGTTCATTTAACTGTCCACAGTACTGAGTGCGTTTTTGCCTCCAGTCCTGCAGCTATAGGATGAGCTATAAGGGAAAGTGACAGAGCCCAGCAGCAGCAGCAGCTACTGCCTGCCTGGCTGGACTGCAGTTCCACACAACTGGGCCAAAATAAACATCTTTCCCACAGTCTCCTCTGCTGAAATGACATGAATGTGTGCAGGGGAGCTGGACGAGTGTGTGGCTTGCAGCGGTCACATGTGTGCCTCAAGTATCTTTGTGCATGTATATTTGTGTGTATGCATCTGTGTGTATGTCTGTATAACCAATTGGGATAATCCAAACCCTCAAGCTTCTGAATTACATCTTTATCTTCCTCTATTTTCCCCTGTTACATCTAAATCAGCCCTAACGAGCCACATGTGGGCTGACAGAGCCTCTGCTACTCGGATTGTGTCCATTACAAACACCACAGTCCAGTGACCACACCTCTGTCAGTCCCCTGCAGTTCAGTCTCTACAGTGTTACCAGCTCCTGCAATATCCTTTTTAAGATGACGGAAGAATTAGCCAATTGGTGAAAATAGAAGAGGGAAAATTTCCTTTTAAAACCAGCTTGGACAATAAAGGAAATTATAGCATTATATTTTAGTGAATCTTATGAAGTGACTTTTGACAACCACCAGAAATCTAATAGTATTACGTTTGTTTTCTATAAAACTCCTACATTAAAAGATCAAATTCGAAATGACTTTTTGTCGAGTTTAGTGTGGAAATTGAAACAAGCAAAACAGGCCCAGAAATAGCACAGTCGCTGTTTTTTTTTAAACGTGATGAGTGAATTTGACTGACTGGTGAGTCCGTTATTACAAACACATCATATTAAATTAAATTTGAACATCTATGTTTTCATGGAGTTTGTTCAAAATCCATCTGATGATAAAGATGCATGATTTGACCAAAAGCTACAGAATGGCTATTAAATGGACCTTAAAATAAGACTACTTTGTCAAAAGAATCATCGTATTTGATTTGTAGTAATGGTTCAGTCCATAAGTTTAAAGTTAGTTCAGCAGCTAAGCTGCATTAGCCTCGTGAGACCGTCTCGCGAGCTCCAGTTTTCCACTCGCAGATCAGTCTGGCATCTTGAGATAGAGAAAATTTGGAGCTGTTCGCCAAACGACCGACAAACGACCAAACTGAGTTTTGAAGCGGGTTTAGGTGTGACGCAACGAGAAGCGAGAAGAGTCTAAACAACATGGCGGCTTCCACGGATGAGATGAGCGTAGCTATCGCGCAAGTTTTATCCGAATTAGAAAGTATTCCTTCATTGAAAGAAGAGCAAAAAACGGCGCTGGAGGCTTTTCTCGGAGGAAAAGATGGTTTTGTTCTTCTCCCGACTGATTTCGGCAAGAGTTTGATATATGAACTGGCTCCGCTAGTCGTGAAGAAAATTAGCCTCGTGAGACCGTCCTGCTCTCGCAAGCTATCTGGCGGAATCAGGTTAGTGATAGACAGATGGTTTATCCAATCAGCTAACCAGTATTTTCGCCCCTTCCCAAAAGTTCTCCAATGGAAAGTTCCCAGATGGATATGCCGAGCAAATGTGAAGCAATCCATCTGGCGGAGTCAGGTTAAAGCTGCATAGCTTTGTTTTTAAATCTGGTCCAAAAGCCGTAGTAATGGCAGTATATTTGAAAACACACATATATCCTATATGTGTTAATTAATAGACTCATTATACTTTCATTAGGATTTATTTTTAGAGATCCTATTTGGTTTCAACCCCAGGGTTGGAAATGTCTGAGTTGCCTGTTCCACCGAACCCCCCTTCTCCAAACCCAGACCCCATCTTAACCAGCTAAGTGCCGCAATTAATCCATTTCCTCCTCAGAAATTAGACCTGTTCATTAGGCTTTCCATAACCTTTTATCCCCCTGAAAGTCTGCTCTGCGTGGTTCAAAAAAGCCTGTGCGGCTTGTTCAGGGTGATCCATTACACCG
Organism: Sander lucioperca; assembly: GCF_008315115.2. Lineage (NCBI taxonomy): Eukaryota > Metazoa > Chordata > Actinopteri > Perciformes > Percidae > Sander > Sander lucioperca. Next base: position 12,900,627 of record NC_050191.1, read on the forward strand.
CAGTGAACGCTCTCGAGGGAAAGCCTTGAAGGGAGGTTTAGGAGAGAGGCCTTGATATAAAGTCTGAAACTTTAATATCTCTCAGGGGAGGAAAAGAACTGTGCTCTGTTTAGGGAGGCCTGTGTCTGGGACTGACACAGGAAGGAGAAGAGAAAGATTCTGCTGGATATGATCTGATCAGCGTGGACATCCATAAATCACATGTTGTTACATGAAGTTTAAAGTTATATATGTTATCGCTGGTACAAAGAAGCACATACAGATGCAGGATGCCCTCAGGCTGTATCTCTTAACTCACAAAGCAGAGGAAGGATGATGCTGTGGGGCTGCAGAACAGGCCTCAGAGGTCTGGTTGAGCAAGCTGTATAAATAGGACGCTTCCTACACATGACCAAAAAGACAAGCTTACACTAGTCAAACAGCATCAGACAGAACTGAACTTTTTTTATCAATTATTATACATTTTCATTCCTGCAGCTTAAATAATGCATAGGTTAAATCCTGACAAATTAACCAGCACATTACAAGAAAGAAACTTCAAAGGGGCCATATTATTGGAACCTTGCTTTTTAAAGAAAGTGCCTCGAGCAGGCTCATTCATCAATCTCCAACAGTTGAGGGTAAATGTTTCCAAGTTTAGCCTATAAATAATTTGCAAGACAGAACTCGTTGCTGCAACGCATGTTAAACTTCATCTTGTTCAAATACAAAGACGTCAAATATTTAGAGCTGTGATCGGACTCCTGGCTGAAGTACTTCTTTTGACAAACAAACAAACCATAGGGACTCCCTCCAGAGGGAGTTGGATGTAAATGAAGCCTGACAGTGGCGGCTGTGCGGAGTGTGTGTGATCTGCCGGGAGACTGATGGCAGGTTACGGACCATTTGCTGCTGTGTTATTGCTCAGAAGCAAGTCCACCCCTGGGGCTGTGTGAGGAAGAAGCCGGAGCTCAAAGGGTTGATGGCTTTATAAATCACAGGCAACCCGAGGCTGATAGTGAGTTCATAATGTGAATCAAACATTTACTCATACCTACGTGTGTGTGCGGTGCACCCAAACACCAACCTAGACACAAATTCATGCACACATGCAATTATTTTATTCTTGGCAGGCTGCAAAAGCCCCTAAAATAGCACTTAGACAGGAACGGTAAAGATTTTAAGTGGGTTAACACCTCCTTCAGGCAATGTGGTTTATGCTACCCATTTAGTGGCACAAAAACTCACACACACATTCACACTCAAAGTTAACTTCATGGATTTTTAGAACAAACCAAAATCATGTTTTCGAAAACTCTAGAGTACCTCCAAAAGTCCATAAATCTTGTGCTATCAATCACTTTCTGTAAGTACCACTTTTTATTTTAGCTGGAACCAAACATTGCGCACACACACACACACACACACACACACACACACGCGCATGCATGCATGCGCGCGCGCACACACACACACACACACACACACACACACACACACACACACACACACACACACACACACACACACAATCATGTGCAGACAGACATCCTTCGTCCTCTACTCTGACACAAATGGGGTCAATCCTACATATACTCGACCACCAATGAAAGAGGATCCCCCCAAATTACTACTTTGCTGGAGCCTGGAGCAACCAGTGACTTCATGTCTACAGCAGCTAGACTGATTTACTCACGTTTAACCCTCTCCACCAATACCACAGCGCAGAAAACCAATTCCCCCCCTCACAGCACGTTGTTGAATATTTACACCATCCCACATCCCCTACATACCTCACACAATTACCAACCAGATCTGTTAGGAGAGCATGCTGTGTTATCAGTGACAGATAAGGGAGGTCAGTCAGAGCCAAACGACTCCATAAACATTGTATGTGTGTTCTTGTCTGCGCTGACCGGTTGCTGCTGAGACACAGGATGGATGGACTACAATCTGACAAACACACAGCATTTGGAGACAAAGGACTCAGGGTGGTGGATCCTCAAAACCAGACAATAAACAAGCCATAAAGTGTGATCAGAACATAAGAATTAAAAATCAGCCCAATTGCAAATTCAAGCATTTGATAGAGCTGTAGAAGAAGGACAGGGGGAAATGCAAGGATGCACACAGGATTTGATTCATTTACAGTCCTATGAGGCACATAATAGTGATTTTCAGGCGACTCAGAAAATCCGATCTTTAAAATCAAAACTTAAAAATCACATAGAAATGCCAAACATAACAGTGGTCCTGCTCTGGATCTGGGTCTACATGCCACTGATTGTGGTGTAAAGGATCCAGGTCATGGTGCTGATTGATCAATTCCTGGTGCTAGAGGCGTCTGGATAGCGTGTGTGTGTATGTGTGTGTGTGTGTGTGTGTGTGTGTGTGTGTGTGTGTGTGTGTGTGTGTGTTTATGCGTGTCCGTGTGCGTGTGCGTGTGTGTGTCAAGTGTGTGGTTAATGAATTACAGCCTTGACAGGTCCGGATTAGCCCAGGGGTGGGGAACAGATAAAAAGGAAGACCATCATTCTCCCTCATCCGCAGACGAAAAGTCAAAACAGAAGATACTACGCCAACGTTGTTTTTCTTAACTCAATTTTGGATGTGTGACTTGAACATGGAAAATAAGTTTAGAGGCTTTGAACTTCATGTTTGAGCTCAGTCTAACTAAAGAAACTGGTTCAATTGCCAAAAAAACAAACCCTGCATTCTTTCAGAAAGCATTATATTCTAAAATGTAATTATGACACTCTGTCCCTTTAATGAAATCCTTAAATTTAATTTAAAAGTAAATAGAAAAGTACTTCAAAATATAAATAATAGTAGCCAGGACACAATATTTCCACTGAGGCTACCATAATACAGTTAGTGGCACCAGTCCTATATTACCTTTTATTGTTAACTGGTAGAAATATCTTTATAAGTGTGCACCCAATAGCATCATCATCATACCTTGAAAATACATATTATTCTTTTCGAAGTATAACGGATCCCATTTTAGAGCTTGTAATTCTAAAACACAGAGCTAAAACATCATAAAGAGTTTTAAGTCAAACTGATTACTCAGTGAACATCACCCCCTGGTGGTAGGGAAATGAAGCCCTCAGTAAAAGGTGCATGGGGACTCACCACAGGTGTAGATGACACTGAGGTACTTCCTGGTGCCAGAGTAACACGGGTCTCCAAAGTCTCTGGTGGAGGCTCGAATCAGACAGCTTTTCTTTCCCTGGCAGCGGGCGGTCAAAACCTGCAGAGCCACAGACGACTGGCAGTCTGACAGAAAGATGGAGAGGGGTGGGAGGAAGTATTGAATTATTAGACATCCAGACTGAGGAAAAGTGATAAAGCTGTAGCTAATTATAAATCAAAAGAGGGGTCACTGTTACTGGTTCTATACCTTTTCTAATAACGCTTTATTTGATGGTCCATAAAAATACTAATTTCATTGAAAAAAAAACTAATTTCCATTAGTCAATCAAAAACATTATTGGCAAATAATTTCGATGATTTGAGTTATTTTCTAAGCCAACAGCCATTACAGTTACTGTAATTGAAAAACGTTCTTCTACCAAAGTCTTTTATGGAGGTCAACTTAACATACAAAAATGTAAATATGGTCTTTCTGAGTTGTAAAGTACAGACAAGAAATGTAATAAATATGGACAATAAAGTTTTCCCCAAAAGAGAAAAGAATAGAATCTCTTAGCAGAAATGTCTCTATAAATCAACGGCTGCTTGTAAACTCTACCCAGCTATGTAACTACCATATCAAATCTTTGTTCGTTCTTATAACCTCAAATGAATGAGTCACTACATTTATCTTATTAGATAATCAACACACATTAGAAAATCTCTTATCCATATATGATGCATTACCAGAAACAAACTCTACATAACTTTATATTCTTATATTATACTGAATATATTGCACATATGAGAGTGTTTGATGGACAAGTAGCACTTCAGGCACAAAAGAACTACATGAGTCTGTCAGCTACAACAGAGATGGACACACACACACACACACACACACACACACACACACACACACACACACACACACACACACAGAAACCATACTGGGGCCTCACACTGTCTAAAAGGATACCTGATCCAACGTGTGTGTGTGTATGGAGAACATACATTCATACATCATCCCTAAGCAGCCGCCAGCTCCTCCAGACCCTCTGTTCTGCAGCTCTCATGGCGAGACAGATGAGGCTCTTCTCTTTCCTTTTTCCACTCTCACTTCCTTTATTTCTCACATTAATAACAGGACTACAGGAAACGATAAGCCGCCATGCTGTGTTCGCAAATGTTTAAGTTCACTATTTAGAGCTCAGAAAACCAGGTTTACAAGCCCATGTTTTAAAATAGGGCTACAACAACGAACGATAATAGTAATTATCCGTTCACCTGCTTATTATTCTCTTGATTAATCAATTCATTGTTTGTTCTAGAAAATATCCGAAAATAGTGAAAAGTGACTAGTTTTCAACCTACAGTGCCAAACCCAAAGATATTCAGTTTATATCATAGCATGTCATATCAAAGCAGCACATCTTAACATTTGAGAAGCTGGAACCAGCAATGTTGTGGTACTTTCAAACAAAATATTTTAATGGATTTTCTGGTGACATAAAATCGATCAATCAACCATTCCTTTCAGCTCCGTCTTAAAGACAGCCAGAGACAGACCACGGTACATAATCTGTTTGGAAAGCAGTGGATTGTTGGGCTGCATGATTTTAGCCAAAATAATAATCACAATTAATTTTCTAGAAAATAAGATGCTTAATTATGTTTTCAATTTATTTATTTACTCAACATTTTGACTTCAACTACACTGGCAGAGGGGTCTGGAGATAAAACATTCCAGAGTCAAAAAATTAGTAGTTCAATCTAATAAAAGTGTTTATAAAGAGACAAAACCTGTGGCTGCAAACTCATTGATAAACATTGCAAATTCTGTTAACCAAACTTGCTAACTAACTAGCTAACTACCTGTAGTTGAATCAGTATTTTATGTTCCACCACGCAAACTTCAGTGACACCCCAAACTGAGGTGTGAGGAACGCTAATTAAGTTGGAAGAACCTCCCGCTGAGGCTTGTGGGAATGTGGATGGGCCGGGGTTCCACACGGATGCCTTCCACAGGCGCCCACGGTCCATCTCACCCCTAAAAAACAACACAAGGAGATGAGCCTTTGAAAGTGGACACTGGGCTCTCGCACTGTCTGCCCCGGTGGGCCCCAAAGAGAGACAGAGAGATCAGACAGGTAGGGAGAACAGGCTGGTTAAGGCTTGGCTCACATGTCAACAGGCCACAATGAATTATGGCACGGGTCAAAGGGCAAATGTCCCAGTCAGGAAGTTAAAGAGGGAAATCCAGTGGTCATGCAGAGTGTCAACATTGAATGGTCCATAACTGTGCCGTCCTGTCTTATTGGATTACAACAACCATGATCAAGGGCCACGCTTTATTTCCTGGTAATGACTGTGTTTGAAGCAAAACCAGATCAAAGTTTACGAGTAGAAAAAATGAATGGGAACCTGAATCAACGTCTGTCCACTTGGACGTGGTTCGAAAGGGCAACCGAACACTCCCCAGCAGGAGCAGACACTGGAATTCCCAACCAAGATGAATTGAGACGGGAAGCCTGTGGGAACCAGTAAGTGTAACTGGATAACTGATTAGACACCTCAAAGGGTAGACAGTTCTCACTGTCACTTTAAATACAACATGTTTGCGTTCACTGATTCACAGTGATTTCAGGAAACTTCCAAGATACTTCTGGCACTATGATGGCTTTTGGGAGAACCTAATTTCCTGTTGCCTTGAAATATACTTGTTTATGCCACACTGCTTGTCTCAGAGGAGTGTGTCTCCAAAGAACTGAATGCAGCTGTTATTTTGGTACACCTCTCCACATACAGACCCGCCTCTCTTCCTGCTTGTTTAGTGCAGTAGAAACATGTTTGGAACGTGCCTGCAACAGTTTCCACCATAAAGGAATATGATATAAACCAGTGTCAAAATATGTTTAACACAAATGTGGTTAATATCAGTATGATTAGAATGAATGTTTACTCAAGTCTGATAAAATGAAGAAATACAAACAAAGTAAATAAAATGACTTAACTGCCAAAGTCTTTCTAAAATCTATAGGGTGGCAGGCAGCAAGAAAAACAATATGATTAAGCAGCACTTGAGTTTTCGGTGGCTATATGCTTTTCATTCTAAAAGGTGTAGACCGATATATTCAGTTTACTATCATATATGACAAAGAAAAGGATCAAATACTTACATTTGACAAGATGGAGCAAATATTTGGCACTTTTGCTTAATAAATTACTAAAATGAATAATTCATTATTAAAATAGTTTGCGGTTAATTTTTTGGCTACAACTAATCATTGCAGCTTTAATTGAGGTACAACAGTATTTCAAATCTCTCCGGGAACCATCACCTTATCGTGGTGGAGAGGTTTGTGTGTCCCTATGAACCTGAGGGCTGTGTTGTCTGGAGCTTTGTGCTCCTGGTAGGGTCTCCCAAGGCAAAGTGGTCTCAGGTGAGGGGCCAGACAAAGAATGGTTCAAAAACCCTATGAAAAAACGAGGTAGAGATGATGTGACCCTGCCCGGAGGAAGCCCGGGGCCCCCGTCTGGAGCCAGGCCCAGATGGAGGGCCCGTCAGTGAGCGCCTGGTGGCCGGGTTTGCCATGGAGCCCGGCCGGGCACAGCCCGAAAAAGCTACGTGGCACCTCTCTCTCCAACCCATGGGCCCACCACCTGTGGGAGGAACCGCTGGGGTCGGGTGCGCTGCCATATGGGTGGCAGTGAAGGTCAGGGGCCTCGACGGACCAGACCCGGGCAGCAGACGCTGGCTCTGGGGACGTGGAACGTCACCTCTCTGTGGGGGAAGGAGCCGGAACTTGTGCGGGAGGTGGAGCGCTACCAGTTGGATCTGTTGGGGCTTACCTCTACGCACAGTCTCGGTTCTGGAACCATACTCCTGGATAGGGGTTGGACTCTTTTCTTCTCCGGAGTTGCCCAGGGTGTGAGGCGCCGGGCGGGTGTGGGGATACTCACAAGTACCCGGCTGAGCGCCGCTACGTTGGAGTTTACCCCGGTGGACGAGAGGGTCGCCTCCCTACGCCTGCGGGTTGTGGGGGGGGAAACTCTGACTGTTGTTTGTGCGTATGCACCAAACAAGAGTTCGGAGTATTCGGCCTTCTTGGAGACCTTGAATGGAGTCCTGTATGGGGCTCCAGTGGGGGACTCCATAGTTCTGCTGGGGGACTTCAACGCGCACGTGGGCAATGATGGAGACACATGGAGAGGCGTGATTGGGAGGAACGGCCTCCCTGATCTAAACCAGAGTGGTTGTTTGTTGTTGGACTTCTGTGCTAGTCATGGATTGTCTATAACGAACACCATGTTCGAACATAGGGATGCTCATAAGTGTACTTGGTACCAGAGCACCCTAGGCCAAAGGTCAATGATCGATTTTATAATCGTTTCATCTGATCTGAGGCCGTATGTTTTGGACACTCGGGTGAAGAGAGGGGCAGAGCTGTCAACTGATCACCATCTGGTGGTGAGTTGGGTCAGAGGGTGGGGGAAGACTCTGGACAGACCTGGTAAACCCAAACGGGTAGTGCGGGTGAATTGGGAACGTCTGGAGGAGGCCCCTGTCCAACAGACTTTCAACTCACACCTCCGGCGGAGCTTTTCGTGCATCCCTGTGGAGGCTGGGGGCATTGAACCCGAGTGGACAATGTTCAAAGTTTCCATTGCTGAAGCTGCGGCGGGGAGCTGTGGTCTTAGGGTCTTAGGTGCCTCAAGGGGCGGTAACCCACGAACACCGTGGTGGACACCGGTGGTCAGGGAAGCCGTCCGACTGAAGGAGTCTTTCCGGGATATGTTATCCCAGAGGACTCTGGAGGCAGTTGCAAGGTACCGAAGGGCCCAAAGGGCTGCAGCTTCTGCCGTGAAAGAGGCAAAGCAGCGGGTGTGGGAAAAGTTCGGAGAAGACATGGAGAAGGACTTTCGGTCGGCACCAAGGTGCTTCTGGAAAACCGTTCGCCACCTCAGGAGGGGGAAGCGGGGAACCATCCAAGCTGTGTACAGTAAGGATGGGACACTGTTGACCTCAACTGAGGAGGTAATAGGGCGGTGGAAGGAGCACTTTGAGGAACTCCTAAATCCGACTAATACGCCCTCTATGGTAGAGGCAGAGCTGGAGGATGATGGGGGATTGTCGTCAATTTCCCTGGTGGAAGTTGCTGAGGTAGTTAAACAACTCCACAGTGGCAAAGCCCCAGGGATTGATGAGTTCCGTCCAGAAATACTTAAAGCTCTGGGTGTGGAGGGGTTGTCTTGGTTGACACGCCTCTTCAACATTGCGTGGAAGTCGGGGACGGTGCCTAAGGAGTGGCAGACCGGGGTGGTGGTTCCCCTTTTCAAAAAGGGGGACCAGAGGGTCGAACCTCAGGTTGAAGAGGAACAATGCGGATTCCGTCCTGGTCGTGGAACAACGGACCAGATCTTTACTCTTGCAAGGATCCTGGAGGGAGCCTGGGAGTATGCCCAACCGGTCTACATGTGCTTTGTGGATCTGGAGAAGGCGTATGACCGGGTCCCCCGGGAGATACTGTGGGAGGTGCTGCGGGAGTATGGGGTGAGGGGGTCCCTTCTCAGGGCCATCCAATCTCTGTACGACCAAAGCGAGAGCTGTGTCCGGGTTCTCGGCAGTAAGTCGGACTCGTTTCAGGTGAGGGTTGGCCTCCGCCAGGGCTGCGCTTTGTCACCAATCCTGTTTGTAATATTTATGGACAGGATATCGAGGCGTAGTCGGGGTGGAGAGGGGTTGCAGTTTGGTGAGCTGGGGATCTCATCGCTGCTTTTTGTGGATGATGTGGTCCTGATGGCATCATCGGCCTATGACCTCCAACACTCACTGGATCGGTTCGCAGCCAAGTGTGAAGCGGCTGGGATGAGGATCAGCACCTCTAAATCGGAGGCCATGGTTCTCAGCAGGAAACCGATGGAGTGCCTTCTCCAGGTAGGGAATGAGTCCTTACCCCAAGTGAAGGAGTTCAAGTACCTTGGGGTCTTGTTCGCGAGTGAGGGGACAATGGAGCGGGAGATTGGTCGGAGAATCGGCACAGCGGGTGCGGTATTACATTCAATTTATCGCACCGTTGTGACGAAAAGAGAGCTGAGCCAGAAGGCAAAGCTCTCAATCTACCAGTCAGTTTTCGTTCCTGGTCATGAAGGCTAAGTCATGACCGAAAGAACAAGATCCAGGGTACAAGCGGCCGAAATGGGTTTCCTCAGGAGGGTGGCTGGCGTCTCCCTTAGAGATAGGGTGAGAAGCTCAGTCATCCGTGAGGAGCTCGGAGTAGAGCCGCTGCTCCTTCGCGTCGAAAGGAGCCAGTTGAGGTGGTTCGGGTATCTGGTAAGGATGCCCCCTGGGCGCCTCCCTAGGGAGGTGTTCCAGGCACGTCCAGCTGGGAGGAGGCCTCGGGGAAGACCCAGGACTAGGTGGAGGGATTATATCTCCAACCTGGCCTGGGAACGCCTCGGGATCCCCCAGTCGGAGCTGGTTAATGTGGCTCGGGAAAGGGAAGTTTGGGGTCCCCTGCTGGAGCTGCTACCCCCGCGACCGGATAAGCGGACGAAGATGGATGGATGGAGTATTTCAAATCAACAGAAATGAACATTCAGACAGAGACAACCAGAGGCTCCATTGATTCCATGCTAGATTTGCCAAAATTAAAAGTTAGAGACTTACTAACAAAAGTTTTATTTATCCTTCTCAATGACTTCCACTCCAAATGTTATTCGGCTGTGTGTAGATCTGTGTGTGTGTATCTGTATCTGTATCTATAACAGTGCCTGTGTGCAGATGCTGCAGCACAATGACCTCCTGATCTGCCTGATGTGCTTTAATTTGCTCTCCCTCTCTCTTTTCCTTCCCCAGAGGGCTCGTTTGAGCTTGTGTGCCACGCTGAGAACTTTCCTCTATGATGAGGGAGTCCACTGACTGACAGGCCCCCATTAGCTGCAGCTTTGATTCCCTGACTGGGTGATTAGTTGAGCAGGGGGCCCGCTGAGAGGGAGGGGGGCAAGACAAGAGGATGGAGACACACACATACACATTTATTCTTTGTCCACTGCCTCTCTGTGCTCATATGTGCACTCACACACACACTATGCAGTTTAAAAGAGCATTCCTCAGGGTCTGACCTCCTCTGGCTCTCATTAGCGGCTTTAATACAGACAGACAAGCACACAGACAGACAAGCACACATGCGCACACACACACACGCACGCACACGCACACACACGCACACGCACACGCACACGCACGATACCTCTAACCTTTACCCTAAACCACCTCCGAGCCTGTGCACCCACCCTCTAGCCTCCACACGCCCAACAAGGACAGGCCTATGGTTCAGAAGAGAAGGTCCAGAGTCAAGAGAAGCAGTGACTGAGGGAAACACACACACACACACCCTTATTCGCACTCATCACTGATCACAGCGGGAAACAGTTACAGAGAACAACAACAACAACGAGAAAATGCAAAGGTGTAACGTTTCTTTAAATGACCCATGGATGATCACCCACAGCTTCTGACACCTGCTGAAGCAGAACACTTCTAGATTGAGAAACCTTCGGCTAACATCTTCTGTCTTGCATGATTTTGAGATGTGTGTTATATGCTGCCCCGCACCAGCAGCACCGCTTTGTTGCTCAGCTCCGTTTGTCACGTCAGTCATCCGTCGTACATCTTACTTTCCGCTTACTTAAAACCAGCATCAGCCTTGGATTGTGTTGAGTTTTCCCACTTCCACAGAATTTTACCATGATGGCATAATTTAACAAAGCAACAGCGTGACAATAATATCATCAAATAGTAGCTCCTGTGTGTTGTGGTGGCTGTTGAGTTTCATTTATATGAAGACTAATGTGGAGTGTATTGTGGGTGCAGTATATGCTGAAAACACACCAAACAATACAATACAAAACACACCTCTGAGCATGTACAAATCCAGATACACAAACCCACCCACACATGCATAAACACAGACACATACAACCTTTCCCAGAAAATTCTCGCAGCGACATTCCATAACAATCCACCAGGTTTTCCACCCACGCACACCTTTCCTGGAATTTTCAAGACAATGGGTGGACAAAAACATACTCATCTCTTCTTCTACTCTGACTCACCTGAGATACGTATCATTTGATAGGGAGGCTTAAGTTAATGTTGTGGGATTAAGCCTTTGTATGATAGAAAAGTGTCCTGCACACGCAAAGTGCTTTCTGTGAATGCCAGTAATGAATTTGAGACCGCTCTCCCACACACACATTTACTGTTTAAGTTCTATTCACTTCGGCAGGATTTAATTTGACTGTAACACAGTGAAATGAAGTATCACAGTATATTTCCAGTCTTAAAGTGTGCAGGGGAACACACTCAAACACCCTTGTACGCTTGCACACACACGCACACACCTGCAGTGAGTTCTCTTCAGCTGTGTTTGTAAGTTGATAGCTGGTTATTTCTTGAGTCAAAGGCACTTACGTACGAAAACAGTCAACCATGCACATGTGTTTTATCACTGACAGCATGTTACCTCATATATTCAAACACCACAACCAGTGAATTCGACCCTTTGCCCTAAACCTTGCATGAACCTGTTATCCTGGAAAACATGCAGACTGAAGTTTTCAGCCGAAATATAAATGTCAGGGGTGTTATTTTATAGAAGTTTAAAATTTTATAGAAGGAAAAAGAGTCACCACCAAGGATTCAATGACTGAAATCAGTCAACTACTGCTATAGCTGGACTATAGGACAGGTTTAAATAACATACAGAACTGTGTTTTTTCTAATCTAGTCCAAAACAACACAGACATCCTGCTACGTATCTGCTCTGTAGGCATCAAAACCAGAGAGAAATGTACATAGAGTTACAGTGAAGCAGCTTGAACTCTAACAACTGGAACAGGCGTCCAAAAGCCAAGATAAATTTGACCTGCAGCTGTGCATGCTCAGCTTTTAAAAGCTACAGTGATCATATGAGACACCAACCAGCCCGTGCTTACAGTTTTAAACTGTAGTAGGCCTTGTCTGAACTGAAGCACATACTCAAAAGTGAAAGCGCAGTGGCCTTCAAAAAGAAAAAAGCAGTCTGAGACCCTACATGCCAAGCATGGGGGGCTATTTAGATGTCAAGAGGTGTGTGTGATGGTAATAGGGCAGATGAGAGAAGAGGGCTGAAGCAGGCCCCTTTTGCTTTGAGGATTCTCCATCGCCGCCAAGACCTGTCCTACTCCACCACTCCCACCCCAAAACCAAGGAACACACGAGATCAAAGAGGTCTTACTTTTGTGCGCACATGCCTCAGTATGCACTTGTTTTTGTCTGTTATACTTTTCAAGCAACAAATAACAGCTCTCTACAGCTCTCTATGGTGGTAAACAGACAGCAGAAAGATGCTTGCTTTTCAGATAATGTCGCCAGCAAGCCACAAAGAAAAATCTACTTGTATTTGTATAATCTATGTATTTGTCAGGTCACTGGTGTTGAATGGCAACCCTAGTCTAAAGATGAAACAGAAATAGAAGATGTAAGGAAAATGTTTGCAGGGGAAATTAAATAGTAACTACAAGTGATTCCCTGCTGCTGTACACTGTCATGTCTTTCTAACTGGATCTAGACTTAGTTCACCTGGGCAGGTGCAGCCAGCTGTGTGAGTTCAGCCGTTGATCTCACACCTAAGGCAGCGGTGAGGTTGCCAGGATAGTGCGGTTTAGGAGATTACTATAACCTACCTTGTTGGCACATTCAAACACACATTTAAAAGAGACATAAAATCAAAATAGGTGCAAAACAAACTTGCACATAATGTGACTGCTAATCCCAAGATTATTCAGACATACAGAGCCACAAACACAGACACATGTGAGGCAAAAAGAGGGGAGAAAAGCATTTTAAATTGTGTGTGTCTGAGCTGTCACTCAAGACACCCTCACTTCCTGCTCCTGGTGACATGGGAGCCACATCAAAGACAGAGCTGACAGGGGGAATCCCACCAGGGCACCGCTAGACTGTCTGGAACAGCCTGAGGAGGGGTTTGTGGGTGGTTGTGAGTGTGTATACGCATGTGTGTACATGTAATACAATGTGATAGAAAAATGCACAGGAACAACACACACAAGGTTAACATGAGATTTGACAGTAAACACAACTCCTCCTCTGCTCTAATCGGGCTTTTGTACAACTGTAACTGTAGAGTCCATTTTCCATCAATGCTGGGAAAACTCAGCTACTGTATTTAATCCTGAGTCTGAAACCAGATATGAGGTCCAGCCCTGTCTCACCCACCTGTCGCACATTCCTGGTCCACCTGCATGTGGCCGAGGACTGGCTCATATAGTATAAAATAACACACACACAGACACAATGCCATTCTATTTATCTGTCTCTGATTACCCAGTGACTGACGCCTGTGTCAGCCTTTCGACCCCATCCTGTCACCTCTGTCATACACACACAAACACACTCTTCAGAGCATGTTTGTATTCCATTGTTTGAATTGTGAATCAAGACATATTATATTTAGCCTTCCTTCACAACTTTATACAGTGTGATTCTAGCCTACGCAGGCACGCACACACGCACACACACACACACACACACACACACACCCACACCCCCACACACACACACACCAGTTAACCTACACCTGCTCTGGCTACTTATTTACAAGCGCAAACATCAGTGTACATGTCCTTCTATACATTAACAAAACACAGGCAGCGCAGGCTAAAGCGAAATAAATGAGCTGCCGAGCAAAGAGGCCAGGGCCGCCTCGGTAGCTATGGTTATACTAATACTTGTCATGGATCCAAGCTTAGAGTCATTAACATTCCCCTAAACAAGGGCGAGGGTACATCTGGATATCCCATGCACTCACACATGCACATACACACACCTATATACTATGAGGGAACTCAATACAGTCCCTTTTCTACTGGCCAAACTCTGTACTTTGGATGACAGAGACACCTGATCTACATTCCACCCCAATTCCCCTGGCAATGTGTGTGTGTGTGTGTGTGTGTGTGTGTGTGTGTGTGTGTGTGTGTGTGTGTGTGTGTGTGTGTGTGTGTGTGTGTGTGTGTGTTTACCTGAGCTTGAATGGTGGTTTTATATATCTAAGCATGCTTTCATAATAACAAGATAGAGAAATGCTAAATGGTGATATGTTTCTTAAAGTTGAATTATCTATGAGTAATCGCAGTGGAACAGTGTAAAAAGTTGGTATCAAGGATGGGTGTGGCAGGCCAGTGTTTGCTCTAGAGCCTCTGGGGCAAATAAGCTATAAAGGAAATGATACAATCTACCAAACCTCAACAGCATCTCAAGGCAATATCACCCAAGTCAAAGAAAATGAATAGGGAGATTTAACAGGAGTTATAAGTCTGGGAGCATTGGTAGTTCTCTTTGTGGTTCAGAGGTGCTCGAGTCCTGACGCGTAAAACTGATCAATAAAAATGTTTCATTTTCCCCATCTGCTGGATGCATAATGACACCTGGTATGCTTTTTGCTCAGACAAATCTTGGCAAAAAGAAACAAATCAAAGCCCAGAGTGACCTGAAGTTCCACTCTCCCAAATCATTAATATGTATAAGAACATTAGCAGGACAAGGAGACTCATTTTAACATCATGCAAACGCAAGCAGACTCGATTTGCATTCCCAGCTTGTGTCTTCATGTAAGAAATCTCATTCCTCTCCTGACCTCACACTGACCCCAAACTGATACAATGAATAGAACAAATGATATAAATGTCAAACAGTATTGATGTTAATATGATTATCACCCCTTGCCCACGCTCTTAAGGCAAGGTCACTACAAAACAGCACCATGTGACCTGAAAGGAATACAGTATCTTGCAGCACCAGGAACCAGGATCGGGCTACACTAGCTATTCATTAATCCATTACTTAGTTTGTGTGTTTAAGTCCTTACTAAATCCTTAGTAAATGCTAGCTAATAGTTAAGCTAAGTGAGCTTGGTCTACTACTTAGTATCTAGTAAGTTTGCATAGTAACTACTAGCTACCTAGTCTATATCCTTGACGTTCCACTTCCGGGATAGCTCCGGTGCAGCAGGAAATTCCGCCAGATGCATGTATTTTCCGTTTCCTTCCGCTTTCTTTGTGTTGGAATTTTAAATTCGGTGGATTAATGAGGACTATTGTTGACTGCTCCTCAGCTATCTGCATGGTAAACTGAGACAGCTAGCTAGACTATCTGTCCAATCTGAATTTTCTTTCGCACAACTATTTTGCAGCGGCTCTGTGCGGAGTTTAGCGCCGCCCATGGCGAGTCTGATTGGTTTAAAGAAATGCCACTAAACCAGAGCATGTTTTCCTCCCATCCCGAATGCTATGCGGAGTAGCAAGACCCTCCTTCAGCGTGCTTTGGAGGAGGGTCTGGCAAAGCGAGACTACTAGCTCCCTACTAGCTAACTAATAGCAAACTAAGGATTTACTAAATCAATTTGCACCAATCAAACTTAAGATATTATTTTGCTAGTAAAGACTTTAGTAATGTGTAAAACTTTTGCTTGAAAACATTTGTGCACCATACAATCAATGGCAACCAACTATGCAAACAGGCTGTCACTGTAGCATCAAAAGCCATATCATAATAATAATGATAATAATTTCATCAAAATGAAAGTTTTAGAAGCCCGAGTGATATGTTAAACTTGACTTTGTTTTATTTATATGTAACATACATGGAAAAATATGTTTCAGAGCCTGACAGCTATTTATTCATTTAGCCTGACGCTATTGGCATATTGCCATCATTAGAGGTATGTGTGTATTATTTTTGTCAAATGTAATAATTTAAAATCTTCCCAGTTTTCATCGTTATGATCATATCATAACGATCAAATGTCAGGTCAGATAAGTCGACCATATTGTACATTACCTCTTTTAATCTTTATAGCATCTTAATCTAGCAAGCTAACTAATTATAGTTAATTCTGCCACTTAGCTCCTTCAGTTAGCTAAATGCGTCCAGCGCCTGCGTCCTTTGGCACTAAACTATCTTACTACCCACAGTGTTAAGAGTTAGAAGGGGCCTCACCTACTGACGGGGCCCGTCTGTGGTGCAGGGGACACTCCAGGGTGCCCTGTTGAGTTCGACCAAACATGGCGGAGTAAACAGCAATCTGCATACCCCGTTTGCAGCTCAGCCTCATCCTCTCTTCCTCACAGACCACCTTACTCTTGTACTCGTCTGGAGAGGGAGAGAGAGGATACAGATGTGTTACAAATAATAAAAAAGCAAAACCAAAAGACAAGTTTCTTCCCAAAGATATTGTTTTAAATTTAAACGAAAAAAACAAAGTAACTTATTGTTTGAATTAATGAAATAGGTTGTGATTTGAGGGCTCATAAATCTGGAATAACTAGAATATAACAAAAATGGAAAATGATGAAAAATGGAATAAATAAAGCTGAATTTATGAATATTCCATTTACATGTATGAATAAAATATTAGCTTTCTATGCAATTTGATCCCTAAAACACTATAATAAACAAAATAAAAACACTAAAAATATCACAATCATTCAGTTAACTTCATGTCTTGCCTTGTCGACACTAAGTTATCTGTTGGTTATCATAATGACATTTCTTTTCTTCTATTATTCTATTCCATCCATCTTTTCTATTTTTATTTAATCAAACCTCTGTAGAGTAGCTTTTAGTAAGCACAGAACACATAGGACAGACAAAAGGCTTTATTCTGTGTAAACAGGCAGAAACAGAGGTAGAGTTGCTCTCAGTGGACATGTAGAGCCATGCTGAGGCATTCCTCACACACATCCAGCCACAGTGACCTGTGACAGCCAGAGCAGCTCCACTGGCCAGCAAATAAAAACACAACAGCAGCCGCTTGTATGTCCATGTGGGGAGTGGAACAGGAATGCAGAAAGAAGAGAGAGGAAGAACGCAGAGAAAAGGGACAGGACGTGGTTTGTTATATCTCTTGGTGACGGATTCACTCTTGTTCACTCTCACTCCCTCCCTTTCTCCTTCACTTCCTCTATCCTCTATCCACCTCTGCTTTCAGAAGCAGTGACACCTTCCCGTTACACCTCACTAACACAACATGCGGCCTTTCTATTTTCCCCTGAGAAGTCACTGGTTAAGTGACAGTGAACAAAGAGCTGTTGATTGGCCCCGGGGTCCGATGGAGAAAAAAGGGGATCAGCGAATTAATGCCCACTTCTGGTCACTCTAGTGTGAACTGCTGCACAGCTCAGTGCAGCTCGGCTCAGCACAGCACTGAGCCATGAATGGAGACTAGAATCTAGGTGGGATTACTGAACTGTTGTGGCTCCCCTCTGGAGTGATACTCTTAGCTTCCTGACTCACAGAGAGAGGGAAGGAGAGGGAAAAAAAGAGCTGCTGCTGCTTTTAAATTAAGCAGGGAAGATGGCAGACTCACATAGATACTGTGAAACTTAAATGTATACTTTGCCAATTTTAAACCAGCTCTGTGTCATCTTTGTGTGGGCAGTGTATTTAGATAAATGGTGTTTGATTTCCCTTTGTGGCGCCAGTGCATGGAGGAGCGAAGCAGCGGAGGTCTGCCGAGATCTGACATTTCTAAAGAATGCTTCCAGCACCTTGTTGAAGCAATGACACAAAGAATTAAGGCAGTTCTGAAGGCGAAAGGGATCCCCCACACCATTACAACACCACCAGCCTGCCCAGTGGTAACAAGGCATGACGGATCCATGTTCTCATTCTGTTTACACCAAATTCTGACTCTACCATCTGAATGTCTCAACAGAAATCAAGACTCATCAGACCGGGCAACATTTTTCCAGTCTTCAACTGTCCAATTTTGGTGAGCTCGTGCAAATTGTAGCCTAATTTTCCTATTTTTAGTGGAGATGAGTGGTACCCGGTGGGTTCTTCTGCTGTTGTAGCCCATCCGCCTCAAGGTTGTGCGTGTTGTGGCTTCACAAATGCTTTGCTGCTTACCTCGGTTGTAACGAGCGGTTATTTGAGTCAAAGTTGATCTTCTATCAGCTTGAATCACTCGGCCCATTCTCCTCTGACTTCTAGCATCAACAAGGCATTTTCACCCACAGGACTGCCGCATACTGGATGTTTTTCCTTTTTCAGACCATTCTTTGTAAACCCTAGAAATGGTCGTGCGTGAAAATCCCAGTAACTGAACAGATTATGAAATACTCAAACCAGCCCGTCTGGCACCAACAACCATGCCACACTCAAAGTTGCTTAGATCACCTTTCTTTCCCATTCTGACATTCAGTTTGGAGTTCAGGAGATTGTCTAGACCTGGACCACACCCCTAAATGCATTGAAGCAGCTGCCATGTGATTGGTTGATTAGATAATTGCATTAACGAGAAATTTAACAGGTGTTCCTAATAATCCTTTAGGTGAGTGTACACTGTACATTAGATGGAAATGAACAATATCAGAGGAAATAGACCGTTCATGTGATGGTCATTGGCTAAAAGAAGGATGTACGGGGCGCCCTGGTAGCTCACCTGGTAGAGCACGCGCCTCATGTACCAAGGCTCAGTCCTTACTGCAGAGGCCTAGGGTTCGATTCTGAACTGCGGTCCTTTGCTGCATGTCTCCCTCCCCCCTCTCTCTCTCTATCTCCCTCTCTCTCTCTCCCATTTCCTGTCTACAACTGTCCTATCAATTAAAGACCAAAATGCCCAAATACATAAAAATAAAAAATAAAAAAAGATAAGATGTACACTACAAAGCAACAATTATTTTAGCTCTATTATTAATATATATGAGACCTAGGGTTGATCATTTCAACAATGCTCTCTAAAACTTCAACTGTACACAATTAAACCAGAATGTCGACATGGATTTTCTTTGACTGTTAATGTTGTCATTCCGTTTGTGTCAAGTGCAAATGATGTGACCCCACCCCTGGTGTATTTTTGACTAGATGTGGTGTGTGAGAAAAGAGCACAGACAGTCCGAGCACATAAAAGGGACAGAAATGTGTGTCACTGTCAAGATACGAGGCGATGAGGGACTTACTAGGTCTGCATTTGTACCAGACAATGAGGTATTTACTGCTGCCAGGACACTGGTCCGTCCCAAACACACGGCTGTTGACAAGGACTTGACAGCTCCTTCTGTCTTGGCACTCGTCCAGCATTTTCTAAAGAAGGAAAGAGTGACAGAGAGCGGGGGAAGACCAAAGACAGGTTTAGAGGGAGAACAATAAGCCAACGATGGTGAGATCAGCAGCAGGCAAACATAAAACCACTTCAAACACGCTGCTTATGGCCATTGGAATATGGAGGAGAGGAGCAGGTAAAGAGAAAGTTCCACTCCACTCATTTCCTGGTTTCCTTTTGCTTCTCTAGTTTCATCATCTTTAGCCGGCTGTAACCCAGGTGAGCACATTCCAACACAATACCTTGTCCCGTACTGAAATCCCACTCGCTGGGGGAATGACTCCATGGATTCTGTTCCGAGCCTTCCCCGAATTGAATATAAAAAGAGAAGAATTTGCTACACTAGATCCTGGAATGCAGAGGGAGAACTAAGGGATATCTGTGTATCTCCCCCTAATACACAGCATATACATATGCAGGTCCTTTTCATAGGAGTTTATGACAATAAAAAAAATATAGAATAATGGTAAGGCAGCTTT
Source organism: Sander lucioperca (assembly GCF_008315115.2). Taxonomy (NCBI): domain Eukaryota; kingdom Metazoa; phylum Chordata; class Actinopteri; order Perciformes; family Percidae; genus Sander; species Sander lucioperca. The sequence goes on from NC_050191.1 coordinate 12,920,389, forward strand.
ATTTGTATAGCACATTTCAGCAACAGGGCAATTCAAAGTGCTTTACATAAAACATTAAAGAGCAGTTAAAAACAATTAAAAAATTAAAAACAGATAAAATACAAGAATAAAAGTTACAGTGCAGTATAAGAAATTAACAATTATTTAAGAAAGGCAGCATCAAAAAGAAAGATCTTCAGCTTTGATTTAAAAGAACTGAGAGTTGCGTCGGACATGCCGTTTTCTGGGAGTTTGTTCCAGATATGTGGAGCATAACATTTAGTTCTGACTCTGGGGACAGAAAGCAGACCTGTCCCTGACGACCTGAGAGGTCTGGGTGGTTTATAGTGTAGCAGCAGATCAGAAATGTATTTTGGCCCTAAACCGTTTAGTGATTTATAAACCAGCAAAAGTATTTTTGAAATCAATTCTTTGAGGGACAGGAAGCCAGTGTAAAGATTTCAGAACTGGTCTTAGTGAGGACTCGAGCAGCAGCGTTCTGAATCAGCTGCAGCTGACTGATTGATTTTTTTAGGGAGACCTGTAAAGACACCGTTACAGTAGTCAAGTCTACTATAGACAAAAGCGTGGACAAGTTTTTCCAGACATAAGTCCTTTAACCCTTGATATATTCTTAAGGTGATAATAGGCAGACTTTGTAATTGTCTTAATATGAATACATGGATCTCTGTATCACATGTCATTGTATCACATGTCATTAAATAACCAAAATGCTTGTAGTATGATGGAAAAGAGACAAACTTCACCATCCACACTGAGAATTTATTAAAAATACCACTATGCTGAATGCTGCTACCAGATTTTCAGATGCTAATACCAGATTTTAAATGGGAGGATTACTTGGATTAGTGAAACAATTAGTCAATTAACTAATTACCTGATTGACAGAAAATCAATCTGCAACCAGCTTTTTAATTAATTAATCATTGACGTCATCTATCAAGCAAAAAAATGCCAAATATTGTCAAGTTACAGCTTCTCAAATGTAAAGATTTGCTGTTTTGTACCTTTTTTTAAATCGTTGTTAATCAAATACCTTTGGTTTTTGCACACACACAAGAAAAAAAACATTTTCAAATGCCATATGTGCTCCAGGAACTTGTATAGCTATTATTTATGGACATCTCATATATTAAACAATTAAAAAATAATCATTAGATTAACAGATAGTGAAAATAATCATTAGATCGGGATACCCTTGAAATAAGCCTTTTATATGGAGACATTCATGTATTACCAACAAACCAGAAGTCTTGAACAGGTGGTACAAAGGGATTCTTCAGGGTTGTACTAATGTGGGTGGCGCAGCAGTCAGTCATTCTCTCACTTTAGCACAATGCACTCTCTGTGTCTGTGCATTCATGGCTGTCCTGTCTATTATGGAAACGGAGGGTGTTTGAGGCTAGAAGGCAGGGGGACTAAGAATAAACCAAACAACCGCATGAAAGCAGGATGTGTTTGTGTGTGTTTGTATTGATGCTGCAAAGCGGAGTTTCTAGTTCAGTCACATCCCAAATTAGGAGTAATGCTAGGGCAAAGACCCTATGAAATCATTTTGTGTCATGGGAACAAGCATGCTTCCTCTTTAGAGGGTGTAATTTGCCGGGAAACGTCCTCACAAAGCATTACATAATCAGTGGTCCTCCAATAGAACCCTTGGCCAATTTGACCATTTTAGAGGACACTTTCTCCCAGGAGGATCCCGCAGCCCACAAGTTAGGGTGTGTATATGTGTGAAGAGTTGACATGGAGGAAAGCCAAAAAAGCGATAAGATCCAGGTTTATGACACATGGGCAACACTAGCGACGAATGTAGAGACCTGTATAGACCTGTATAGACTTAATTTAGGCTACTAGTTATTTGCAAATTGAAGAAAAGTAACCAAAACAATGACAAAATTATCATTTTTTGGGATACAAAACACCACCAGGAATGTGTGAATTAAGTTATTTACCTGTAGTGCGGTGGACACAGAACAGTATCGGTCATCCTCCTGAGCGTTATAAGAACTTAGGAGTGCCTGGTAGGTCTGAGGGCACTGTTGAGGGTCAGAGGCGCCTCTCCTCCCGTAGAAAGCTGATTGGACGGTGATGGTGGTGCGGGGTGGGCAGCGAGCAGACAGGAAGTCTCCGTCACAGGCCTGCTCGGTATAGTTCCTCAACACTTTGGACAGGTAGCCTATGAGACGGCAAAATTCCAAAGCAGCTGTTACCTCAGACACTTGGACCATCACTTCATGCACATAACATTAAAGATGTCTTGATATTGTAGCCCTATAGCATAACTTGCAATATATAGTATGTGCATCCTTAGGCTGTATAATTGAATATCACTGCACTGGAACCAATGAGGAGGAAAATGCTTACTAAGCACAATAAAGCTAACCTCTCATTTCATTTTACCATCATATGCAGAGAGGGTTTGCGGAAGGCTACAGTCTCCTGGGATCTTTTTTGTTCAAAAATGGAGTGTTTCCACGGACATTTTGTAGTGCTGCATATCAGCAAGCCCTGACAGATCACAGCTTATATCTAAAAGACGCCTCCAGGCCTAGAATACCACAATAACACAGAGAGGCTAAAACTTTTGCTTATTTAGCTGTTAGCGTCAGCCCTCCAGTCATGGCTGTAAAACATACTCTTATCTGTTCGATATTAAAAAATAACTGACAAGGATGATTTTAAAGCCTGACATTATTGCACTTTTACCTACAAAGATACGGTGCATACATGAATACTTACTGGACTTTTTCCACATGCAACAGAGTTCTGAGAGCACGAGGCACTACAAGCTCTGCAAAATGTGATTCATAGCTTATAAACCAAAAAACAATTCAACGTTGTTCTGGCAGTGTGATAAATTGTTCCATGTTCAGGTACACCTACATTGAGAAGCATCTCTGTTTTTTCTTTAATATCTGTTATGTGCCACTCCTCAGGCTCAATTAGCATGTATTTTGCTTGCCAGTAACCATGTTTACTTGCACCACACAACCAGATGGTATCAAGCCTGTAACGAGAAACATTACATAAACCATTTAATGGAACAAGCACCGCGTGAACTTTCATTAAGCCTTGGAGGGGCTTCATACCAAATAAAAGCTCTAATTGTTTTAAAACACTGAAGTTTTTCAGCTAACTCTTCTCCCATTAAGAGGCTTTGAGAGCTGCCAGTCAGCCTGTCAGTCACACAGGAGAACTGAACCCATCACAAAGCCACCATTAACATTCCAGCCTGTGAGAAGAAAAAACACAGATAAAGGAGCGAGCTGATCCCCCAGCCACTGTCATATAATGTCTTTCTGGACTTATCTGGACCATTTAAGGAGGAACAAACACTTTGCTTTAAGTCTCAGATTCTTTGCAGTCAAATTTCTCTGTTTCCAAATTCACCTCGGTTATCATGTTTAAATTAAAATCATATAGAGACAATTTCATTATGTTATTTATTTTTAAAAATGCAACTATTTTTATTTTTTCAACAACTGAAAACAACTTCCAAAGCAAGCTCAAGCTTCCTGCTAAGTGCTCTGTAAACACATTTACAAGGAAGTCAACACACACACACACACACACACACACACACACACACTCACTAAGTTGACACACTGTGATTCAATTACCTGTATTTGGTCAGTGTTTGGTAGGGACAAGGAAATAACAGCGTTCTCTAACACACACGTTAGCACACATGCACATACACACATGGATAAACACAAAACACACACATTGTCCCCTTATCACCATGGCCACAGTTAAAAGAAGTAAAGGAAACAAGAGACATTCTCAGGCTTTGAAAGGTCAGCCTCTTTAAATAGAGATGGTTATTAAACCACCATTGCTCACTGTAACAGGTTTCCACCTGTGGCTGGGTTGTGAAAACAGAGAACAGGTGCACATGCAATCCTATTTTTGATTTTATTTAGAAATTATTTGCATGCCGCATACCAAATTTTAAGGATGAGGGAACTTGGTATTCCCCCTGGCAGCAAGACCACACACACACACACACACACACACACACACACACGCATAGAAAACGTCAACACAAACAACGTGGTAGGAACAAGCCTTGCCGATTGGCTTTCAAAGTCAGGGTGTGTGGTGTGCTGGTGTAACAGTATCACATTATTAAGGCTGGTTCTTGGCAAAGCGCCTGTGCCATGAGAGACCACGAGTTTGCGCAGCCTTCCAGCTAACCGAGCCACGGGTACAGAGCTGTAACCATGGAAACAGCCAAGGTTATGAAGAGGGTGAAACAGAGATGGCTGAAGATGGGTGATTGAATTCGCACAGGCCACTTGGAGGAAAAGTTTCTTGAAGAGAGAGAGGGAGAGAGAGAGAGAGAGAGAGAGAGAGAGAGAGAGAGAGAGAGAGAGAGAGAGAGAGAGAGATCGTTGAACACCATGAACGCACAGATACACCTTCCTCCACCCTACACAGTGGGACTGGGCCGGCTAAAGGAAAACAGATCATCTCACACAAACCCTCAGGTGCTTTCTACAGAATTCATTTCTCTTTTTTCCACCATCCCACCCTCCTCCCACTCTCTCTGTATCCCTCTCTTCTCCAGGATCGTCACTATTGTTCCCTTCACGGTACCTGTTGACTGAAGCCTCCTTTCAAGGCCAACAAATCAGGCGGGGTTAAGGCACCTGTGTAAACCGCCCAGCCAATGACAGGTGTCCCTCAGAGGCAGAAGGCTGAACAATGCTGGAGGAACACCCAGGCGTCTCTCCTCCTCCCTGTTCCTTTTCATGTGGGGCCAGACTCCTTCCTTAACTAGCTCTCTGCCCTTTCCCTTGACAAAAGCACCACGCTATTATGTCTGCTGGTTTGTTTATTCGGCCATTAAAAGACAGGAGGTCGCGGTCGCGATACTGTTCGTGTACAAAACAGGTCGCTCTTGTCGTGGACTGGATTGAAAGGTGTGCAAGGTCCATTTAATCTTTAAATTTTTTTTTATAAACATAGACAACGGCACCTGCCTTTTGTATCTATCGCCCGATACAGATGGGATCCTGTCATGTGATGCGGCTTAACCTGTCAGTAGGCAAGAGTGTCCACGTTTCAGCTGCAGTCTTTCAGCCAATTGTAAAGCTAGAAATTACAGGGCCTTGTGATTGTTAGCTCCTTATTTGTGGTCATTTGAAGACCCTAAAGTGTGACCCAGCAATGGAGGGAGGTCAGGTATGATGGAGATTAGTGACAGCTGCTGTGTTGTGTCAACACAACACAGAAAGAGGCCTGTCGGAGTAGGCTTTCCTCCCTCGGAATCAGTGATTAGTCACAACCTGGTGCAGGTCACATACCAATAAAAATTTACAGCAGAATGTGGGTAAATATGCTTCTTTATTACTTCTATATACAGTGCTGTTTTCCCCAGCTGGAGCTCCTACTGCAATATTTCCTGTCTCTCCTTTCAGGTCAGACTGGGATGAAGCTCTAACTAACTCTCCTCATGCTCAAACACACTGAGGGCAGGAGGGAGGGCAAGACAGAAGAGAGGAGGGAGGGCTTTCTGACTCCAGAGGCAGTTCAGGTGGAGACACTGTCTGTTACTCATGCTCAGGGCTTTCCCCTGCTTTTGAAAGATGCCGCCTCCTCCTATTGGCCGAGCCTGGAAAATGAACAATGCACAGCAGCATGAAGTATTACGGACGTGTTATAATAGCACAGGCTTAATGCTGCTTATTACTCACTTTTATGTTGCTTGTGAAGTAATGTTCATAAAAGCCTCTTGCATTGGCCAAGAAAGTATAATATTCCGCAATATTACTAGACTATTATTAGACGATTATAGCTTAGCTTTATGGCTCAAAAGTGCCTGTTTACATTGTATTTTAGAGATCAATCAACAGCCTGCATGAATAAGAGTTGCAACTTCAAGCGCTTTAAATAGATTGCGTATGTATAATAAAGATATATCTGTAACAACACCTCAAAACACATTCCATAGAAAGTAAGTAACCACGACGTTCTTGAAAGCTACTAAATCAAAGGCTGTATCGTGTTTCATCTTCATACATTAGGTATTTAGGCATTTACAGCTTCATGACTTTATGGGTGTTATTTTAGGCAAATTATAGCCATCAAACCATCAAATGTTCAAAGATGCAGAGCTGCAGGCCTGCTGCTGGAGAAGGAATTCCCTTTAAGTGGTGATTACTGAAGAGCGGAGGTTTCCCTCAAAGACGCTGGCCGCGCTCTGGCAACACTCGAACACTAGAAGAGGCTGGGGGAGATGACGAAGACGTTGAAAAGTAGAGAAAAATATGAGTGACGGGAGAAGGAAAGTGGTAGATAAAGACGTGCTGAATCTGAAAAGACACCTGCTAAATAACCAAGTGGTGATTTACGTTGAGAGGGCGGTGGTTTTAATTGGACGAGAGAAGGAGAAAGACAGTGTACTGGTCCTGAGATCTTTTAGAACTGCTTACAGGATGTGGCAGCAGAGGTCCTAAGGCCAGAGCTGGTGGCTTTAGGCCCTGTAGTAATTACTTTTTCTCCGCAGACCACAGAGGCGGCACAACGGCCTGGAGCGGGGCGCGGCATGGGCTTTAGATAAAGCAACCACTGGTTCTAAATCACATGTGGTCAAAACTCTGCATTCACCCCTTCAGACCTTAACTTTAGCCATATACATGATAGCTGAATGAGACAGGTTGATGATGTGTGCCAACATTAAATGAGACCTCAAACATTAGAAGAAAAGTGGCAAAAGTTCATCATGGACACAAATCAGAATCAGAAAGAGATTTATTTCCAGGCAAGTAGCACTTACTAGGAATTTGTCTTGGTTGAAGGTTTATTCATAAAAACAATAATATAAAATAAACAAACAATAAATACAGAAACAAATAACACATACATACATACATACTGTACATACATACATACATACATACATACATACAAGTGACACACCGCTACACAATGGACATGATGATAAAGGAAAGCTACGAGCAACTGCTGCTGTAAAGATGCCAGTCCTCACTGCTAAGCCATTCAGATTTGGATCGGAAAAAAAATGCATTCCTAAAATGCATTGCATTCCTCTGCTTACAATACATTAGTCTTGCTGCTATAGTCACGTTTTGGATTAGCCTACTTTTCTGCTAATCGCGCTATGGGGCAGAAAAAGAGCACAGAGATATTTTTGTTAAAACCGTAGCAGTTCAATTTAATTACTTTTTAAATGACTCAAGTACTGTAAATAATAGGTAGCTCATTCAAACAAATATTTTAAGTGCTACAGTAAGCATCAAGTGAAACCATCTAAAAGATTTTGTGTATGAATTTGAACAAACATGCAGCAGCTTGCCATTTTTGTTCAGAGCAAATATTTGATGGATTGTTGTGATCTGAAGATTTGAGGATCTATCATTCTGTTAGCTTAGCACACATCAGCAAAACTACAGTTAAGGTTAAGGTTCAATTTATTCACAAAAGTTAAAAGACAAGTACAATCATAAGCATAATGCAGATATGTGAAAAGGGACACCCTGGTAAGCTATTTAAAGCTTGTGTAAAGGGGCCCAGACACTAGCAAATAATACACATTATAAATACAATCATATTGTTTGGATAAAAAGTAAACATGTATTATACAATAACATTTACAACCTACACAAAAAGAAAAAGTGAAGTCCAGTGTACGCAGCCTTCTTACTACGTGGGATGGGGTCCTACTTGGGCACAAAGGTGATTTTACGTAAGTGCAACTCTTGAATCAAAATGCGATGATAGTTAGTAACTCGTTGGGTTACTGCCAATCGAAAATGAGGTTGATAAGAGCGGTAGGAGTGAACCAAATAAATTAAGTTTTAGCAGATATGGGCCATACAACCACAACAATGAGCTGAAAGATACTGTGAAAAGCAACGTTTTAGCAAACTATCATGTTTATATAGTAGTTGACTGGTTATTTTTTTACTCAATGGTAGCGTGATCTGCAGTATAAGTGGAAGAGTGTGTGAGAGAAGCGGGTTGTATTGACAGAATTAATGGGTGGCACGTGATGGCTGTTGAAGTAAGTGAGGTGAAGGATTCCTAGAATACTTACAGAACATGTTAACATACACACCCTGTACACACAGTTACTGAGTGGGTGGGGGTGTCAGCTGAGGAGGCTTACTCACATGAGGTTGGTCCCCTGGATTTAACCCCAGCATTGGTTTTGCTCTTTAACTTCACAATGAACACACCTTCAAAACCTGCTCCAGAGTGTCCTCCCCTTCTCCCCAGGATATAAACCCAGCATGTGTTTCACACTTTGCTATCAGACTTCACTTAACTGATCAAACAACAGCTAATGAAATTGGGAAGAGTGTGGCGGCAAAATGAAGGAAAACAACATGAAAGAGGAAGAGTACATCGCTACATTTAGGCCTTGCATCCACACTACTCCGGCGTTTCCGAGCCCCTAAAACGGAACATTTGGAAACACTGCTGACCCCTTTTAAGTTTGACGGGCAGAAACGGAGACCTTTGGAACCAACGATGCACATCAGTCTTATCGGTTAGGTAGGCTAACATATCTTTCAGTAACAGTTCCACCTCCAAACAAAATCCCTGGTCTTAATTTTCGCCATTGTTGTTCTTTCTCCAAAGTATTTTCTGTATTTTCAACTTCCATCATCCATGATTTTCAACCACAGACAGTAACGTTAGACAGTCTGCTTCCTGTTTAGATCGGTCGAAGATTGACTTGCTCAGGAAATTCCTCTTTTTCTTTCATCCAATAGAGGTAACATTGACTTTTTATGCAACATGTGCCACTGGCAAACCATGTGCTTACACATGGGCCACCCGGGTGCATGCAGCATTAAGATCCTGCATTCATTCTCCCCTTTTTCAGTCTATCATCAGCAGGGGCAGCCACGAAAAAAACAAAACTAATTCACGTTTAGATTTGGTTCACTACAATTCTGTGGTTTGGAATCCAGAGGTGTGAAAACTGAGTGCGTGCTAACATCCAAATATATATATTTTTTAATCACCACATGGGCTTGCCTCATGGTGTGTATCAATATCATTAGGCAACGGACCCCGCAAATTTAAATAGCAGAGTTGCTAACATATCCCCATTCCTCCCCCAACAGACAGAGACCGGAGCCCGAGCAGCTGAAGTTATTAAAACTGGAGACACAAACACACTCTGGTTGCCTGGTCCTTTCCTCCTCCCTGAGATGGCTTATCTTTCTAACACCTACACACACAAACACACCCTCACATGAGCATATACACATAAACCCACAGAGGCTTGCAGAGGCACCCAAACTACAAGCTGCTGGACATAATCAACAAACTTCCACACCCACCCCCGCCCCCAGCTTTCCTGAGCACGGCTTATTTATTTGCTTACACCATGATGTATGAATCCAACAGCAGCAGGCAAATAATGGGCTGTGTGTGTTATATGGCCAATGGGTCTTAAAAGGATGACATGATAATATATATTTTCAATATACCAACAGGAAAGAAAATTATAGAAAAGAATAAAGACCAGGTAGGGGAGGCAACAAGGGTGTCATGCTGGAAGATGTATTCATATATCAATATAACTAATAGATAAATAAACAAGGTGTTTTAATAAGGTGTTGGGATACCCCCCATTTGTTATGCGTATCCACTCATTTACTCAGGTTTTTCTTTTGCAGTAAATTGTCACCCATCTGTACATTGGAGTTGCACATGAATTAGAGGTAACAATGTACACCCCTTTGAGACAGATGACACAGAATAAACCCAGGTCGGCTCCAATGTCTCGATGTGTGTATCACCAGAAAAGAACATAAATATTGAATAATTCTGCAAAACCCCGGATTAACATTAAATGTTTTCTTTTAATGCTTGCTTTTTGCGGTATCTACACATTGCAACTACGGGATGGTTATGGTTTGGGAAAGATTGTGGTTAAGGCAAATACAGTATGATTGACATATGATTAGTTAGGCAACTGAAACACTAGGTTAAGGTAACAAAAACACTTTATTAGGGTCATGGTTAGGGTTAATAAAAATGCAATTTGATTGCAGGTTAGGACGCAAGCGTCTCCTGCATGAGAGTTGCAGTGATACACACACATCACACCCTTACTTTCCCCCTCATTACATATTGGGTACACTTCTTTCTGCGTTAGCACTTAGCGTTGGCATTGGACGTAAATCGTGAGGTGCAACATCATCCAATGTGGCAATAATTCCAAAGGACACTGGGCTGCACGAAACTGATCCTGCTAAACGTTGAAATTAAAGAATTAACAAGTTTCAACAATAAATGTTGCATAACTGTACAATTAAAACATCATTATTATATGATCCATATTACTCATAATTGATTGATTGATTGATTGATGGTAGCAAATTCTAGCGTGCACATCAAACAAAAAACTGGGATTGTATGTGAAAGTTATTAGATTAGATTAGATGAAATGATAGCTTGATGTTCGCTTTAGTTGATTTGAGCAACAAGGTGGGGTTTTATCTTCCAGGCAAAAAAAGACAAAAGATAGGAATTCAATAGAGAGAACTGGAGGGATGTCACATGCTGAGTCAGACACATATCAGGTGGGATGAGGAATTCATGCTCTGAAGGAGAACATGAACACAACATGCGCCTCTTGTTCACAACCACACATAGCCGAGGAAACAGATACACACTGAACATTTCGGCTTAAATGAAACCACAACAGAAGCTTAGGCTAATAGAGCCATATTTGCAACAAGGCCACGGTTGATATTTCAGGATATGGGCGTCAGCTGACTCCGACAGACAATGGGAAACCGTCCACCTGTGGGTCTGTTGTCTACGCTCATCCTGGGAGGGGGGGGTGACTGGGTATAAAACATCTGCCGGGCTCAGAGTTGGTGTCACGGTTGGAAAGTGGCCGCTAAGTCTACCCTAGGGAGTCCCCAAAAACCAAACACTGGTCCCACCCAAGCCCTCCCATGACCTCTGTTAGCACGTGCCTCTCCTTACAACCTCTGGGGGTCAAAGGGCACTAGGCAAAAGGACGCTTTTACTCTGAGTCTCTGAGCATTTGCGTTTCTTATCATTAATGGGATGGGATGTGGGGGTGAGGGGTTAAAGAGTGAGGGGCACAGAGGTTCCGAGAACACCCTCCCTGATTTTTGGACGAATGTCCGGACGCCCACAGAGACACACAGAGCAAGTGTGTGACAGAAAGAAAGACACCGAGAGATGAAGAGGAATCCGTCATTTTAATGGTCACTTTTATGACCTGAGAGAGTTGGGTGGCAGCCAGACTGCCCCATCACAGGCCGCAGTGCAGCAGACACCAGACAGATGCATTAGTGTGTGAGCTTTATTGTCCCAAAGTGAACGACAGATGTATTTTTCTTCAGTCGTCCTCACCACAGCGGATTGGATTTAAGTGATTGCTGGGTGGGGCAGTAGTAGCCTAAGGCTTAGAGAAGTGAGCTTGTGACAGAAAGGTCAAAAAGGAATGATCTCCTTTCACTCGTTTTCTCTGCTATTGTGCAGTTCAGTCAGAGACACATCAAGGAACTGACCACATATAGCAAGTTATACAGTTAGAGTTAGAGGAAAAGGTTCTGCTCTCTGATGGAGCTCTCAAAGAATCTGATTCTGCTGGAGAACTTATACCCTCTTAATAAACTTATAAATTAACAAATCTATGATAAATTACAAAAAATGTAGCAACAAAGGTGCAATCACAACGGTAGAAAATTCGCAACGCTTCATTGTTTAAATTGGTAACAAAACATTGCACCATAGTTGCAGAATTCATCCAAAATGGACTCTTCTATCTATATATGTATGCACGTTATCAAAGAACCAGATATTTTAAAACAATAGCTTTTGCCTTTTGTGTAGCCTTAGCGCTCCACAACCACAGGTCATCTAACAGTATGTATGCAGAAACTGAACAGGACTTTTACTTCAACAACCCTGGACAGCTCCATCACTTTCCACCCTTTTTGTCAAAAGCCCACAAACCCCCTTCATAAAAAAAAATCTGCAATAATTCCTAATGCAATAACAGCACGACAACATACCTATCAAGGTTCAAGCATGCGCTGTGAAGAAAAGAGAGGTATTTCCTTCTTTTTTTTTTAAAGGTAGAAGTGGGTGGGCACTAAGAGGCTGAGCTTTTTGGGGAATTAACAAGCTTATCGGGGGGCAATTCTGTGAAAACAAGCAATAGAACAACTCCTGAGGAGCTGAGGGAGTGAAAGGCCGTCGGCAGCATGTCCAATGGGACTTAGCCGGGAGATCCCCTTCCCTTTACAACAAACCTGGACAGATCTGCCGGAATGACCAGACTAAATGTGAACGCTTACAGTACCTTGCTCTTTTCATTTGGAGCTTCCTGGAGAGTTTGTTATACAGCTACCAAGTAACTGGGGTCTCCTTGGATAAAACCTAGGCCTATGCCTGCTGAATGTACAGCCTCGATTTGTACGTCAGCTTCTACACATAAATTATAAAAACTATGAAAAGTTGCCCTCACAGAGCCTGGTGTATAATGTCATTGCTAGTCTGACAACCAAAAAAAACTACTGGATGGATTGCCATGAAATTTGGTACAGACGTTCATGTTCCCCTGAGGATGAATTGTGATGACATTGGTGATCCCCTGACTTTTGAGCCATCCCAATACACCTGCAGGACAAATGACATTCCCATCAACTTCCGTGCTTTGTGTTTGGTGCTAATTAGCTATTGCTAACGTGCAACTAAATTTTGAACAGTAAATATTGTACCTGCTAAACATTAACATCTTATTGTCATTGTGACTATGTTAGCATTTAGCTCAAAGCACCGCTGTGAAGAAGAATGAATCTCTCACAGACCAAAATTTACTCGTATCACAGTTCAGCCTGTTCTCATGAACCATTCATTCAAAAAGCTACGAAAGGTTAAGCACTGTAATTTGTAAGCATTCCACCTTTCTTTTGCTGTATGCACCACATTGATGGCCGTTGTATAAGAACGCGGCTGGCTGCGTAGGGAGGTGGTAAGGGAGGATGGGTGGGCCTTAACACACAGGACTTTCAAGACAAGGAGCCGAGTTCGCTTCCCGTGGAAAACAAAAGCATTTCACCCAGGAAATGCATGTTCCTTGGGAGTGTTTTAATCCAAACCACGATCTTTTTCCTAATCTTAAATAGTTGTTTTGGTGCCTAATCTTAACTTTCTTCGCGGCAAAATGCTCATATTTTGTGGACTAAATTTCACCGAAATTTTCGCCAAAACGAGCGCCAGCTCGCGGTGCTCTGTACCCGGCTCAAAGTCACCCATTTTCGGCTAAACACATCTACTAACTGCTGCTGATACGGCCGAGCTGTGACGGAGGTCCGTAGCCTGCGTCGCAAAGCTCTGTAGCGGCTTACGCTGGTGATCCATTTGTCCGTGCAACGCTTCTGTCGCGCCGTGCTCCACTCTATTTCTATGGGTGACGTCAAGCGACTTCAATGTGCATGCAAAGCATTCTGGGAAGGCGGCGCTGCATTTGAAAAAATGCTGCGCGTCCAAAAGCTGGCCGATGCCCATCTTTATGCAAATTAATCCAGTAGAAGTAGACGAAAATCTTCCAAACTAACCTTTGTCAATCTGAAATGAAGACAGATTCAGCAACTGTATGGCCTATTTCTTGCTTAAAATGTTTTCAGAAACATGTTTCGGTGAACGTATTCTCAACGAACCGCCATGACACTTGGTTGAAATTCTCGAGAAGCCAGACCCACGTCACGCGTTCATCCAATCAGCTGCCGGTCAGGGGCGTGGAGCATCAACCATGGATGTATGACATTGCGACACCACGCTTCAGTTGTTTCGCCAAAGTGGATCTGTACTGTTAAACAACTAGCAACTGCCACTCAGCGTCATGGAGCTTGTAGCCAGCTGGCATCACGTGACCAGCTGCCGTCATGTGACCAGCCGGCGGTCAACTAATTTTGTAGGATATCATACGTTTTGGTGTGCATACATTTTCGTACGATATCATATGGACCCGTTCATGAAAATAAGTTGCACAGTTCACAGTAAACCTCTATAAGTGGACAATAGTTGCCACACCAAAGACATCTCACCAGAAGTTCTACCAACCAATCAGCCAACAGCCCAGGGTCATGAAATAGTTATACTGTACAGAGATGTTAGAAGTGAGCCATATAATTACATTTATCAAGATAAATCTAATAATATATTCTGTCATATACATTCTTATCGTCCAGCTCTAACAAGACCCGGACTAAGTTTTATGATGACGCCATGCTGCAAATAGAACAAATTCCGTCTAAGTTTGCCTGGTAGAAATCACTTTGGATGAATCATGGAAAAAACAAGAGAAAAATCTCTCTCTGGTTTCCTCCCCCCTTACCTGAGCTAGCCAGAGGGGCCAGTGAGCAACAGATTAGCAGTGCTTTGGGAAGCGGGCTGCTGTAGCGTGCTGTAATGCAGACTGTCAGTACGACACAGTTGGGGGGCTACACAATGCCTCCTTGTTCAGACTGGCCCTTCTGTGCCCCACCTCACTACCTCCCTCTGTCCCTCTCTCTCTCTGCCTCTAGGGGTTTAATTAAACCATAAAGACTAATGGTGATCAAAATGCTCTTTTTCTCTATACTGAAGAAAGCATGGGGTGATACAGGAAGAGAGGATTGAAGGATGGAGAATAAAAAGGATAAAAAAGAAGACAGATCAAGGCGGACATGTTGACTACTAAACCAAACATAAATCAGCTCCCAGAAAACAGGGAGAAAGACAGAAAAAAGATGAGAGGGGAGGAGGAGGGGCATCAAAGCATGGTTGACATTCTCTGAGATGCAGGAGGAAAAAAGGTGTGTGTGCTAGTTTCGTGAGTGTGTCGTTGAGAGCATAATTCAACAGCCAGCACATTAGTGGGGTGGACATGAGGAGATAATTGCCAGTGCACACACCCACCAGTCTCTTTCTCAACACTTGTTTCTGTTTATCTACAGCTCAGTTTCATCCTTTAACTAGTTGGTGCAGCCCTTTGTGCTTGCAGCAGCAGGTACGATTGCTTATCTGATTCTTTTGCTTATGAAGTGAACACTCTCTCTGGAAAATACAATCTCTGTTCAAAATATGACAAATGAGCCTGCATTTTTAATTAACTACACAACTGATGCCTAAACAGAGATGGCAAAGATGTGATAGCTCGCTAAACTGCAGCTGCGTGCAACAACGCCGCGGTGTCACTCAAGAATCTCCTTCACACGTTTCACTGTGTTTTCTTTGGGGCTTTTTTTACACCTCCCCCATGCAAGAGAGGGCAAGTGCAAACACACACCTGCAATGTCTTCATATACATCTTTGCAGTTAAATGTTTTAGGAATTAAACATCCTCTTCTCTCCCCAATAACAGTTATTACTATACATTTGGGTGGTTTTAGGGATTGACAGAAATCTATGCTAAATAATGATTATCATATTTAGGGCTGACTGGTTTCTGCTGATTATAAGCTTTGATTAAGACATCCAGCCTTATACAGCTGGAAGTTAGACTCCTACACAGCCTACGTAGGTGATTTTCAATGCAGTCTGGGTTTAATTTGGGAGTTTTACCCCAGAATCAGGTACTGTATGACACAGACACTGTTTGAAAAAGTGACACCTACTCTCACTCAGATTATAGTGATTTCTTACAGCCAATGTAAGCCCTCAGTCAACACCCTAATAACACCGCATTACAGTGTTGTATATTGCTGAGACAGTACGCTGCCTCACAACTGCAGTTTGGTTTATTTGATTCAGACTATGGGAGAAAAATTGCTGTCTTTTTGTTCTGGACCGGTCTTTGACTTCTTCTTTTTTTTTGACAACAATGAACTAAGAGCATCCTGCTTCATCAGCGCTACATGAACCCACATGGGGAGAAAAAGGATGAAAAAGAGGCGCCTTGTACTGTAATATTATTGGAGGATAAATTACTGTGTGGGCACTAAGTGTCACTCACTACACAGAGTATGATACAAGCACAACACACCTCTGTTTTAATTCCTTTTCACTTTCTCTGAGACCAACATTTTCAGGTGGTCTTGGATACGGTGTTTGGTTCACAACAGCTTTCACAGCAGCCCAAACGAACCAAACAAAACGGGTAGCAAGTTGAGAATTTTGACACTTATTTTACACAGAAAAAATAATTTTCTGCAATAAACTTGAACTTTTTTCACATTTCTGTCCACCTGATACACCATTTTGACAGTTTGGAGTTTGTTTTCTAAGTGTTTGACCGAGGAAGGGGACCAGGAAGAGGGTATACCTCAACCTTATAAATCTTAAAGTGTTATATTGAAAAAAAACATTAATTGTGAAACTGTAACTAGTGTCAGGTTTAAAAGTAACATTACCTTTGCACAAATCATCCTAATGAAAGCTCCAGACAAGTGTGTTTCTGTTCTTTTTGTGGTACCAGGACATCACTGACATACCGGGACTTAATTTAGTGTAATATTGCCCCAACAGCAGCCAAATCATTTAATAAGCATTACCTCAGTCAGGATGTGCTCTCTTCCCACACATATCTTGGCAACGAGACAAAAACATATTTTGATTGGTGCACATTGGCTTATATGCCAGGACTTGACTCAGCTGACACAAAGCTCGCCTTTAAGGCTACGTCTACTATGAAGACATTTTCACATTAATCTTGTCAACACTTTTGTATTCTAAGCTTTGTTCCTTTTATTCTGGAATTTCCTTCAGCGCATTGTTGTTGCAGTAAAAAGCAGGTAACCTGATTCAGTTAAAAAAAAAAAGCTCAAGATGTATAATAGACTTTTTGATCAGTGATGACTTTAAAGCATCCTTGTTTATTGCAGTGTGTTGTAGGAACATTTAATTTCATCATACTGTAGGGGAGCAAAGGGGAAGAGTTGTTTCCTGTTGTAAACACCCATCTCTCATCACCAACACCACATTGTTGCTTTATGTGCGTGTTTGTTTATGCACTTATTGTATCCAGGGGGTGGAACTTACACACAGTAGGTTATGTCTGTCATCGCTATCATGTGGTGCCAGACTTCCGCTTTAAATTACAAAAAAACACACACCCACTGTATGGCAACCACTGTGCCATAAATGCATACAGGAGCATACAGACGTTATCTAGGATTACATAGTTTCTTTTATTTATTAGACTGTGGTTGCAAAAGAAGTCTTGTTAGTTATATATAAAACTAGCATTTCTCAGGTATTAATGCTACATGTCCCACAACACACAGATAAATGGATGGATATGATGCTTCAATTCTCAGAGATACATTTTTAGCATTCTAGATGCACACCTGTCTGTGATACCTCAGTCTCAATTACCTCTCGGTTTAAATAACCTTCTGTCTGCTGGTTTCTGATAGCTGGTTCTCTTTAAGATCGAATCGATTTATCTCACACTAATACATTTCTTATTCAATCTTTTTTTGTTGGTAAAGAACAACTGTAATGTCAGTCTCTGAGTTTTAGATCTTAACTGTTAAGTTATCTATACATTTTGTCACTGAAAGCAACACCTACATGGATTTAATAAGGGATGTGAAAGGATTTACATTTGATAAGCGGATTCTAAACTAGTCTCAGATTTGATAAACCGTTATCACACCCTGACCAAATCCTTCTGCAACTTGTCTCCTGTCTACAAAGAATTTTGCTGGATTTAACAAATTAAATCAATACAGGTTTATAGTATAAACCTGACATCACTTGTGTGGTGCTTCAAACATTTGATATATATTCAGTATGTAGCAAAACAATACACGATAATATAAAAGAATTCCCTCCCTCGTTGACACCCAAGAACTCTGTGTTTTGATAGCATCACGCAATGAATCAAACTTTCTTGACACTTCATTCCCTTAGGAACCTCGTTAACAGAGACTACTCTTTGAATTGCAGCAGCACCCTCGCTCTATTCAGCTGTAGAGAAAAGCAGCCTTATGCCAGGCCCTCGTTGTCCGCCGAGCCGCCTGCCTCCAGCGCAGTAGACAAAACAAGCGGGAGGCAGGATTTGTTTAGACAGAGCTCACCTGGCGCACACAGAAACAGTGATCAGTGGTGGTGGGGAAAGAAGGCTGGTAAGTGTGTGAGTGGGGGGAAGGGAAGGGACTAAGAGAGGAGAGCATGGGGTTCAGTGTGCTACCCTTATCCAGGGCCACTCAGAAATCAGAACAGATTAAGAGTTGAGGGGCTTGAGTAGTGCTCAGTAATAGGTGGAGGGGTGTGTTTGTATGTGTGGGCAGTAAGGGGGTAGCCTAATCCAGGACTAAGACATATAGGGTGATAGCAAAGGTGGATTTGTGTGTCTGTGTGTGTTGGCTACACTTTCAAGCAACAGAGCAATCAGCTGATCTGTCACGTAGGAAGGATCGAGCTCCCAAGTCTTTTTTTACATCACAAGAGGAAGCGGGCAGTACATTTATTTCACTGATACATTGTAGGGCTATACTTAATATAATGATTCTGTTTTTCCATTAATTGATTAATCGTTCGGTCTATAAAATTATTGTTATATGACAATTTCCTAGATCCAAAAGTGACATATTCATATTTTGTCCAACCAGCAGTCTAAAAAGTAAAAAATAATAAAATAAGGAAATGTAGCAAATCCTCACATTTGAGAAGCCGAAACACTGGTTGATGATCAATGACTTAAACGAGTAATACTTTTTCTGTTGAAGACCAATTGATTAATTGACTTATTGTTTCAGCTGTATGCTGCAGCTGCTGTTTGATCAATACTTTTTCCTAGCTTTATAAATCCAGAAAACTACAGCATATATCTTTAGAGCTAAGAAAGATTGTGTTTCTTGGCCATTAGTAAACATGGGAACACAGATGTGGCTGTAGAGGCTCTGACCAAAGACCAACCACATCTAAAGAACAAATGATGCCCTTTCTTTAGATTGTAATGCTTTTTACTGTAGAATAAATAAAAGGTGGACGTGATAATTATGTTGCTCACGATTTCATTTATAACAATTATCCATAGCTGGGAACAAATTACTTTACTTCACTCCTGGCTGTTTTAACTATGCTCTATTACGGTATTAATTAAAGTGTGTTTCAATCGTTCAAATCTTTTTATCAAAACTGAAGGAAGTAAGGAGATCTAGAGGCAAAACATCAAAACACATTGAACCAACACAACTTAACAGCCCCACTTTAAGTTGTCTAAGCAACTTCATTCTCTGAACTGAATTTAAATGTGTTGTGTTGACTTTCTTTCTACCTTTCCTGACAGCGGTCAACATGTGTGATGAGGTTTGACAGGGGGGAACAAAGAGCAAGATGGATGATAACCCCCCCTAACCACACACTCACAGTTACTATGGGTTGACCTCAGCTGACCCCTTGGCCCCTCAACAGCCTCACGTCCCATTGACTGGGGTTAAATAGGGTTTTGCCTACAGGGTTTTATGACAGAGAAAGAGAAGGAAAGTTAACAACCGATTCTAAAATGTTCTACGGTTAAAAGGAACATACAATACGTCTGTGCTTTGTAAGTAACTCGCAGAGGAAAGGCCCAGTTGTAGCAAATGCTAGATTCCTGTTATTGTTTCAGCCTTTTCCCCCCAAACAGTCAAGCATTCATCACTTCCCCTTACCTTCACAACTGTGTTTACAAAAATGATCATCTGTAGGACACAGACAAGCAGAAATAACAGCCAGTACTTACAGCAGCACTACCTCAGGTACTAGACACACCTGCCTAAAGGCACTGAAAACAACATCTATAATTTGCAGATATAGACGTAAATTAGGTGTAAGACTGCGACTACTAGGGTTGCACAATATTGACAAAATGTGATATCATTATGAATATTGTGATATAGATATTAATTTCGATATTTGTAAACATATGTAAAATTACAAAAGTTATGGGAAAACGCATCAAAATAGATTCATAACAAATAAAACAAGTTTTCTAACAACACAAAGTTTATTTCAACTGACAGTCATATTGGACTGGTACAACATGAACAAATAAATAAGGACAGGACATGTTTTACTGGTTGAACAGTATAAAATAAATAAATAAAGAGAACAGGACACAACTTTTCTGTCGACATGTGCAACTGTCACTCTGTCGACATATGCACACATGTGGTACGCTACATAGGGTTTGTCACATAGTGGACCCCTGCGCTGATACGTACTAACATGTGCAAGTGGCACGCTAACTGGCCAATGAAATGATGATCATTATAGCGTTTCAAGCGGGCTCTAAATCAAACACAACTAAGCCACACAGCCAACAGACGGGATGCAGCGCTCCACAATATAAGCAAAATATTGCAAACCCTTTCGATATAATATTGCGCAACGTGATATTGTGATAACAATATTGAGTCAATATATCATGCACCCCTAGCGACTACCAATTATTTTCATTATCGATGAATCTGCAGATTATTATTTTATTATCTGTAAAATGTCAGGAAATAGTGAAAATAGTACCCATCGCGCTAAAGACAAATTTGAAGTCTTCAAATTGCTTTAATTGCCAACCAAAACAAACATTTTAACACCTTTTCTCTTTAACCAACCTCCAAAGTCCAGTCTGCTCTGAATGGTCAGCGTTTACAATCTTCCGCATCTGAGCTCTTTGGCGTCTCTGCACCGTCATTGCAGCCGGAGAATGACTGTAACTGCACTGTAGTGGCACTTTCTACTTATATGTAGTATAGTTACAACGGTACGGAAGTCCTGACGGCTCGTTTAAAGGCACAGTTTCTAAATATGGTCTGTGTATATTTCTCTGTGGATTGAGCGTTTTGAAACTTGTAAAGTATTTAAATAGCACCTCGACCTGTTTTATAATTAAAAAGACATGGAAATCTCACTTTTTACAATATGGGACCTTTGAAACATGTAAGATTCTGCCGTGTATTTGTGTTGCAATGAGGTCTGTGTTTGCACAAAAAGGCAAAAAAGAAGCATGACATTCATTTCTGGTAATGGTTTGCTGCTAGCTGTCTGATAAAGAACAGTTACATAACAAGCTTGTTACATGAATAAGCCTGAGAAAAATACATACAGGACAGGAGACGATAAGGTTGTATTGTCCCAACAAAGTATTGATAACTTGTAAAACATAGAGCATTAACCCAGCTAGCTTGCTAAGTTAGCCTGGGGGCTCTTGCGTGTTGCACAGCTCGCTCCACACCTCTAATTAGCCGTTGCTGTATAATAGAAGATGATAACAGGGGGAGAGACAGAATGAACCACCAACATACAGTAGTTTGTTTCCATGATGAAATATGAAACTGCCACTACTCCAGTTGTCAACAAACGATGCATAGACACAGAGAAGCATGAACTAAAAAAAGCATGTGATTGAATGAAATAATCTTGTACTACCATAAACGTTCCTTTGGAAATCAACAGTTAGCTCCCCAGGTTCCCTAATGTGACCAGATTGTCCACCATCACTGATCCGACCATCTGACTGAGGTCTGAGTGACAGATGTTAGATCTACCACTTCTGTCACACTGGCAGCATCTGTCAATCAAAGCACTCTTCTCAGTCTCCAGGGAGACTCCAGCTGATCAAGAATTTGAGGACTGAGGTATTTCTTTGTCCCCGAGGTATTCTGAGCCCCCACCCCTTCTCATTTCATTCACTGGGGATGCTTGGTTAGCATTTCTGTAAAGGCATGTTGCTGATGGGCAAAGAAGCATCTGAGGACTCAACACTGGCATCCCTTCAAAACTGATTTCAGGTCCATGTAAAGCAAAGGGAGATCACAACATGACAGCAGTGTTTCCTCCTCATCCCCCTACAGAGCAAAGTTATCAATGAGCCACTGAAAAGTCCAGAACTTTTCAGAACAGAGTTGACATTTCAACAAATGAACTCCTGTCTATGACATGGTATTTGCATAATCATGTCTAAGCCGGGGTATTGGTAAACCTGCTCCAAGCAGCGGAAACCTTGAATCAGCAGGTCTAACAGTTTCCCCTTCTTGCTTAATTAACAGCCATTTGATCAATCGTTTTATTTATGACAAACCCAACAACCACTGACACATGCTTGGCAATTACAGAAATGTAACCTTGTTAACGGCCTTCACTACACCATGATCTTTAGCAGCTCATTAGTCTGCAACATGGGACACATGCGCACACACACAATCATACACAGAGAGGGCATGTTCTATACATCTGCTCTTCAGCACATTTTCCCCACAGTGCTATTAGCCTGCTCATTTCCAACCATTAGACCCATTAGAGGCCAATTAACACCGATTCAAAGCTCCCTTCCTGTTTTATGGCACTGTAAACAAAACCTGCAGGCTTGCCTTGGGCCCAGCAAAGCTCAATAGCCTTTAATGCAACACAAAATAACTCATTAGTTTAGTAATATGCTGCCTTTTCATAGCAGACATAAAAGTCTACAGATTCTGTCACACCGGATTGCACATAAACCTGAGGTAAATGGCAGGTCCCAAGGGCACTGACATGACTTGCATTGGCTTTACCTTTCAAACTGATTCTATATGAAGCATAAAAAAAATGCTCTGTAGTTTGTTTTCATCTCTGAGCTGTAAATCTGCAGTGGGACAGCACTCCTAGACAATAGTTCCCATCTAGTAACACATTAACCACATGATCCCATTTAACTCAACTATGCTGTACTGATAACCAACCCTTAATCCCTACAGACAGGTGGCTGTAGGAAAGGATAACCTGTTGTTTGAAGTGCCTTATATGGGTCAGAATTGGCCAAAAGATAAGCACGACACGGGTCTTTTCCACATGTTTAAGTTGCGTTCTACTTGGTTCGTGAATGAAACATTTGAGTGTGCATGCTGCAGCACGCCAGAGGCACGGGGGTCGTCCTGAGAGGAGAAGTTCCTGCGACACAACACTCAAATCACTGCTCATAGTTGTTTTGAAAGTCGTGCTCAACGGTTAAAGCATGCGCACCTTATCCGACTGATATTTCATCTCCTATAGGGTCCAAATAGTTGAAGTCTCAAGTGCCAAATAGGATGAGGCTTAACAACACACGCAGAGTAAAACAAGTGCTGCTGGTCATCTGAACATGCTGTTGTATCGTTGCTTTTTAGAGCTTGGAAAACAGTTTTTACACAACATTTATCTACAAAACACGAACACAACATAAGAATTCCCAACCTGAAAAGTCTGAAGAGCCCTTGGTGAGATCGCAGAGGACGCTCAGACACGTTATTCCCAACAGGAGCGCATAAGTGACGGCTGAGAGAGTCCCATCTGAGAAGAACATCCTTGAAGCCTCAAAGTTTTTGAGTTTCTCTGTAGCATTAGAAAGTCCAGCAGCTGCATTGGGTTTCAGGTTCTGCGTCGCGTGCGGGAGATGTGCGGTCCCATGTCTCTAGTCCTCCCTCATCCTCCCACCACACTGCTGCTGTGAGACTGAGGTTCCTCTGGGCTGGAGCAGTGCCCTGCTCGCTGAGTGCATTTCTAACTGCGTGTTGTGGAGGCAGCCCACCTGGAGGACCGCCGCTCCCCTGCATGGTCTCAAAGACCCAGAGTTCCCTACCAGACACATGACACAATCCAATAATATTACACTCTGACAGAAGCCATTTTGTCCACCAATGAGTAGGTTACTTTTACTTTTGGCAATTTATGTACACGCTGTCATTATTACTTGTGTGCTTCTAAGTAAAATTATGGATGTAGGACTTTTCTTGTAATGGAGTTTATTTATACTCATATTGCTACTCAATTCATTTGTTTTGTGTGAAATAAAGGTTAAAACAGTAAACCGTAAACTCGTTGGAATAATCTATAAACGCAGCAAAAAACCATAAATTCGACTCTCCCTGTGTTGATGTAGCATGTAGGGCTACCCTACATTATAAATAAATGCAATCGTTATAAATGGGCCTACCGTTAAGAAAATAAGGTAGGTAAGCTATTGGTATATTGCTTAGTTTTTATGCATTTTTTTCAGTATTTAGGTGATATTCTTATTTTTTCTAGTTCCTAAATTAAGAGCACAGTTGTGCACTTGATGGGACCAAATGTGATTATGTATAACCGACGAGACAGTTGCGACATCTTGTGGACAATACACTTTATTGCAGATTCGAACATTTCGCGTTTCAATGACATTTGCCCTACACAGCTTCCGTACAAGTTCCCATGCGACAACAGAAGGTCAGACATGGCAGCCTGTGCGAAAGGGATCGACAAATTTATGTTTTCACTGAGGTTATTACGAAACCTCCGGCTCGAAAATGAACGTAAGTAGCTGAACACGCTATCTTTTCGCCGTCAGGCTTTGAAGATGTGTAACGTTAGTACCTGTAACGTTAATGTACATCCACGAACTATGAGCTCAAGTTGCTAATGGTAGACTGTTAGCTAGCGATTTTTCAACCTAATAGCGACCATCTATTCAAAAGAAATACTCGATTGTTGTCTAATTTTCTTGTAATTTTCAGGGTCCATATCCACATCCATGTGTCGTCTTGCTCCTAACAGCGAGGAACCACCAAAATTCACCCCTCCATCTAAACCTGTTATCATAGATAAAACACAGAGTGTGGCATCTCTGCGCAAGTATGATGTTTCTTTGATCTCCCTCTGACAGTCCCAGATACACACACTAACGCTGCATACTGTGTAAACGTATGGTTTTTAAAGTGCGTTGTCTCCCTCTCAGGTTTCTGAGCCCAGAGTTCATCCCTCCCAGACAGAGAACAGATCCTTTAAAATTCTCCATTGAGAGGAAAGACATGATTCGCAGGAGGAAAGTGCTCAACATTCCCGAATTCTACGTTGGTAAGAAACCAGTTTAATTAACAGGTACATTCCCACTGTGAGGTGACGGTTGCAAGAGTATCAAAACAATTTAATTTCTTTCTAAAAATTTTTAATTTCTTATCCTCAAACGTGGAGAAAGTCATTGACACTCACCAAGTTAATTACTGCAACTAGATCCAATATGTCTGACATTGTACCTAATTTATCCAGCTGTCCCGCTTCAAGAGAGGAGGCCAGATTACGCTAATCATGGCTACTATTCCCTACTCGCCTGTCAATTCAAGAATAGATTTTAAGATTTTTACCTTCAAGGTTCGTGTCATATGTTATTTGTTGACCCCATATGATCCAAGCTGTAGCCTGAGATGCTCTGCAGGGCCTTTTAAGCAGTTCCCACATTTCACCTTGTCAAAAAGGGTGACTGGACCTTTGCTGTCTGGGCCTCTCAGTTATGGAACTTCCTGCCTCAGGATCTCAGACATGCAAAGCAGTGTCCTCATTCAAATCCCTCCTCAAAACCTCATAGGCAATCTCCTATAGTTTTCAATAATTGTGTTGTCTTTTTTACTTTAGCACAATGCTATCTTTGTTTTTGCAAAAATATAATTTTTTTTCAAAAAAAAGTACTATGCTTGTAATGTATTGGAATTAATTTAAAAGTGTACATTATTTTGATTTGTGTTAAGGAAGCATCCTGGGAGTAACCATGGCCGACTCTAATGCCAGCGGGAAAACTAACCGCTTTGTTGGCATCTGTATCCAGAGGGGTGGAAAGGGTCTGGGAGCCACATTTGTCCTGAGGAATATCATTGATAACCAAGGTGAGGTATATTCATTTTCTGTGTAAGCATTGGTCTAACAAAAAGGCCTACTGAAACGGTCTGTGGCATGAAGGAATATTTAGTTTTAGTCAACCAAAAGGTTCTCATATATAATTGTTAAAGTAAGTCTGCCTCTCCCTCCCTTTTCCTCTGTAGTCACACAGTATGCTGCTCAGCTTGAGACCCTCCCTCTATTCATGTTTGTTCTCTTAGTAGGGCAGCACAGGCATGTGAAAAAAAATGGTAAAAAGGGTTCCCTTTACAAAGTTCATAATGCAACTGTTCCATGCTTAAAAACATGTTTCAGAATTTTAGAAATGCACACATAACTCATTTAGATGCAGAGAGGGCCGGCAGATGAGAACACAATTCTACTTTAGTGTTGGCCACTGATAACTTGGTTGAGTAAAAGCTTTCTGATTTGCTTTCCTCATCCAGAGTTTCTTTTACATTTACAAGTAGTGAACCAAAGGCCTGTACTACGAAGCAAGATCAACATGCCTTGGATTTATTTCAGTTACCCGGCTTCACCTAACCTAACAACCGCGGTCCTGCATAACGTGTCACGACGGTGGTTAACAACTAGTTCAATCAACCCAGGGTTTCCCAATCCAGCGGCGCGCACGTTCCCATAAAAGAGGCGTTGTTTGCACAGCATGACCAATCGCAAACATCTACCAGAGCTGCATATTTTACATAAGAAGAGCAAACTATAATACTACGTAAATATGAAGAACACAGACACGGTTTTACAGGCAAAACGCAATACAGTCGCTGCTTCCTAAAACAGGAAGGAAAGCTGGCAAAACAATTGCAGACGCTGTTATACGTAAATCACAACGCTTATCAATATGACAGACACAAGATCTGACCATAATTACACTTGTGCTTTCCATAAACTGTCGTTGCTTTAGCCTATTATTTCAGTTACAACCCTGGCAGTGGGAAGCGATCGTGAGAGCAAATAAAAAATATGAAAACATAATTCAAACCGATGTGCGCATTGGCAACACACAGCTCAAGAAGCCGACAAATAGCCTATATGTAATTCCCTCCGCTGAAAATCTATATCTTTCATAAAAATACCCATTAGGGAATGTTAACGGGGTTGTCGGTCTCTAAATGTTTTAACTTTTATAAGCACACCTCTCTCTCTCTCCGCGCACCGAGCTCCACCGGATCTTCTAAGAACGGTGATGCCATTATCAATCGAGTATTGATTGGTCAGTAGGCGGTGCTTTTACACCGGTTGATCTCTAATCTCCAACATAACCTGCTCCCGAGCAGGTTAGGTGTTCAGCATAAGTTACCACAGCGATTTAACCCGGTTACAAGTGATCGGCCGTCGTGATACACAAAACCCTGGGCTGAAGTTACCTCGTTAACGCCAAATCTTGCTTCGTAGTACAGGCCTCAAGTGTCCTTCAGGTAAAACACTGGTTTAAATTATGTGTTTCTTCAGGCGTGGAGATCTGCTACGAGCTGTACAGCCCTCGTATCCAGAAAATTGACGTGCTGAAGCTGGAGAAGAGGCTGGATGACAACCTGATGTATCTGAGAGACGCTATGCCTGAGTACAGCACTGTGGACCCGGACATGAAGCCTGTGCCCTTCTCCCCCACTGGAGAGGTGCCTGTCAACAAGGTGAGGGAGCTTCAAGGTGGAACCTAGTTTTTAGCAAGGAGCTGGATTAAATGGGGCTTCTCTAAACTCACCCGTTACAACTTAATATTGTTAAAGCTATTTTTATAAAAAAATAAATGATAAAATGAGCGTTGAATGGGTGGTTTGATCTAAAAAAGATTACAGCATATTGGCATTGTCTATTTACCAGATCAAAGTAAGGATGCGCCCTAAGCCATGGTCCAAACGCTGGGAACGACCCAAGTTCAACATCCAGGGCATCCGCTTTGACCTGTCCCTGACCCCAGAGCAGATGGAACACGCCCAGAAGTGGGCACAGCCTTGGCAGGAGTACGACATGCTGAAGGAGTATGACACGTCCAAACTGGAGGGGCAGATCCTCAGTGAGGTCCAGCAGGAGATGAGCAAGTGAGGAAGATCCTCCTAAAATGCATATGCTCTTCAGTTTTACCATCAACAGACTTTTGGGGAATGGGAAAAGACTGGAATATGCGGTTTGCATGGATGTGGAACACTCTGCTCAGCTGGATTAAGTTAGTTCAGGTGGTTTATTCCAGCCACACCAGTGTGTATACGGAGGAAACTGGTGTTCTGTAGTCTGAGGAGTCATGCCTTCTTCTTTTTGTCTTGTCAATCTGCTGTATAGTAAGTTTTTAATGTCACTGGCCTTAGTTATAACATCCATTACATGGTTTCTATAATAAAATCTATTGATCCTGACAATAGTTTTCAATCACATTTTGTTTGAAACATTTCTTTCTGTTTGGACTGCTGTCTAGCTTGTTGCATGCCTGTTATTGGAGTAATGGAGTCTTGACACTAGGTGGTGCTATTCTTCTAGATATGTTGCATCCATCAACAGTTGCCTAACCAAGCCTTTGTTGTGTCTGACAGTGTTTTGAGTGGTATGCTGCCATGCTAAATAAACAGTGTATTATTTTAGCTAAACAAATAATGAGAAGCTTGTTCCAAAAAAGCAGGTTTAAAACCTGAAAGAAAAACAATTATACATTCACATTTTCCAGATTTGAGGGGCTTCTCGGTTAAAATTCGTAAAGATTTCCAGATAAATCGGTAAACCTGCTTCATGGAATAGGCCCCAATACCGTGCACTTGGAAAAAAAACTGGTATTCAGAGACCATACACCAAGGACACCCAGTAGTGTTTTACTGTTGTGGATGGAAAATTGTGGTGTTGAGATGGTATGTTAGAGCGTCAGTTGGGTAGTATAAAAACACTTGGACTCCTTATGTTATGTCTGCTCTGTGTGTGTGTGTGTGTGTGTGTGTGTGCGAGTGCGTGTGCGTGTGTATAAACACACCGAATGAGTCCCTGCACTCTAATTTCTCCATATTACAGGATGAGACACCGAGAAAATGGTCTTTAATACAGGACTAGCAGATGTTTACTGAGCTCATTATGGACCACACAGATTTCCTGTGTGGAGATACAGAGGAATAAAGAGCGTGATTATTCCTGCTACATTTAAGGTAATGGAATGGAAGAAATGCAGCTGAGAGCTTTGGACGCCAGTTTATAGCAATTCACGTTATTGGGTAGAGTTAATTTAAGTTAGAGTTAATGGTTCACCCATTATTTTAACCAAATTGCCAAATCTTTTGCACCTGTTGAACAACTATGTCTCAGCCTCACTTCAGTGTCATATAAAGTGTGTTTAGTCCCATTGTTGACTCATTTACTCTCTGCCCAATCCGACCTGCAGCAAAGAAAACCAACTCCGTCTGCTTCTGTGTACAGTACACAGAGCTTTTCCTGCACATTGTCATTATACTGCCCACTGAACCAGCCGGCCCTTTCACCTTTTCATTTCTGTTTAGGACTGATTGATGTTGACATGTGGAGGCGGTAACAGAAGTGTTTATCCTACAGCACACTGCCGAGTCTCTAGAAGCATTCCACGGCGACACCACTGGACTGGTAAACCAGCTTTAACCACAAAGTTACTGAGTCTGAGTTACTGCTTCAAGGAAACTTCCTGTGTGTGTGTGTGTGTGTGTGTGTGTGTGTGTGTGTGTGTGTGTGTTCTCAACTGTATGTGCCTCCCATGCCCTCAGGTTGACTTCTCTGCACCTGGAATAAAGTTAAACCCCTTGGCTGGGAAAGGAGATCAAACACCAGCACACACACACACACACACACACACACACACACAGCAACTCGCAGACAGGCTATCATATCAGCCTTCACAGACAGACACCTCAAACAGTGCCAACTGTAAACGTCTGGGGCCGACTGTCTGTCAATCCTCACGCGAAACAAGATATGCTCCATTTACGGTTGCCGTGGACTCGGGGTGGGGCATGCAGGTTTGAGGAGCCCATAATCCCACCCCTCAATAACAACCAACTGTAAAGCATGGTGGGCTGATGAGAGCTACAGTGCCACACTACTATGAAGGTCAGTGCAGGAATGTAGGGAGGGACACACTCCTCTAATCTGTCTTCCTCCCCTTCACTGGTGCTCCCATTGCCTTCATCTCGCTCTCTCTCTGAGGGAGGATAACGCCAGCTTTGAAAAGGAGCCAGGTTGATGAATTGGAGAGGATGTGATACAGGGTGTTCAGCAACTCCCACAGGTGAAGGTTTTGGGGTAATGTCTTCCACTGGGCCAATGCATTAAATGCAGTTTCACCCTCTCAACCTTTTAGTGTGTTGATCTCTAACATCTCTGTCATTGTGTGATTTCTTACTCTCCTGTCTGCAGGCCTCAGGAAATTAGTTTCACTCTCTCTGTCTCTGCCAAGGAGTGTGAACTGCATTTGAGCTGTCTGTGTGTATGACAAGTGCAACGGGATACTGGGCCACCCATAGGCCCCAGGTAAATTACACCCTGTCACTGTGTGTGTGTACATGTGTGCATGTGTGTACGTGTTACTCGGGGCCACCCGTAGTCCTAGGTAAATTACACACTTGAGTTTCACCATATGTTTCCAGTGAAACAACATGACCGTCTGCGCCTCTCCCGACTGTCCCACGGGGCTGACGGGGGCTCCTGCTGCCATCACTCTCTCTTTGTTACACACTAGCACAGACAACCCGACAGTGCAACAGCTGTTAGGAAACATTACATTGCAAGCAGCTGATGCCTGAAGTTGAACAGGCACATATCACAGTCATTTTAATAATGTGATCCAGTGTGGAGTGGGTCTGGCAGCGCTGCCAGGGTCATGGGATCATTTCCAGTTGGGGCCAAGCATAAATCCTAAAAATGTACATATAAAAGTGTCCTTCGAAATGGCATGTGTTCAACAATGTCCATAGGGCAAGGATGACTTGTCAGTAAAGTCCGAAAGTATTGAGGGACGAATGAATGCATTGTAGGATTTTCTCTTATCATGGGATTTGTTGACAATAACAAAAGTATGAAATATCACTGTAATCTTTTGGTGGTGCCTTTGGCAGGGCAGCAGGATGATCAATGGGTTTAATGGGTCGTAATCAGTTTAAAGTCACGATTACTTGTACCATCATTGCTGTGTATTAACCAATACAGTAAAAACTGTTTAACTGTTAAACTATCTTCGGTTAGAATCTTTGTTAAAGTTTAACAGCTTGGGCCTTGATGAATTGCAGGGCCTCAGTCACATGATCAGAGGAACACTGTGACCAGACCTGAGGTGAAAGTAATTCTTTTGTTTGAAGGTAATCCAGTCAGATGTCGGATAATCACAGAGGCTATTTCAATTTTAGTCGCGCGCACACATGTCCTGTACGTACTGCTGCAGGTAAGTTTAAAATATGAATTAAGCATAAAAAGTAATCTCTGTAATACTGCATTAAAAATGTACTTGATTGATTCTAGGCCCGGAAGCTATAAGCATTAATATGAAAGGAAAAACAAGACAATAAACTTGATGTATTGGCACGGTGCCATATAATATTTCTGCCCAGCCCTCACAGCATTCCTTCACGTATTCAGGTCACAGCTGTCTGAATTTGTGCTTTATGTATATGTGTTCTCTTTGATCATATTTTAATGTATTTTTTTTCTTTTAGGATGTCCCTGTCCACATGAGGTCAGAGATAAGAGCACCCAAGACCATTTGATGCATTCTTCACATTTCCTTGGTATCACTGTGTGTTCAGTCTTCTTTTAACGATCCGGACAAGAAAGCTAGGTCATAACACAGCACATTATTTGTTGTGATTGCTTGTTATTCCTGTTTGGTCATCGTGACCCTCCTTGGTACTTAAAGACAAAATAGCCATGTGGTCAGAAAGTATGCTTGTGCTTTGATGTGAGGAAGAAATATTGCGGTGGAAATATGAGCAGTTTCATTTTCTTGCCTCTGAGGGGCGCCATCATCTTTGTCTCACTGCTACTGCTTGTATACAGGCTCTCACTTCCCCTGCACAGCTGGCCTTCTTCTCTCCTGAGCTGTAATTGCAGCTCTGTCCTGGGAAATAGAGGGAGGAAATCCCAGAGCTTTTGCCCTGCAACAATGACAATAAAAAAGAGGTGAGGAAAAGAGGAAGAAAGCATTTCAGCTGAGATGAAAGAAGGAAGGAGGCTTAGGGAGGAGAAGGGAGGTGGAGGCGTGCTGGCTCAGGAGTGCAAAGCGCAGTGGAGGTAGAGAGGGAGAGATGAAGGAGAAAGCAGGGGAGGAGGGATGGTGTTGGTGATGGTAGTAAACGCTTGAGTTTATTAACCTCATTTAGTTGAGAGGCTGAGAGTGAGGGGAAGGGGAGGAGTGGTGTGTTCATACTGTGAACGTAGGGCTGGAGTTTACTAATGAGGGCTGCAAATGCGCACGCACACACACACACACACACACACACACACACACTGCTCTCTCTCTCTCTCACACACACACACACACACTTAGCTCATACCAGATTCACCTTGATCTGATGCCAAGTATGCAGGCAGAACACACATTCACAGGACCGGGTACTGCCAGCTTCGTCTTACTGCCTCCTCACATTTTTTCCCTCTCATATCAAACAGCAGCTGAGAGGCAATTCTTCCCAAATTGCTATTGATATACCTTGAGGAAGTGGATCGAGGCAAGTTTATGCTCACAGTCGTTTGATTTCCAGCCAAACCACACCGCTTTAGATTGTCTGACAATCTGAAGTATATATTTTGCCATGTGTTGCGAACATAGATTGAAAGATATTTACATTTATGGGGAATTCAGAGTTGTATTTGACTGTGGGAGGGAACCAGAGCAGTTAGAGGGAACTCAGGCCAACTCTACACTGCAAGGCCCAGGGTTGTGAAGGTCAACAAACAAATAAGTGAATCATTTAAGATCTTGTGAGGTAACCCTGTTTCCTAAGGTAAGGTCAACTTAAAGATCCCCTCCATAAAAGTTTGAAGACATATGAAAATACTCTAGCCTGAATAATAATAGAGTAAAAAATGTCAATAAAGTAGTTGCACATTTGACCACGATTGGCTCCCAAACTAGATGTGTTGTCACAAATCATGCTTGTATATACACACACCTTAAATTCAAGATTTAGGGTGAGCACAGAGAAAACCTGTCAAACTTTTCACACACATTATTCTGCACAGCGATGGTCAAACATTCAAATGATTTAAAATATTGATTATAAAAATATAAGTTGTCAGACAACTAAAGTGTGAGTGGAGGGTGACTTTAGATATTTGTTAGTGGTTTGTGGTTTGCAAAAACGTAAAATATTTAGCTGAGGATAATCTCAATCTATAGTAGAGAACTGGACTGTAATGAATATTCAATTTTTTGTCTTTCTGTAAAGTTGAATGATTTTTTTGCAAGCAAAATTAGAGATGAAAAAAGATGTTTTAAAACAATCGTGTTAAGTTATCCAATCAGTTTCAGACAAGAAGAGAAAAACCTTTCACATTATCTTGATAACCGCCCACCCCATTCATCCATTATACACACTGACCACTAATGACCTGAGATGGACACAAAGAATGCACGCTTAAGACGCTCGCTGAAGACGAATGAGTAAAGATGCACTCTGAACTAGTGACAAATGGCGTGAAACACACACACACAGCGGACACACACTTAGAATGCAAAGTGAAGATGGATGACACAGTGAAGATGCTCCCTGAACTGAACTGTAGGTGACAAATGATCAGCCACCTCCGTGGGTGTACTGACCCCCCGCTATGGCTGAACAAGGGTGGGTTATTTTGTATTTTGACAAAGGTTAAGTGACCATTTCTTAACCTTCTCTCTCCTGCTGATTGGGAGACTCATAGATAAACTATGCACTGCTATGCTTTTCTTTGGGAGCAAATAATTAAAAGTCAAGTTAATTTTATTTAAACAGCCCAAAATCACAAATTTGTTTTAAAGGGCTTTACAATCTCTTTGACAAACAACAGCATCTATCTTGAGACCCTCGATCCGGATAAGTGAAAAGTTGCTAAATTGTACAAAAGTGCTGATACAACTATACTCACAACTGATATAGAGGCAACCAAAAAGATCAAAATTTAACTTCAACTTTAATGCATACAATAAGGCAAATACGTAACTACCATTTGGAACAGTTTTTTTTTAAAGAATCAGTAGTTGATGCCTTATGTTAAAAATACTTTGATACACATCTGTTTATTATAAAGATTTACATTTATGTCAAACTAAAAATGTGGCCAAACTCTGCATGTGAAAAAGGAATAAAACCATGGGCTTCCTTATTATTCCTGCATCATACCAAAACATAGACAGTGAAATAGCATTTGCAAGTTAATTAAACTATTTAAGGAGCCAGATGGGTGGGGTTTTCTTTGTGGTGAAACACAATGAATACAGAAAAGTGTAATGTCAACTTACTATTCTGTGACTAACAGCTCACCAAACACTCTTTGACACACTCTGATACAGTAAACCCTTCCCCATCTGGAACTTGCAAAACAAGCAGGTTAAAACAAAAAAAGTAAAACTAATTTGCAAATATTTGACCCAAGCCTGATATATAAAAACAAACCCTCTGGCAGCCAGCAGACTCCACACAGGCCTGCAGTCCAGCACTCAGAATCTAATCTTAAAGAACTGTGACTGGTCATTCAAGGCAGCTCTGAACCGTTTGTCTGCATGCCAATACACTGCCCAGTCACTGCGCTACACGCACACGCACGCACGCACACACACACACACACACACACACACACACACACACACACACACACACACACACACACGCACACAATCATTAAACTTTTGACCCGACTGTGTCTGTCACTCTTTGACAAAACGCTGCCCTTTGAGTTCTGTGACTACTGTCGATGTAGTGATCAGCTCTGTCACACTAAAGTTTACTTGTCTTTATTGTTTGGTGAGCCGTTATCACTCTCTAGCCCACATGCCTCATGATGTAAGTCAGCTGTTGTACATTGTCAGTGTACGATAAATCCTCCGGCGTACGGTAAAGCATCACGCCCTCTGACTGTTCTATCTGAGCTGCCATCACAAAATTACACCCCATTACCCTGCAATAGCCCTCACTACCAAATTACTAAGAACTGTTTCACAGCTCATTACCAGCCAATAATATAAGACAGTTTAATTCTTTTACTGGCAGCATTGCTTGACCGTCAATGAAACCAACTGGTGTAAAAATGTGGGTACTGAAATATCATACATCCTGAGATAATCTCAGTTGGCTGGTCGATATCATATGTTGTTATAGCATGTGGGTGTGGAGTAGCTGGTTTACAAAGCCTTAGCCAGCTGATAGCCCTGATAACAACGCCGTATCCATTACTCGATGCTCTGTCCAGCCACCATTACGAATTACCTGGAGGTCAGGACCTCGGAGCCACTCAGCTTCCTTGCCACTCTCCCCAGACAACCGCTGGCCAGTACCACTCAATACCCCAGGTCCAGTTTCCCCATTGGCATCAACCCCCACCCTCCTGTTCCCCACTACAGCCCCCCTAGTAGTGTCTGGATGGGGTGGGGGGGGGGGGTGTTGGCGCCTAAACAGCAGCAGATGTGGCTCCGCAAAGAACACCGGCTCTAATTAACTTCAATGGATTTCCTAATGCGACAGCTACCATATTTCATTTACCGCACACCCAGACCCCAGTGGACCGACGGGGGCCAACTGATACTTCCACTCTCTTGCATTGCGGAGAGTGGCGGTGGAGGGATTTGGGGAAGGGGTGCACTGAGAGTGAGGGGTGAGGAGATGGGGAGTGTGAGGTGAGGGAAGAGGTGGGGAGTAAGGGGATGTCGGAAACCAGAGCAGAAGACATGACCCCTCTTACTGAGAGGAAATCAATTAATTCAAGCTTTTTCTTTTTACGACGTGGTGTGTCTGCTATGAGGGGCTGCAGCCAAGTCAGCAATCTGAAGTCGACGTCACAGCTAATGAAAGACTACTATCGTTACATTATATCGAGACGCGAGAAGGGGAGAAAGGAGCGGTGGGGGGGGGGTTGTTTGGGTGTTGAGGACTGGCAGAAAAAGAGAGAAACATGGACGCTGAGGGAGATGGATGCGGAGGGAGAGAGGGAGTAAGGGAATTTATGGGCCTGGGTCTTATTGTTCCTGTACACGTGAGAGTGCACAGCTGGGGGAAAAGAGGGAAATGGGGTACAGATGTACTGTATCAAACACAGAGGCCTGAACTTCAATAGATACATTATGATGCGCTCCCCTGCTGCACTCCCTTTTCAAACATCAAAACCTCCTTCTACCTTTCTCACCCTTCTAGCTACTGCCCCCCCCCCTCCTCCCAACACACACACATTTACCTGATAGCCCCTTTCTCTCACTAATATCCGCAGCCTGCCCTGTGTTTTTTTCTTGCTCTGTGGCGGTAGGTTGCATTCATTTCACTTTACTCACCTCATTCTCCTAACCCTTTACGGGCGCAGCAGGTATCAGGCTTCGCCAGAAAGCTGTGGCCTCTTTTGAACTGTGACTAGCTTGTTTTAAAACCTACCTTAACACACACACACACACACACACACACACACACACACACACACACACACACACACACATATACCTTAACACACACACATACACATACACATGTTAGCAATGTCCAGCCCTAATGACATGGGTATATTATCATGCCCCAGACGACAATACATCACAGCTGTTCACACTTGCCCCCTCCTCTCCTTCCACATCCCTTTAACACACACACACACACACACACACACACACACACACACATATACAAATCATTATGAGAGGACGTATGGAGGAAGAAGTGGAAGCAGGGGGAGGGTGGGAGAGTTTTGTGCACCCTGAATCTCTAGGATTTGCCCCGTTTCTTTACTGCAATGAGGGAGTAGTCATGTGGAGCAGGGGTATCAGTGTAGGCACTGGAAGCGGACCTGGCCGTGACCCTCTCCTCCTCCTCTTCCCTGCTAACTAAAGAGGGAGGAAGAGAGAGAGAGAGAGAGGTTCCCCAAGGACCAGAGAGCTGAGACGTTGGATAATTCCCGGTGCTTTCCCGATGCCTATAGAGGAAGGGGCCCCTCTGGATTTGTCAGTTGTGGCTGCAGCTGTCTCCGGGCAAAATGGACCACAGTGGACCTGACACTTGATCTCTCTTCTCTTTCTCTGCCTCTCTTGCTGGTCCTTTTATCTCTCTCTCTCTCTCTCTCTCTCTCTCTCTCTCTCGCTCTCTCTCTCTTTGCACTAACTCACTGTCTGTCTTGCTCCATCATTCCTTTCACTGTCTCCCACTCTCTGTCTGTCTCTCTTTTTCTACTTGGTCTACTATGTCCACACTGTTTTGGCCCTTTTGTGTACATTACACTTGTCTTTTTCTCACCCAAGAAAATGGAGCTTTACAAAAACGGTCTCTATAAATAAAATCAAATAAAATCATGTTTCCGTGTAGCAAGACAATGTAGCCCGTCACCTCCAGCCCACTCTGTGGTCACTTTTAATGTCAATATAGCTGATCACTTAACACACTTGTTATCATCAACATGTATTCATTTCTATTTTGTTAGCTGACTTTGCAATAATAAAATTATGATTTGAGCGACGTCTCAGTGAAACAATGACAAAACTAGATCACAACATTGTATTAGCTACATTCAAATTACTGTTTTTATAGTGATTTAGTTGTCTGACAACATAAACAGAAAAATATGTGAATGACAATTACTAAATTGTGAGTTGTGCGGCATTAAAACACAGTATACTGTATGTACTGAGAGCAGGAAGGGTGAGAATGAATGACAAAAAGGAGGTTTAGCCATTTTCTTAATGTTAAGGCATTTGATCTTCATGGAAACAACACGCAAACGCCACTTTGGAAGCAAGTCATTTTGTTATCTAATTTGGCCAGCTGAGTGTCAACATAGTCTCAGCTTCTCAGGTTCTCTCCCTATTGTGCTTTGAATCTCTTTATCCATGTATATCTTTCCAATTCCACTTCCCTCTGTTTCTGCTTCCATCTATCTATCTTTCTCTTGACCCAGGGAGCCTTATTTACGCATACCTCTCTTCACTGCACAGGTATAAGGGTTAAGAACAAACTCTCTATCTTCATCTGATAAGAGGACATTGTAAGAATGGATGCTGTTGGTCTGCCCAGTTTCGTCTTATCTACACTGTCTTCACAGTTGGCGTCATTATCGTCATAAGGCTGCCTTATCAGCCTAACTAACAAGAAAATCTTGTTGTGGTGTTAGCCGGAAAACAACAAACAATAATATATATTTCATGTGTTAAGCACCTTTCATACCTAAAATTTGCATAGAAAAGGAAAAAGAAATGACATGACCATGACAACAAAGGACAGTCTACTTTGCAAAATTGCAAGGTGCATCTTTAGTTTCTTTAAGAAATGTACAGAAGTTCTGAGATATTCACTGAAAAGTTATTTCACAGTTTTGTTTTGTTTTTTTCTGCACTCCACAGGCAGCTTATCTATGTTTCTTTGTCTTAACTGTTTCAGTTAACAGTTCATTTATCTCTTCAGTGTGAGGTGAGAGAAAAGGATGCACAAAAGAAACCACTTTACGACTTTCATTTTTACGATTCAGGGCACATATGTTGCCGGGTGGCAGCTACCGTTCTGCCGTCTGAAAGCACCCTAAACTTAACATCTAACACACAGGATGCAAGACACAAACCCTGCCTCCAGTGTCATATCACAGTATGATAGTATACTTTGTGGTTTGGGGGGGGAAAAAACATTACAGATGAATGCAATCCTGGCAGTAAGTTAATTGGCAAAAATCAGAAGTATATAAATGTATTTTGTAGGAGGCAAGCTTTACATTTTTCACATTAGTGCTCTCCTTTGCCTTGTGTGAAGTGTAATTGACATATCAGTGCCTGGACCTGAGTCTCAAGTAATTGGCTTACTTATACATCCATACAACACATCTGGCTCCCAGAGCCACAGAGTCAGGCCCACAGTCTCTATAAAGTGAAACACCATCCATAAAATCTCCATTAGAGCAGGGCTGCCTGGAGGTCGCCATGAGGAGAATCAGGGGGTCACTGCTCCACTGTAATGCCTTCACACACGAGGTTAGAGGTGAGCGCTGTTGACATTCCTCCCATGACTCTGATAGCATGATTGATCTACCGGAGCGAGGCTCTGGAAGGTACACTCCCCACTTAGCTCCTGAACTTAAACATTTATGTTTGGTCCTGTGTCTTTCAATCTATCTCTTCTTCTTTCTCTTTGTCTGTCTGTGCACCTCTTTCTCCCTCTCTCACCTAAATGTCTGGTGGATCTCCAAGCGAGGCTTTAGTGTCACACAGGGATTGACCTTGGAGAAACAGTACCAGAGAGTGTTTATCTGGCTTTCCTCTTAGCTAAACCAGATAAAAGAAGAGAGTCGTGATTGATCGCCCACTCTTCGCCTGAGCCTTCATAGGTTTTCTGTTAGCAGTTCCATGCGAGCTACAGTAGAGGGCTGTGAGTTATTGCCTTGTCAAATTCCACACCTTCTGAGTGCCGTTGGCCTTGGACGGGAGGTAAAGACTTTGACTCCTGCACAAGTATATGAGTGGTACTTTTCTTTTCCCTTTAATACATTCTAAGTTTTTACTGCCCCTTTGGACACGATGTGTGAAGTGATGGGGAAAAATTTTAAGTATGGTGTGCTAAGAAAACATGTACCAGACACAACATGAGGAGTATAGCATGGATTTTAGTCCCCTAACCTATGGGAACACACAGGTTCCTGGGGACAAAATAAAAGTGCGGATGAGAATCTTTCAAAACAGAGTTCTCGGCGATTACTTGCCAATAGTTTGGGGTGAGACGTTGTGTACCTGAAATGTCCTTACTGGGTGCCACACCTCACTCAACACGAAGGTAGACTGCCACCTTCTCCTGGATTTGTTTAAAAACAGAGAGAACAAAATGTTTCCTCATTACATGCAGGCTTTGAAAAATGAGGATACAATTATGATTTACAGTAAGCATACATTGAACAAAGCACACCCGGAGTTTCCGTAGGCCGGTCAGTCATTAGAGCCCACTCACAGTCCAGCTTATCTCTCCCAATCAAATACACCAGCCCCATAATACCCCAGGATGGACAAAATCACATTTAATTGGAGGTTCTTTATTTTTTCCAAGTCCTTTCAGCCTGAGCCTTTGAGTAAACAAACAAACAAACAAAGTTGGAAACAGACGGTCAGTGGCTGGGCGGGCTGGTCAGGG
Source organism: Sander lucioperca (assembly GCF_008315115.2). Classification (NCBI taxonomy): domain Eukaryota; kingdom Metazoa; phylum Chordata; class Actinopteri; order Perciformes; family Percidae; genus Sander; species Sander lucioperca. Next base: position 12,960,249 of record NC_050191.1, read on the forward strand.
TTCAGTCGCCGGGGCAACGGGATCCCGGGCCGTTTGTTTTCCCCCTGGGAGGTGAGGCGGGTGAGATCAAGGGGGGTGACTTGTTGTTTATTACTATAATTTGTCTGAGTGGCTCTGGAGAGATTTCAAGGCTCTTTGAAGCGGGGCTGGATGAAGCCCGGAGCGTGGCATGCTGTGCCGGGCTTTGGGCCCAATTTCCAATTCACCTACACCCCCGCCTCTACCCAATCTACCCCCTTTCTGTAATCTGCGTCCCAATCCTTTATCCTGAGCCGCGTCATCCCGGATCCTCCAGGATCTTAAGGGCCACACAAATGGAGAACTTTGCTCGGAAGTCAATCTCTCATGTATGTTTTTTTTAGGTTCTTACACCTCCACAAGTTAAATTACATCCCCCCCATACACAAAATAGAATTGGAAAAGCAAAGTGATTAAGTATGCTTCAAAGTCAAATCAAACATTGACGTTTGTTTTGAAGTGTGCACCATTTCACCAAAAAGAAGAATTTTTAGTGTTCTCCAGGGAGCGTGAATTGTTGGTTGTGACGCTGGTAGCAGTAATTTGGTTGGTGCAATATCTGTGTAAAGGGCACTAACATTTTTTGTAGTTTCACTTCAATGCGATGTGGTTAGTTGTTGCATAGTCCCATCTGTGATATAAACACTCCCTACGTTACTCTGTTCATTAGTTACTCTGAGTTGATTCAAATCACAGGGCAACGTACGGCGTGCCGAGGTCACAGGACAACTTGTTGCTGTGAGTTTTGACAGTCTGGTCATTTTGCCATCACCAGAACTGGACTCAGGAAAGAGAGACAGTTAACGCTAGCTGGACCCCCTCCTTTCTGTAACATGGGACCAATACAACACTTAGTGTGCAGGAGCTGCCAATGACTCAGCTGTTGTTGAAATATAACATGAATAAAAAATAACATCTAGTGGGAATAAATGCTTATGCTGCATTTGTGCAATGTCAGAAGAATGGGAAGAACAGGAAAAACACCCCTTATTCTGACTTGTGTTCACCAACTTGAAATAAATAAATAATAAATAACTTAAATTAGGTTTTTGTTAGTGCGTATTTGATGCGTCACTGAGTGGAACCAGGTACACACAGTGTGTACCTCTGAAGAAATTAGCAAAAACGATTGTGTTGGTATTAATTGGATTTTATTTTGATGTAACTACCAGCAGTGGTGCATTTACAGTGTGTGACATGTCTGCTAGTTAGCCTACCTTGCCAGCTACCACTTTCTGAGAGGAATACAAACTTAACAGCACGATGAGGATCAAATATTTCCATCTTTTTACAGTATATGTCATATCCTCTTTTGAAAAATATTAAAATATGCAATTGCAGTATCATTATAATAGTTTGTATTTGCTCAGACAAAAAGTGACAAGAATTCATAATAATTTATGTCAACGTCAACATTTTCGTTTTAAAAGCTGCCTTGGCTGTATGTGCAACCAGTGTGTGTGAGTGACTGTCTGCATGTGTCAGTGTGTCTGTGTTTATGTTGTATCCCTACATAGGAAGTCCTCTCATGCAGACCTTAGCCATCGTGTGCATGGCTGTCTGTCTGCTGTGTCCTGGACGGGGTGCGAGGGCTGCAGTCAGTCCCAGAGCAGGTTTAATTGGTGTCAAGCAGGCCTCAGTGAAAAGCCATCAGAGACTAGGGACGCTCAGCGAGACAGGAAACCTTTTATTAGGGGACTTCCTCCAACTGCATGATTCTCAGTGTCCCTGTCTGTCCTATTGTCTCTCCCCATATCCCTCCCTCTTAAAATCTCTCATCACCGCTCAGTTTCCATCTGCTCTCTTCCTCTCCCACTCACTCTCAGTTGGCTTCAAACATTTACTATTTATCACTCGTCCTCCCCCCCTCGATGCACGCTCTCTCCTTCTCTCTCTCTCAGTAGTATTGTTTTTTATGTCTGAAGCCTGTCCTTGAGTGAGTGAGGGAGTTTGTCTCTGGGGGAATCCGGTGACCACAGCGGCACACCAAGCCAGCCAGACTAATGATGAGAACACTTCCTGATATCCAGCAGACACACTCACACACACACATCACACACATCATACACATCATACACTCACACACACACACACACACACACACACACACACACACACAACCAATCATACAATGAGACAGATGCACATCTACGCAATTTTAACCCTCCTAATTATTACCAGACCAGTCAAGTTATTAATTTAAATATTTGATAGTGTTTTATATCAGATGACTTTCAGGTAATGATACATTAAAAAAAAAAAATAAAAAATAAAAACTAATATCAAATTTTCTAAAAACAAATACACTCATGCCTCCACTTGTTTTAATGCCCATATGCAAAAAAACTAAGAAATATGAGAAAATGAGACGATACAACAGAAGCTTGCTTTGCTGTGCCTGCTTCTCTTCTTCTTCTACTACATCGTCATAACATGCCTCCACTCCCCCACAGAGCACCATGATGCTAGATTATTTAGATAATCTTCACATCATGTCCTTTTGAAAATATTTGCATAAAGGTAGTTGATGGAAATTTGCACTGACTCATTTACTGTGCTGAAATTTCAGAAAAAGGCCTGTTTCACAGCAGACATTTTTAATTGCCATAGTAGGGAATGCACAGGTGTTACTAATAACATTAATGATGGCTCTGTTCTATTCAAGTGTCGCAGTAAGCCAAGACAGTGTAAGAGCCAGAATGGACATAACCCAGGACCCTGAATTTTATTGTTTACATTTGTGCTTGTCAAAATGTCTTCTTTGAAAAAGCTTTAAAATGTGTTTGTTTTGATTGAAACAGAAGGAATGTTTCAGTTTATTAATTCACCAAATTAAGAATGCCTGTGGCTTTTCATAACACGCACACAGACATTTGCATAAATATACACAAACCACAAACACATCCACCCATACATGTACATAAAGACAATGGAGCAGCTGTACAGTGCAAGTGCTGCCTGCAGTGTTTTGTCAGCAAGTTTAACTGCAACAGTAACGGTAACTGCAATTACTGTTGCACAAGAGCAGTCAGACAGAGAAAACACACACACACACACACACACACAGTGCAGTGTAGACAGCTTCTCTTCCTACACATGCTGGCACACACACACACACACACACACACACACACACACACACACCTGCCTTTCAGGTAACTGAAGATATGATACAATACAATCACTTGGTTTTACATTTAAATATCAAGCAGTTGTGTTGTGATGACAATACTTCTAGTCATGTCTTTTAAAGTGAAACAGTGCCACATGTGTTATAGGGAAGTCTCAGTAAATTTCCAGGCTTAACTGAACAAGGAGTGCACAAACCACAATGGGAGAACATACCATTCTGTGCCGGTTTGGGTACGTCACAGTAGACCTGTGAAGGGGTAAAACCATCTTTGTAACAGGAACCAGGAAACGAGGACAAGCAGAGACTCATCCTGACAGCTAAGCTGGAACGGTGGACGCCTAACTGCCATTGTTACGAAAGCCCGCACAAAGTTCGTTTGTTTCATGACAAGACAAGCTTGCACACTTTCCAGCGAAACTATCTGGACAATCTCTGTGTACCTGCAGGACTGGGGATGTGTTTTAAAAACAATCAAGCAGGTTTTGGCCTTGTTTCCATATCAACTGCTGAAAATGCCAGTGAAAAAAAAAAAGAAAGCATCCCACCGTTTATCTTACAACTAGACACTCTGCAATCAGCCCTCCTGCCAATCTCTTTTTCTCTCTTTGTTCCTTTTCTCTGCTTTTTTGCCAAACTCTTCTTTTCTTTTCTTTCAACCTCTACACCTCTCTTTTACTCTCTCTGAACCACAACTCCACCACCTCCCCCTTTTCTCCTTTTCTCTCTTTCATTTCATTTATTCCTGAATGCCACCCTTTTCTCTAAGTCCCCATTTTTTTCTATCTGCAACCCCTACCCTCTCTCCACTTCTTCTCCACCCCTCTCTTGTTCGATCCCTGACTCAACTTTCACATTCCTGGAGCATTCCTGTAGGATTAGCCTTCAGCATTCTCAGGCTATGCAGAGGCCACAGCCCCCCCACTGTGACGGTGGCAGGCACTAACGGACGACAAAGTGTGTGTGTGTGTGTGTGTGTGTGTGTGTGTGTGTGTGTGTTTTATCCTCGCACTCTTTCATCAGCACCCTCCTCCTCCTGCTGCCCCAGCTCCATCGTGCTCAGATCACAGTCAGCAACCATCAATCCCCCACCCCCCAGTGTCCTGGCACAGAGAGTACCTGTGCACGTCCCAGCAGATGCACACATACATGCAGACGTAAGCAGTTATTCAACAAATTATCAAATTAGTGAGAGCACTAATGATTATTAGCATTTACATTTTTGTCCAAATGCATGCTATGAAAATGTCAACTTTCTGTCAAATACCTGACAAGCCAAGGAGACGTGTCACATTGATGGCCACAGTGTTTGAATAACCCAGTGGTGGAAGAAGTATTCAGATCCTTTACTTAAGTAAAAGTGGGAATATCAGTGTAAAAATACTCTGCTGCAAGCAAAGGTTCTGCAATTAAAATCTTACATAAGAAAACATGCAAGTATAAGCAGACCCCTACTTAAAGTATCAAAAGTGAAAGTACTCAATGCAGGAAAATGGGCCCTGTGAGAGTTGTATTATCATATATTATTATCATTATTAGGTTCTTATTATTGATGCATTCATGTGTAAGCTGTATTCTAATGCTGTAGTATAATTGTAGAGCTGCTGGGTTAGATGTAGAACCATGCATTGTATTTTATCAGCACACCATATGTTTTATATGTAAAATATTAATCAAGAAAGAAACTAATAACTATAGCGGTCAGATAAATGTAGTTGAGATAAAAATGATAATATTTCCCTCTGAAATGTAGTGAAGTAAAACAGTTAGGTAGCATAAAATATAACACTAAAGTGTAGTACTCTTCAGTACAGTACTTGAGTAAATGTACCAGTGACCTCTGGAAAATGCAGTGTAAAAAAAACAACTCTAAATTAAAATAGAATTATAAAAGAAACAGTAAATTGTAATGTTTGCAATCCATTTTATCTAATATTAGGTTTGATAATTCATTTCTTTAAAGCTACTAAAATATGTTGTCACAAATAATTAATGTATTTATAACTTAATAATTAATTTCCAGTCTTGTTGAGGAAAAATCTTTAATTCTGTCACTTCATCATAACAGCTTCAACATTAGCTTAAATGCCTTTGCTGCTCATCCCAATTCAAGCCGTACTTTATACAAACAGAAAAGAAAAAGTCAATTGTTTATCCATCTTTTCTCTTGCTCCATCTCTCTGATGGAGTGTACAGCTGCCTGCGGCACCATCAGCACACCAAGTAGATTAATGTTTATTTCACTCACACTAATGATCCTCAGCATCAAGGGTGGAATCTAGTGTTGATCCACCCCAATTACTGTCAGATTGACCTGCCCAGTTGTTTCACCAGGAAAGATGGGACTAAGAAAAAGTAAATGATAAACTAAAGAAAAAAAGGACCAAAGGTTATAAAATATTGTGGCATATGCAGAGACACAATATAGTAAATTGATTCATGCGGTAGAGTACACCTATCTCCGCTCTTCCCCTGCCTCCCTTCCTTTTTTATCCGAGCTTTCAAGTTAAAAGTAAAGCACTATGAGGTAATCATGGCCTTTTTCCTGTTTGCTCTTCTGTTTCTATAAGGGGGCTTTGTGTTGAGTCAGTGTTACAAGCCAAACTAGTAGCACTGGCCTACCACATGTGGAAACACTCACATCACCTCCCAGGACAAAAAACTTGGCAAGGACAGATGGGAGGAGGGGGTGAGGGCGAGAGAAATAGAGAATGAGTGTGTGTGGGTGAGACAGAGAGAGAGAGAGAGACCCTTTTTGCTCATAAGTATCACCTTACTTCAGCCAAAATAAAAGTGTGATCAGAGCCAAAGACGCACCTCAAAAACCTCTCAGCTGTTTCCCTCTTCTCTCCTGCCAACATGACTCATTTTTATCCGCACCTCCCCTCCCTCCCTTCCTTTTCTCTCCCCCCTTTTTTTCATAACCCCAGTCTCACTCAATTGCCTATCCAAGAATGTTTGCACATAATTTAGCACTGGATCCCTTCCTGTTTTTCAAAATGCATTGTTTCTCTCAAGTATTCAAAATCTCTTTTATACCCACTCCGTTGTTTTTGCTCAGCTCTTTCTGCTCTGTGTACCTCAACTCTTTTCATTCTCTCCGCTGCTAATTTCCCTCCTTATCTATCCTTATATCTAAATCCCTCTCTCCTGTCTCATATTGCAGCTCTTTCTGTAAATGTACAGTACAGTATTCTGTTCCTCCACATCAAGCTGATTGCTTTCTGTCAGAGTGTACTGCTGTAGGGGCCCCAGGGGGCCCGGTTCCTCACATCTAAACATCTGTCCATCCCATTACCGTAGCTGCTGCCGAACTTGAGCCCCTTTTACTCATGCTGACAGCAACACTGGCGAGAATGGGAACGATATCCAAGGGAATGCCGGCATTCCCGGGTGTCTCCTCAAAGCTCCTGATTATGTGAGCCAGCTGGTTGAGAGACGTGAGGAGTCGCCAGGCGGCGTTCCGCAGGGCATCTGATAGGGCCCCGGATGTTTTCATATGGGTATGGAGCATGTACAGGGATCAGTGTGAGGATGGGAATGCCTGCCCTGCGCCGGGCATCAGTCGACTGGGTCGTTTGGTTGGAATGTGACTCAGGAAACCCATAATGGGGCTTACTGTATGTGCTGTCAGGATGACTGTTGTCTTTTAGCACTGTGAGGTACAGAGGAAACGGATATGCCCAGGGGTGGTGGTAGTGGTGATGATGATGATGATGATGATGATGATGATGATGATGATAAGAAAAACAACAATCACTTTCTAACTAATCAAGATGGAAGCAGAAAGATACAAGCTCACGTAGCTGAACAACCCGATCTCCTGGAAATTACCTTTATATCCTACTGATTTGCAGCAGCAAATACATTTTAAGGGAACTGTAATGCAGCCTGGATTACGTTTTTTGTCAACATAATATGGAAACGTTGTTAATTAACATATCTGCCAAGACACAAAATGTTGACACTGAATACATCTGCAAAACATTCCCTGACAACGTTCATTAGTCTTCTTACATTATCAGCTCTTGTAATACCATGACCAAAGGATCAAAATCAATCGAGCAGAAACAGATCTATCCTCTTTTTTATTTTACACATTCATTTTACTTTTCAAAATGTGGCAGCAATATTACCCACAATGCAACTCGACCACCGACAGCTCAGTCAGAGATTCGGGTGCCGGTAGTCTTAAGGGGGCTACAGAGGTCTGGGAAGCTCACTTCTTTGTAACTCCACACCGACGCTATCAATCCGATTTTGTGCAGTTTCCTCTGGAGCCACAAGAGGCTTTATACAACTTTTTTCACAAACGCAGTAGTACTACTCAAGACCTGTAAACACACTTGTGTACACATGTGGTGGAGTTCCACTTTATGGTTCGTTTGATACTGAAAAAGTAAAAAGTGACTTGAGGCAGAAGACATAATTAGTTTACTAATATTTAGCAAAAATCACGATCTTTCCCTGACCTTAACCTTAGTGGAACTCAGGATACAAACCCTGGCCATCGGTTTTAAAGTCCTGTGCTTTGTATGGCTGCCATCCACCCCAACCACGCTCTGTATCTTGTGTGTGGTACATAAATGCAAAAAACTTTGTGGAAGAACAATTAGTATATGTCTCGAAAGAGTCAAGGGGAAAAGTCAATTTTTACTGTCTGTGCAGCCTCTGAGGCGTGAAAATACAGCAGCTTCTGAATAGCAGCAAAGCTGTATTTTCAACTGGCATTGACAGAGGACAAGCTGCCTCTGCTCTGCAGGGATAGTTTATAGCAATTCCAGGGTGAAACTGGAATTTGTGGACGAACAAGCCAGAGAGACAGTTCAGATCCATCAAACCCATCCATCAAACCCAGGCATAGTTAACCAGCCAGAACCTTTGCCTGAATAATTACTCAAAACAGGACTTGTTTCGGCCATTTTTTTGTTTTCCAACTTTGTCAAGTGTCAGTGAGCAGGTGATGCCAGATGGGAGCTGATCCTCAGTGATTTGTCCTTCAGATGGACTAAACTGAATCATTCCCCAAGCGTTGCTGTGACTTTGACCTCCTGTGTGGCCGGATCAGATAAGAGCTACAGGTAAACACAAACACTGTGAAAGGAGGGAAAACAAAGCTCCAATGATAAATGACTTTGACATACACAAACACACACACACACACACACACACACACACACACACACACACACACACACACACACACACACACACACACACACACACACACACACACACACACACACACACACGTACACACACACACACACACACACACACACACATAGATACACAAACACACACACACACACACACACACACAGATACACGAACACACACACACACACACACACACACACACACATACATACACGAACACACACACACAAACACACGCACACACACGAACACATACACACACAAGCAAGTGACCTATCATCTTTGATTGTGGCACATTGAGTAATGAGGGGTCATTTGCCTCAGTTAAATATGTTTAGGTTGTAGGGGGGGTAAACGACCAGAGGCATAACCACATGCAGACACACTAACAAAGAGTCATACACATACACAGATGCTCCCTTAAATGCATATAAATAGACATCTACGCCTTTACACACTCCTACTAACAGAGAGAGAGACAACCACATGCAGATGCATACACACATGCATACAAATTTGCAGATGCTTCTTCATGTGCACACACACACACACACACACACACACACACACACACACACACAAACAGACCCCTCCACACACACTACGCACTTGTCTTGTGTAAGTGAGATGTCTTCTGTTTCAACAATGTGTGCAGTGTGCGCTGCCTGCCTTTTCTTCCCTTGGCAGAGTTACCCAATCCCCTGACACGCATTCTGCATGGATGACGGCGAGCTCTTCTCATGACGCCGCCGGAGCCACCCGTTTAGTTCCGCCTCGACTCTGTACACGCACAGTTCACAGGGTCAGAGGGCCGAGGGGTGCCGCCGGGGTGGGACCGACTCTGTGTGTGAGCGGTTATAAAGAACTCAGAGCATAGAGTCTGTAATGGACAGCTTTGATCTGTCCAGCTCGTCCTTGTCCGAAAATGTAACATCTAACCGGGCCTCTTGTATATTTAGTCCCAGTACAGTGCCATACAGTGTGGACTCAGAGAAATATTAATGACCCTGGTTGTGATCTCTGAAGACCAGAACGCAGGAGTTCAAACCACTGAAAGCACCGAAACCTTGTGTTGACCTTGCTGGAAATCAGCAGATAGAGTGGGATTGCGTGTGTGAGTGTATGTGTGTGAGTGTTTGCATTTGTGTGTGCTTGCCTGTGGCTATTCCCTCACCTCCGCTGACCCCCAAGAAAGAGCTCAAAGGCACAGAGGTGACACAATCTGACCCCTGACAGAATCCTAGCCAAATTAGATAACTCCAGTCATTTATTATTGCAGGTCGTGACGTTCCACGGATACCATGAGAACGTGCTCCAGAATCAACGGGCAGGTCGAGACCTGCCTTTGTCAAATCAAAGAGAGGAACATTGACTGCATTAGTGTTAGAGAGTGAGTCAGCAAATCAGGCCAGTCGATTTTGGCACGAGCCTCAGTTCACATGTGGTAACCCATTTCAGAATACACTTTGAAGGGCTTTACAGCTTGATATCGTGGGAGAATGAAGTGAAATATTTGAATCAAAACCAAATGAAATCTCAACCCTTTGTCCATAATTGATGGATTTTTTTTGCGCAAGCTTCTGCATGCAGCGCCTAAGCCAGCAACACCCCAGAGCCTCTCCCCAGCTGATTCCCAGAGAAAACAAGTTGCGCGCCCATGAGACTTTCAATTAAGACACACTGAGCTGGTTACACTGAGCCTGAGGTCTGGCATGCAGCTTCCATACTCTCTCACTTTTTATGATGCTCTCCAATCTCTAAACTCACTTATTATATAATCATATTGCAGAGGCCATAAAACAAAGGCTTGTTGTGTATGAACATGCACTGCGGTGTATATGTGCCTGTGTGTAGAGGTGTTTCTGGGAGTGTATTGTGGGAAAGTGTGTCAATAAATAATTGCCTTTTGTATAGCTCTTCTTTATCCCAGTGTGAGCGTTTGTGTGTATGCTTGGGTGTATTCTGCGCAAACACACAAGTGAATGCAAGATTGTGCCATTAGGAACGGGTTGTGTGTACGTAAGTACTGTAGACTGGGGTTTGGCATGACTGTCTGAAAGTCTGGCAAATAGTGGATGAAACTGGCCCGGGGTCATGTTGTCATGCCGCATATTGCGTAAAAACACAAAAAAAAACACATGGAACATCGGGAGCTGCTACAGCAAATTTTAACAGCAATTTGATTACATAGTACCTTTACCTCTTAAGCATCATTCTGCCTGGTTTACAACTGTATATTCAAAAGCTTTATATTTCTGCTTTGGGCCTGTAAGTTTTTACCGGGCCTATTTCTTTAGTAGAATGTAGTTTGAATAAAATCTAAGTGCTTTCACAATGCTCACATTTGACTTGTTTAGCACCAGTAAAATATATGAAATAGCGGAAATATAACAGCTTCTAAAGATACAACCCTTATTGTCTGCTATTATATTTGAGTGTCTAAGTGAGAATCGTATGTACTACATATTTAAAACTCCCGCGATAGAACAAAAAACTGTCAACGTTCTGCACTTTACTTTATACTAACAACCCAGCAAAGTAAATGGTAAATGGATTTCATTAATATACCGCCTTTCTACCTTACCGGACGAAGCTTTACAATTTGCCTCTCATTCACCCATTCACAACACAGTCATACACCAATGGTGGCAGTGTCAGAGTGGCAGAGCCGGGGATTGTACCGCCAAGATTGTGATAAAAGGACGATCCGCTCTACTTCCTGAGCCACAGCTGTCCCCAAGAGTAATGCATTACATTTTATAAAGGCTAAAAGTATGCATGTGCAACACTTTGCCTGCAAAATAAGGTGGTTTGTAAGTGTCCAAAATGTCAATTTACAGCTCATTATTAAGTTTGTTAGATAGTATAGAATAGTGAATGAATGAACAATGGAGTGATTTTGGATACAGCCACAATAGAATAGAAAATAACTGAATAGAATTAAACAGAACAGAAAATAATATAACCAAACAGAATAGAACAGAATTGCACGAAACAGAACACAATAAAACAGAACAGAGTAAAATAGAATAGAAAAGAACACAATAAAATACAATGGAAGAGAATGGAGTAGAATAAGATCAAATACAAGAAAATGGTTGGGCTTATATATCTTATATACAAGTATAAACAATAATGGATAGTAGGAGATTCTTTCCAGCCCCCTCCTACACATCCTGCCCCCTGTAGCTTCTCATGTGCTCCTCAGGACCTCCACTTCCTTCCAGGGTTACAGCCCAGGCCTTGGCCTTTCACCAGGTGGCTCCTGTCCAGCCAACAACCCTGCACATCCCACCCTGTCTCGGACACAAGACCACCTAATTGAACTGTCTGCAGTTACCTTTCCACGCTTTGTGAGACCCTCTGATTTCTGAGTCTGCTCAAAACTCATTTTGTAGCTTTTGTTTAATAATCAGTCTTCCTAAAGCATACCAAATAGGAAAGGATGTGACAAGGGAAATACCTGCAAGTAAATTTAGCATACTTTTTACAGTCAGTTGAGTGTGACTGACATCCTACCTTATGCTGAAGTATATTCTCGCACCACACCCTTTCAGCACTCTGCAGGAAATAACAAAACATGAATGATTTTCAACCATTCTTAGCCAGTTTCCATTACATATCCAGCAGCTCTGTCTTCCTGCCTCTGTCTGTCCCTCAACTCACTTCCACTCTCCTTACAATCCCACTGAGCCTGTGTGTGTGTTTGTATGCTTTGTACACAACAAGTAACCAAGTGTGTTTTATCTCCTTGATTTCTACATAATCACAGGTTCAAGCTCTTTTTTTCTCTGCTTATCTTGTTTGAGCTTTTGTTTGCCTGTGTGTGTATACATGTGTGTTCTGTGCTCATGTGTGTGTGTGTGTGTGTGTGTGTGTGTGTGTGTGTGTGTGTGTTATTTAAAGGAAAAAGCACGGCGGATGTACAATAGGGACTCCTGCCAGACACCTCAGTAACAATCAGAGGGTCTCCGCTCAGTTTCCTGTTTGACTTTTTATTGGCTGCATGCAGTCATCACCGCCGCGACACAGACAGGAAGTGCTGCACCACTACGTGATGGACAAATGGACAGGAAGATTAAAAACACGAGGAGAGAATGTGCGGATACACTCCCTAATCTATTTCAGGCTTTGAAAATACACACAGACACACATAGGCATGAACACACACACACACACACACACACACACACACACACACACACACACACACACACACACACTAAGGATGCTTTGCTTCCTGCCCTTTGCCACCAGTGAGTCAGACATTTTTACTTTTGCTGTGTTTTGTTTTGAATACCTTTTTCTTCCTTTCAGAAGAAACATCATCAAGCCTGTTTTGTGGACATGTGAAAAAGCCACCAGTGTGTATACAGTGTGAGTGTTACGGTTGCCACTTCAACAAAATACATAGTATAAGACCACACCTCTCAGAGCTAATTTAACACTTTAACACATTATTTCTCATACAAATTATAAAATTGAGTTTATAATAGAATAACCCATCCAGCCACTGAAGCAGATACAACTCTGCTGATTCCTTTAGGTAGGTTAGATCATTTTAGCTAACTTTAGCTAGATAATGCTGTGTAAGTGACATCACTGAGTCAGTTCACAGACTCTCTCTTCTTCTATAGCTCCAATCACGTTTGTTTACAATAACTTCCAGGTAGAAAACTCCTGTGTCCAGTACATACAATTTAAAGGCGCTGAGCAAATGGGGGCAAGGGACAACTGGATATACTCTCATCTCTATCAACTTAGATGCATGTTTGATTATTTCATATTTAAACCCTTCACTTACATTAGGTTGGAGACCTGATTTAACTGTTGGGCTACAGATTTAAGAAAATGACAGAATCCAAAACTAGCAGTTAGTCCAACCGGCGGTGAGATGTTACTGTTCCTAACCCTAGATTGGGTTTATCAAAGACACAAAGCAAAATAAGCACAGCAGAAACATCAGACCACCATGTTTAACTATATATCTTCAAAAGTTACAGTTAAGGCTGAAAATGACAACAGAAATACAATTGATTCGTACAGTGTGAGCCATTGGTTACAGTCCTGTTTTTTTAGAGGCGTGTCTACACCTCCTTCTCCATGCCCATTCCCATCTCCCAGCCCTGTTCCCAGCGGAGTTCCCAGTAATCAGCGCTCCTTTGATGGGGAAGCAGTGCAAGGAGAGGCACAAGGGATTATGACTGAAACAGCCGGAGCTTTGGTTACGGTCTCTATGATTTCTAAGCCAGCACAACGGCAATCTGGGAATTTTCCACTGAATGACAGAAAAAGAGATGGTGGGGAACATGGCTTGCACACGTGATCACAGAAAAATGTACACAAGACATATGTGCACTTTTATGTGCAAGGAAAAGAATGCACGAAGCACCCGATATATACAGTGACGACAAGAACTACAATAACTGCCTGAATGCGGCTCAATTAAATTCACATGTATGCGGTTAGTTAACACACTTGTTTCAATACACAAGGAGAAGTTATGGAGGCAGTGGTGAACATTTTGACCATTAGACAAAAGCATGGGGCCCCCAACAACCAAGGGCCATATATCCTTACTCACACAGTAACGCAACATTAAGATGCAAACTCATCTAAAATTAGTTTTGCTGCTCTACTAATTACCAGCTCTCCTTTTCCCATTATCTCGAACAAATTGTTAACACAAACATCTCCCATTATTTCCTTTCATCTTATTTGATTTTATCCTTATTTTATTATTATGTGTTCTCCCTGACTATATTATCATCAAAGCTCCTATTAAGAAACATCCCCACCAGGGATGAGTTATAATAGACCACTTTATTACACATTCATTTTAAGATCTTTAATTCCCCAAAAGAGTACATCTTTCATATTACTGTATTGGTGTGAGCTGGGTATTCCATTACATCATGACCTTCTTTCAGGGCCTCATTAGCCTGCCCGTTATCTCATTAGCAAATTGAGTGGACCTTGTTAGCACCTGTAATCTCCACCAGGATGTTGCTGGTTAACAGGGTGCTGTTAATGAGATTGATTTATTGGATACGCAAGTGCTCCACTTTTTCTTTTTCTCCTTATTTTTTTTTTTACCATTTTGGGTAGATTTCTGCTCTCAGTGAGTCTGAAAAGGGCTGTGTTGGAAAAGCATTTTATCACCATGAACGACACCAGCCAAGGTCAGTGGTGTATGTTTGTGCATCATCCTACCAACTTAAAGCTTGCAGTCATACATTTTGACCACAGCAGTACGCTGCTGTTAAGATGGTTGAGAGGAATGTTTAACTTAATAGATAGCAGCCTCCTCTTCTGCGTTGGCAACAACAAACACACAAATACATTTAGAATAGCAGGAAGAGAGGTTTTCCCTTTAAAATAATGACAAACAACAAACAACAGCTCTGTGTTTCCTTTTAAAGAGCTTGTTTGAATTACTCCTTTATTTGTGTTAAGGGCCTGTGCATTTCTGGAAGTGGAAAGCCTGAGGAAAGAGGGGGTGGGGATGGAAAGTGGAGGGTGTCCTTTGGGTTAATTTGGCCCTATTTTGTTGGTGGTCATGCTAAAGCTGTGTATCGCCAAGAGGGACATGCTGTTTGGGATGGAGGGAGGGTGGGAGTGGGGGGGTGATTTTTTTTCTTTAGAGGGGACAAAAATGCACAGAGGAAACACTGGTAGCACTTAAGAAAAGCCAAATAAACAATTTGGGTCCAAATGATTCACAGGTGCGGGCAGGCAGGACCGCCATCTGCAGCGGGGCCTACGGTGGCACTCCTCCAGCCGCAGCGGTGGCATGGTCCTCCGTAAGAGCACGATTATGTAATCACCTCAGCTGTCGGTAGGGCTCAAACCAAACCACAGAGGGAGGGAAGATGGGCGCTGTTGACTTTTTGGTGTTGCTGTTCAGAATTTGTCTTCCAACAGCACTCCATGAATAACTCTGTGTGCTCGCATGTGTTCAGAGTTCTCACATTCCCTGTGAATTTTAAGAGTCTGCTATGAGTATGCTGTACTTGACAACTGGTTAGTCGCTATTTCACAACACCTCTTCTTTCTGTAAAGCTGCGGTCACACCACAAAGTGAACTCACTCGTCCACGTGAAAAAGGTGGAGCCAAAAGCTGGGTGAAGTAGTGACTACCCACAGAGATAGTTGGTAAACTGCTTTAGCTGGCGAGCTAACTGTTAACTGGCTAGCAGGCTGGGCTAGTGTTATTTAGTCACAATAGCTCCCAGAGGTTCTCTCAATGTTCTCTCTAGTGTTCAGTTTACTTCCCCCTGGCATTTTGTTCACCATTGCACACCATTTTGTTCAATAAGGAGTGATTGAAGAGGAAAAATAGAGCTCTCAAAGCTGAAGAGCTTGCTAACGGTCAATTAGCAAACTTGTCAGCTCATTAGCTTAGCTCAGTTGCTAATGGAACAAGTTTATTCACAAGATGTATTTGTACAGGCTTCCTTTACTTTGTACTCTCGGGCTCTCTGTCCCCTCAAAAGGTCAGCACTGTCAAGATGGTTTGCTATTGGTCAACGATGCAAATTTACGGGTCCAAGTTCACCAAGGCTAAACTCTATGCAGAACATTCACACGGTTTAAAGTCGTCTTCTCAAGCGGATCTTCTGATTGTTTTAAGACTGGTGTGACAAAAGCTTAAGATCAGCTAGGGTGGCTGAAGAAGTAAAAAATTTTTAACCAAAATCTCACAAGTTCTGACAGAAAACAAAACTTTCTGAATGGGAGAACGTTTGTTATAACAGCATGCATTTAAAGATTTCAGATTATTCCTGCAGGACTGGAAACTGGAAAAGAGCATCAACATTTAAGTAATCTCAATGCACTTATGCCGGTTAAGTCTCTGAGTACAAAACAACTCAATAATGTTCAAAAGAGGCGCCAAACACAACACACACAATGCAGCTTTTTGAACAACCCTCCTTTCAATTATGGCCACAGCGGTCAAAATCTTAACTTGATTAGTGGGATAAACATCAGCTCAAAAGCATTAGTGCGGTATGGTAAAGTGGTGACCTCACTGATAATGCATACACACACTTAGCAAGCACTAAAACTAAGCTCAGCATGGGCAGCTGCCAAGGCCAATCAAAGCCCTCTGTACATCCTGGGAGCAGCTGTCGCGTCCAATCGTAGCTGCACGTGTGTCATCTGCCTTTCAGTTGGAAATGAAGTTTAGAATAGCACAGTGTGAACCCAACGGCATCACTCTTTCTGGTTGCATGTGTCTTCTCGTCAGGGGAAAGAAAGGATTGCATTTATTAAAACTGAAAGTCTCATACAGATTAAAAATAGATTTTTTAGAGAAATGTGGCCAAAAGATTTTAGTGATAAATTGAAGAACAAAGCGTCAAAGACTACAGTTGATCTAACACAGCTTTGCAACAGAAGCCTAAAACTAAATATCTTTTATCTCAAAACAAACCCAGCTTCTTACTTTTAATTGTCATGAAAAAAGTATTGATCTATGTTATCTCTTTTTCTCTATGATCCCTCTAATAACAAGTTGGTCTAGTCACCTTCCCAGCAGGTGGTGGAGTCTGGGACTCCCACTATTTTACCCACCATTACATTCCCTATTAAGCCATCAAAGTCCTATCAGTGCACACAAGGACCCAGGCAGACTCAGGTGACCTCGGGTGACCTGTGTGCAGGTCAGTTCCTGTGCCTAGGGGTGCCTCGGGGCTCGTGATGAGCCAAAGGTCATGTCAAGGGGGGGAAAGAGGGGACGATGGGAAAGGGATTTAAAAAAATAAAAAAATAAAGATGGAAGTTGCCCCCTCCAACATGCACACACAACTCAGTCCTGATTATCTAAGGATAACCAACTGAGGTGTAAGTGTTCTCCAGAGGGGGGTGGGACAGAGAGAAGCCCTGTTTCCTTCGCTTCTGAGCACAAAGTGTGTCTGTGGTGAAGTCAGCTGGTGACAGCTGAACGCTCCCAATCTGTACACCTCAGCCAACTACTGCTTCACAGACTTACTGAAAAGCCTGATTCATGCATTCATCCTGGTAGCAAAATGATTCACAGCTTATACACACACACACACACACACACACGCTACACAAACACATTTGGACCCCAAGCAGGAGCTGAGAGGTCTTAACACAATCACCTTTTCTTCTTTGTTGGAAGGCAGGAAAAACAGTGGTGCGACACGGCGGCTTCTCTGCCCATGTGGAAAGACTCATGGGAGATTATCGCAGTGTAGCCTGGGCCGAGGCCGAACAAGGGCCCAGCTGTTGAACAGGAAGTCACCTCCGGCATGGCAATGCGCCGCCAGCAGTCCTCCTTGCTGCCTGGCCGGCAGCCGGTTGAGGGAGGAAAGTCAAAACTGACACTGATACAACAAAGTCTCAAGAAAGCTTCCAGTGTGCTCAGACTGTGTGTGTAAATTTGAGAGAGGCAGAGAGACGGTGGATGGAGAGCAGTTGGACACAGCGATGGACATACAGAAATATATATATAGAGAGAATGAGGAAGTGAAGTGTATACAGGGGAGGATGAGATTGATTGAGATTGAACATTTCTCAGGTTGAATAAATCCGGTGCAGTTCCTTTGCAGTGGGAGTAAATGTATGCCTTTACAAAGAGGTGCTTAATACTGAACGGAAATCTGAACCTGATGGGAAATCAAGTTGAGAAAGTGAAAGAAACTGTCCCACAGCTGCAGTCCCATTAAAGTGAACTGTACTGATGTTGCCCTCACAATGGACATCTGATGGAGCAACCACAAAGAAATGTTGTAAACAATCTTTCGAATGACATTTACTAGCAAGATTGTGCCACAATCTGCGCACAGCTGAGCCATACGGCTTCTTTTGACGTCTAGAGCTTTGATGCGGCTTCAGATGTGCCGCCTACACAACTGCAGAGCTGAGGAAAGAGGGAGAGAAAAAGAAATTTGTTGAAAAGAAAAAAAAAATGAAGGGACAGAGATGCATAGAGAAAACACAACCTCCCTGCCAGAGAGAGAGAAACACACTCAGTCATTAGCATTGCAGATGCTAGCGATAGAAAGTGTGAATGGGCCTCATGCATACAGCCTGAATCTGAGCATTGTCTGAGGACTGTGTAGTAGTCTTACTGTACGGCAGAGTGTGGGAGTGGAGTTAGAATCCAGTGTTCTGCAGCGGTCGGAATTCACTGTGGACATGTGTGGGATTCAAGGCTTTCCTCTTATCACAGCCAAATGTCAAAGTGAGGATGTAACGGCGCGGAAACAGAATAAAGCATAGCAGGAATACTTCTCAGGCTGTGTCAGCGGCATACTTTACATTCAGCAGCAAACTCAAGTGAGGCACTCTTATTTCAGCTTCCAGACCTCCAGCTGATATGAAAATCCTCAGTTTCTATTTCTGCACACACAGTTGCATAGCTGATTACCACTTATCAGACAATAATTACACTGCTTTATAAATCCAGATACTGGTGATGTCCGCAGTCTAATCAGTTGTAGAGTTTACACTATGATCAAGTCTGATAAGTGGGTAAAAGGTGAGGTAATCCCCTGTAACTTGTTGACAGCACAGGCTGCCTTTGTAGTTTTGAGTTATCTCCTGTAACCTCCATGATACATCATCCAACATGATCAAATGCAGCCTAACAATGTTAGCTCTGCCCTAACCACAACCTACACTCCCTCATGACCCTCATTAACCGACTACGTCTGGCCACTGCATGGTCCATCAGTTCTGTTTGAAGTGTGCGTGTGTCACTGTCTCCTCCAGCTCTGGGACAGATGACCCGAAGACCTTGTCCTTCAGAGGCCGGACGATCAATACATACAAGGGCTCCTCCTGCTGTCATCAAACATGCTGAATCTGCGTGTGTTTAAACGAACATGTGTAATTGTACGTGCAAGTGTGTGTGTGTGTGTGTGTGTGTGTGTGTGCAAGCATCTAATCCTACCAACAGCTGGTGTAATTCTGATTCAGCAGACTGAGAATCAATATAATGAGGGGTGTAGCAGTTGATTAGCATAAACATGTCTATTGATCAGGAGTGTTTGTGCTGAATATTCCCCGATGCACACTGCTGGGTGTTTAAGCACATGGCTCACTAATCTATAGGCTCATAGTAAACCCCATTTAACTATTGAGAGCATGGACATTTACAATGTGGCCATTTAGCTGCTGCTTCTTTACTAAGTAACTTAAAAATGAATGATAAAGTTACATACCTTGCTCAATGGCACCTTGGCTATCAAAACTATTTTTATTTTCTGTACACATATAAGTAATGCTAATTGTTTCAGGTTTTTAAAGATTTCCACAGAACCTACAAACTGTTTCACCTTGATTTTATGACCTAATACATCAAGAAGTTGTGTTTTTTTGCTGAAAGAGGACAGCACCGTTTTTAGTACTAGGTCCTCGTGCACTGTTCAGAAAATACTTCTGGAAAGGAAAGTAAAGAGAAGAATGGTGATAAGCGTAATTGAGTGGCTGATTATGCACCAGCACCGTTATTTTTTATGTGATTTTCTGCAAGAGTTTTGTACTGTTGAACTTTCTCATAGTCATAATGGAAATCAAATAAAAAGAAGCCCTACATATAAGACATATCCACAACTATATTTAGCATCAGAACACCCTCCCAATGTAGAGAGCAGTGCCAAAGCAATATGTAATAGAAACGTCTAGCTTTTTTCCTGTAATATATCAAATTATAGGAGGAAAGGATACGCACATAACTCACATCTTGTATTTTTCTACCTTTGAAAAAGAGAACTCAATATTAATGTGTTTGGGAAACGTTGAGCACTGCAATGACAGTAAAAATGTCATCTCCACCTTTAAGAATCGCTCGCACTGTAACCTTTTTTTAAATATTCACCTCAAATATGCAGCCCAAATTGGACAGTCACAGCAGCTCCCTGGGAGTATGGTTGAGCTGCATAACTTGAGGTGAAGGCGTGTGTATTTTCCATACTCGCACAGCATGGAGGGAGATTCGCCTTCACGTCTCATGGCAATCTGTCAGAGAGCCACAAGCAGCACGCTGAAACCAAAACAGGGGCTCCATTCTCCTCAAACGTTTCTCAACCTAGATGAGTCACAGAGTAACTGGCACTGCTTGAAACAAGCATGTCGGCCCTTCGGTTCCTTGCGGCCGGGGCTGAGCGGATAATAAGAGACTGGTAGGAATCAGGGGCCTTTCTAATCCTAACCTCCACATAGACAGCACTATTATCAGCCTTGTGTTTAAGTCAGATTACATGCTACAATTAAAGGAGGCATCGGCAGCTCCTTCATGGGAACCACTACAGCGAGCCAAGGGCCAAGAGTTTGGAGAGTTTCGGAGAAAAGGCCTTGTTTGTGGAGCGTATAGACCGACAAACTGTCCTGGTGGTAGTGGTGGAACGGTTGAGTCATGAGCTTATGCTAAACATGGGTGGAGATGCATAAACATGGACTGTACACAGAGGAATATATTCATAAACAACAGGGGGGAAAGAAATAGAGAAAGTGTTCATACACATTTTATACACAGTCGACTGAGTCATACCAGAAGTATGCTGCTCAGAACCTTTTACAAATGTTATAACATTTTAAAAATGTAGAGGTTTTACAGGTTCGCTGCATGTTTGCTGCAGCTTAAATGAGCTGGTTATCAATCATGTTATTATTGGACAATCGACGACTGAGTAAATTAGAGTGGAAACAGATTATGGGTAAGAGGAGACCTGTTAACACTCAGATGTCCTTATTGCATTCCAGCAACTTATATAGCCTACATAACACGCACATGACACATGCACATACTTGAACATGCATGCATAAACAGTTACAAATGCAAAAAAAAGTCTCAGTTCATCTGTTATAAAGCAGATGACAGCTGGATCAAAAAAAACGTCAATAGCACATGAATAAATGAATAAACAAATGTGTAAATGAAGAAGCAAACAGACAAGTGAATGCATAATTGTGAAAGGCCTTCTGTGCGCTCCTCCCGCTGCACACAGCAACGGGTGTGTGTGGTGCTGACGAGAGGCCAATAGGGAAATCAGTGGAGACGCTTTAAATGCCTTAATGCAGTCAAATTGTTTTCAGATTTCACATTGATGGACAGTTTCCTTCAACCATTTAACTACCTCTACACACACACACACACACACTCCTCCAGAGCACCGGTCAGTCGCTCCAAGTCTGGACATCGTTACGACGCTCTTTGCTCAACCCTTGCCCTCTGACCTGTGATCCTGAAGTGCTGTTGAATCGTGAGCCACTGAAGTGGGCAGGATGGAGGACTAATCTGGGACAGGAAGTCATGGCCGGAAAGAGAAGGACAGGGGTTGGTGGAGGCTGATTGATATATACCTAAATAAACCAATATAGATCAAAGGAGGAGATATGCTGCGAAGAAGCGCAGAAAGCCCTCGTATCTGCGTCGGTTTCTCTCACAGCCCAGCAGAAACAGAAGTCATAAGGTGTGAGGGATATCTGAAACACCAGTGGCATCCAGTTTCTGCCCGGACGTGTGCTTTACACCTGATTAGTTACAGGAGGTGAACAGATGAGTACAGATGAAATGAGACGGAAGACAAATGGGAAAAGAGTTGAGAGTGAGAGGGAGAGGAGCTGCCAATCTTAAGCAAAGTTAATGCCTCTTATCCTCAGTCACATCTTATCTATCTGGAGCTAATCTCCAATCATCTAAATTCTCTGGGATTACTCCATCCACTCAAAGGACGCCGCCTCCACCCTTCTCTGTGAATGTAATGCGAAAAAAGAAAAAAAATATTTATCTATGGTCTGCATATATATGAGTCAAATTTACATGATGCAATGTAATTTGACTTGATTTTTATTCTTGTTGACTTGATGATGATGTGCGTCAGATTTCCAACATGTGTGTGAAAGTGTTACAAGGTTTTAGAAATTCCTATTTCTCATGTGATATGTTTGTACCATTGTATGATTTGACACTTTTTACTTGGTGTGCTTTTTTAACCTTTTTCATCACATTTCATCACACATCCGAAAAACTGACCAAACCGGCTTCTATCTATAACTGCCATCCCAGCAGAGCTGAGGGACTGAGGCATGTCTAGACAAGTATCAGGGTTCAGGGTGACAGGGGTTTAGAAAACTGAGCGATGGATGGGTGGATGGATGAATGGATGGATGGCGAGTATGGGGGTTGTGGGCAGTCTGAAAACTGGGTAAGAGAGGAACAAGTGACCAGACCTAAACACAGAGGACACTCTCTTGGGATGAACACACTTTGGCTGCAACTAACTTTTATTTTCATTATTAATTAATCAACAGATTATTGTCTCAATAAACCAAAAGTCCAAAGTGACGTCTACAAATGACTTATTTCATTTGACCAATAGTCCAAAACCCAAATATATGAAATTTAAAATAATATAAAACAGAGGAAAAGCAGCCAATCAAGAACAAGACAATTTTGCCATTATGCCTGGAAAATGTTTGTTGCTGGTCCAAAAGACACAAATAAAAATTAGCAAGAAATGTTGGTCTATAAACAAAACTTTCCTTCTCTTGTGTTCTGTTGTCACACAATGCAATACTATAGTCAGAAGCATTAAGCATGTTGTAACTTACACACACACACACACACACACACACACACACACATATATATATATATATATATAAAACTTATAATACAAGATATGCACCTGTTGAACATCAATTAAATAATGTACTATAATGTAACATTTTAAATGTATTCAATTTCATTACAACTGCAAGGAATAGTGGATTCAAAACAGTTTTACCACAATGTCCATTAAGTAGCTGTTTTCGAGCTTTCGATCATTTGCTTCGTTGTCATGGAGTACATGTTCAATTTTTCAGCGCACTTTAAGAAGTTCTTGTCCATGTTGGCTTAAAAGTTGAAATTGAAGATTCACTCAATAATTTCACCACAAGGTCCATTCAGTTCTGGAGCTTTTAAATCTTGCAAGATCAAACTTTTTTTCAGTTGTTTGTTGCCTTGTGAGGCAATACTGACAATCAATCACCACAATCAAAACTCAAGTCATTTTATCATGCCTGCTGGCAGTTTGCTACTTTTCCTGCATGAATGTTCTGTATACACAAAACACAATTAGCCTACCTTATGCAACAGGAACACTTTCCTTGTTCCTCTTTGTGTCTTTAGCTTCATTCCAATAATCCCTGAAATAATTAGTCATGTCAGCTCTAGTCTTTGACTCTTTCTGGCTGAGTCATGTTTAACGCAGTTTTAATATACCTGCTAAATAGACAGCCACGACCACAGTTTATTTGAACATTAATGCTCTGAATGTTCTTTCATACAGCTGTGTATGTGCTGCTGCTAGTAATTAGTGTGTTTAGTTCCTGTTCAACAAAGAACATATTTAGTGTTTTGAATCAAATATTTAATGCCTTTTATCACTATCTGCTTTCGTAATGCATTATCGTGTAACACTATTACCTATCCCATTTCATTTGCGCCCCTTGCCTTTTGTCAAATCCTAAAAACTTGCATCATTAATGGGGGTCAATGTATTCTTGGATGTTCTGGCCGTTTACTCAGAAACCAGACTTGACCAAGCATGTTTTGTAAAATAACCCCTTCATTTAATTTTTATTCTTCCTGCTCTTTTCTTTTTCTTCAACCTTTTCTTTTTGTTCTGGCAGTAAATATGAGACTTCAGGCAACATACTTCTGTATCAAGAGGGTTTTCCGAGAACAATAACATGCTGTGACCCAGGAAGCACACACAAGCGTTTCAACCCCTCTTGCACATGCACACACACATACAAGCACACACACACAAACACACACACACACACACACATAGACAACGCACACAGCAACATCTGCGTATGATGAAGTGGTCAGCGCTCCAGTAAAACTGGTTGAGGCTTTAAAGACATTCCTCCATTTTACGGCTAGGTGAGAAAGAGAGATGGCTGAAGGTAATGAGGAGGTGAATGGCTCGAGTGTCACTGACACTACACCAGCTCCCTGATCCCTATCGCAGCTTTCCTCCAGGCCAAACAAACAAACAAACAAACAACAGGACAAACAATGCAGAGGTAATTGACATTCCTGTTGAGGTGGAACACAACCCCCTGCAGGATTGTATATATGTTTGTTTGTGCACACTCAATCCAGCACCTCAGTGCAGTGTAGATGGTCATTGCGAGGCTCACTAGGTGCTCAGTATTTAAATTCAATTGGAGGATGTTGTCTTTGCTACAGCAAGTGGGAATGAGTTAAGTTAATGCCTGATTAGTTACGTCACCAGGCTCTCTTAGACCGAATATTTATTGACATGAAATGCAAAGACTGTGCAACATTAATGCTGTCCCTGAATGCAGATGCATTTTATAATGGAGCCCCCTCACTGGACTGTATTCATCATAAAGAGGAGAATGAGGACATGACAGTAGTTTATTTTGGGAGGAAATAGAGATGTTGATGATCAGCGGTGTGAGATGTGGGGTCTAGGCTAAGGATTAAAGTAATAGTAGCGAAGTAATTTCCACCCACACACACACTTTCTAAAATCCTGTTTGTGTCCCCCCCACTTTCAAAATCATTTGATTTTATTTTATAGGTCTCGGACAATCAGCTCCTATTTTAAACAATAAAGAAAGTAAGACAACTTTCTTTTATACATGGTTTAGAACGATTCTTTCAGGCAGAATTGATCATTATGATCAACTTAATTATTTCCTATATTTTGTATCACCATAGTCCCTAAATGTGTGTAGAAATGCAGAGAAGGGATTCAAATGGAAAACATTTGTTTGGCGGCGGACCCACAGACCCCCTGTTTTGTCCCCCCCACTTCTCAAACCAAAGTTACACCCTTGGGTGTAGGTGCACGTTTTCGTCCATCATGGGTCACTTTCAGGTTACATCATGGACACCTGTCACCTCATTGGTTGTACATTGAAAGGTCACCAAAAAACTGTCAAAATAATAAAATTAAAAATTAAAATAATAAAACTGACTGAACTTTGAGGGTCGTGGTGATGTGTGAAATCATGGTAGCGCCCAAGGTAGCACTGTGTTGATGTTCGAAGTCTTTAAACTGCCAGATTACACTGTCAGAATTGCTTGTTGGATGGTAAAATAGCCTCAGAAAACGCCTCTCCCAACACCTCTACTGCATTGGAATTGGAGGGTGGGTGGGGGCTATATCTGACAATTTCTATTAACTTTCTGAAACAGACAATCCAACATTTACACTCACTTCACACCGGGATTGGCCAGACAGTACACAGGTGTACAGAGGTGTGAAAGTAAGCAGTTTATTTGTTACACAACTATTTGTGGCCCTCTGATGTATGTATTACAAAACAGGAATCAAGGTAAGTACATTTCTGATGTGTAAATTCAACGCATTAACATTATTTCGTAGAGTTTATCAAAAATGGACGTCAGTGGTAAAAAGGATTTCCGCAACAAACGAACTACAATAACCTACAATGTCAAATAGAAATAGTAGTAATGATGGATCTAACACACAGTACTAAGTAAAAGACACTTACAAACAGTCAAATGAAAACAATAAACAATCTGACTGACTTGCAACAGTGCATCCTAAATAAGGATTCTCAACACATGAGCTGTTTAAAATGAGTATTGATCATGCTCAATCAATAAAACAGATATCCATAAAGGTTGGATTTGCATACACACTGCCCTAACAAGATCAATACCTAAATAAAGCGTTTGTGTCCCAATGGAAATCTTTTGAACAAACGTGTTGTAGCTCACTTGAAAATTGTAAAAGAAATGGAAATGAAAGGACTGACAGATGTAGAGGCTGGCTGACAGACAGACTGACAGCTCTCTGCCGTGCCACATTCTCCTGTGTTGAGTCATGGCATGCTGCAGATCAGACACCACTTTCTCAGCAGACTTTCAGTGACTTGGTAATCTGGAGTGTCACACACCCTCTCCAATCCCGGGCCAAGCTATCCAAACAGCGCCGGCGAGCAGGGGGAGGAAATTGAATTTCCCCCGTCAAAGACAGGCCTCCAAATCCCCATCAACAGGAGCTTAGAGAGCCTGCAGTCCATCAAGTTTCATCTGCCACGGTGGTCCGGCCAATCAGGTTCCTTCTTTTATGCACACACTGCGTTGTCATGCATGAGCACACACACAAATGAGTCAGGATGCATGCAGAAAAACTGACGCTCACGCATGCACTCAAGCACTCACAAGCGCTCACATGCACAAATAGATAACTATGCACAGACACAGTCAAACAAATGCAAACACGCATACACACACAGTCGTACCCCTCCTCTCAATGCCCGCCTTAGCATCAACAATCTGAGGCATTGTGGAGCCTGTGATCCTATGACCTTTGACCTCCGGAGTTAACCCGAGAGCGGCCAGTGCTGAGAGGTGAACCAGGCGGCTCATTGAAAGTCGGTGAAGTTCCCATGAGAACGAGAATGGGAGGAGAAACTCAGAGATCCAAGACCCTGATGATGATGGTGATGAAGGGTTTGAAGCGGCGTTCCATGTTCTGACATGTTCGCTGTGTAGATGTTCAAAATGTAAAAGTCACCAATGTTAAATACCTCATGGCTGGGTGGTACTTTCTTTGGAGTCATAATTAGTTTTTTTAATAATAAAATCACTTTCAACAACGTGTGGTACATTCTTACTGTTTCATAATAATTCTCTGATACATCAAAGACATCCATCTCCAAACTATCTTGAGCAAAACCAAGTAGATACTAATGTAACATAAGAAAAAGATTCAACCAAAACTCCTTGTGCCAGATTTAATCCCTCCTTCATTACTGTGTTGACAGTCTAACACACAACAGCTGCTCACACCAGCACCAGCAGCATCTTTCCAGAGCTCTATCCCAGCTGCAACACCTCTCCCTGGGCATCCAGGTCAGTGGCCCCAGTCCCTCCCTGAGGGCCAAGGGTCTTGCATTTAAGGCACCAAAATACCCTCCCAATAAATGGAAACAGGTTGTGAGGTCTTGCAATGTGGTGACTTTGTAATGTTTCTTTTCCAATGGCAGTTTTAAGATTAGTATTGAGGGGTTTGCATGTTTCATGGTTCCTCTAAGACAAAGGTATTTGCAAGGTACTGCTCCATGTCTGAAGATACTGGCAGTCACCATATTTGGAGAAACTGCTGCTACAGTACACATATCATTTATCTTACAAAAATGCCACAAACAACTGCAAACATAAAGCCAAATATATATAACCATACCTACTTTCTTAAAATGTTTGCAGTGTTAAGGAATGGACCCTCCCAGCTTAATGTTGCGTGAACCAGACAATTTCAAAATGCCTAATTGGATGGTTGAAAAGTCTAGTGATGACACAATAAAAATGATGATGAGCTGATAATGAGCTATACAGGATTGCAGCGATTCCCCTGTTGTTATGCTAAACTTGACACATTTTTACTTGTTGTTTAGGATTGTAACATCATTGGGAAATTAAAAACTGAATAATAACCCAGCTTCAAAGCTTTTGTTAAAAAAATAAGGATATCTTTGCTCTTTCTTGTAATGATTTAGTATTGTTTTGACTGCTATAATTAATTTAACACCAAATAATCCGCTGCTGCAAGCAATGAAAACTACAGTTCTCATGGAGGGACAGTGTCATATTATATGAATCCCTTAACAAAAAGTGCTGCTTGTGATTCATTGGCTCTTAAAAAAACTTGCTAGCTGCTGACTAATATATTAATTAATACCAGCACTAACATGTAGAGTACTTGTACATATAGTTGTATTCCCACATACTTTGAAACAAAACTAACGAGTTGAACATAAAAAGTTACTAATTATGCTCTTTAAGTGTAACCTGAACCTGACTGTCTTTTAGTGACTAACACTTATGGAACATTTATTAGACATTTACTTTTTATGAAGCATAAAAGCATCACTTATCTATTTATTGGTCTATTTATCTATTTAGTGGACGTCTTTGACTGAGGGGTGATGGCATAAAAAGACATCCATACACACAGCTGACCCTGGGTCAGTCAGCTATCTACCGTTTTAATGAGAGATCTCACAGCTTTGGTAGCAGCAGTGTTCACACATACTGACACTGACTTATACTATAGAGGCCAGTTCAACATCCTGACAGAGGCATGAGAGTGCACTACACACATAAACTGGTTTAACTACAGCACATGCATACACACATACTGTAGACCCATACAAATGTGTGATCATGTTTTATACAATCATAGTATGCACACACACAGACACACTTTCTAACAGTTGTCTATATCCTGTGAGGCAGTGCTTCAGCGACATCTAAACAATGTATCCTTTAGATAAGGATCTGATCTGTGTGTGTGTGTGTGTGTGTGTGTGTGTGTTTGTTGCTGGCTATAATCGCCAGCATTCATGCTCTACCGGACTCCCAGCGTTTCTACAGCTGTCGCCTCTTGTACTCACTGACCTCCACCAACAGGTCCTGAGGCCATCGGTCCTTACGGCAGCCACTCAAACCCTCCACTGTATGAGCAGAGCTGCAGAGCTGCAGAGCCAGGGGAGAAGATGGGCTCTTTAGCAAACTGGGAAGACACTTGTGCTGCATGCAAACATTTTACAGTCCTGACCCTAGATCAAAGGACAAACACAGACGCAGACTTGTGTGTACACATACAAGCAGTCAGGATTAGATCTAGTAGGTTCATTTACATGTAGAGCTAAATTTAGCTCTAAAATGATTAGTCAATTAAGCGATTAGATAATAATTCTGATGAGGTTAATAGTTTATGTAATCTATCCAGCTAAATATTCTGTTCTTTCGGCTTCTCAAATATCAGTGTCTGCTGCTTTTCATAATTTAAATTGAATATTTTTGACAGTTGACTGAACAAAACAAGGAATCTGATGATGAAAGCTTGGGCTCTAGGAGCTTGATATGGGCATGTTTTATTAGAATTAATGATTCACCTGAAAAGTAACATATTTATATATTTATTGGTAAAGAAAATATTTTTAGTTGCAGCCTAAGTTGAATGTACAAGTTACTTATAAATATATATGATTATCAGAATTATGTGAGAAATGCATTGGTGTTACTTTCTTACTGTACATTCTTTTCGGTTTTCGGTTTTCAAACTGCAACAGACAAGAAAGTTTTCAGATAAGAATTGCAAAATTCAAAAACTTTGAAAAATGACATTTTTCTTCTGTCCTAAACATCATTCCAATCAAAAAAAATTTAAATCTTTCCCCAACATAATCAGGTAATTTTCCATAATTATTGGCAATTAAATAATTTATTTAGGTAGAAAATCAGATAATATTTGCTTCTGAGTATTTAGAATATGTTGTACCAGGACAAGTATTTGCTTGTTACACGCACATGCATTCACAGACAAACACTCATCCAGCCCTGCCTCCAGTGGACTAAATACCCACTTCCCTTCAACACACTCTTCATTCGTTCCATAATGGCTATCGGGCAGTCTTTCGGGAGCCTCGGATAGATAGACCCTCTCTCTGTGGACCCTCAACCAGTCACATGAGCCTCATGAGTGTGTACATCTCCCCTCACCCAGAACAAGGCACACACAGACACAGTGTAATATCCATCACGGGTGGCATTCATATTTCCCAGCTTCAAGCCTGCAATGAGTGCAAATGTTCACTATTGGAATCATGTGCAGACAGATAAGTGCCCAGGAAAAACAGCAGAAAAGGAAATGATGGGGGCTCTTGAACAAGAGCATGTCCAGTCCCTCTTCAGTTCCAGCAGGGGTCAACTTAAGTAGATGGAAAACCATCTCAGGAAAGGGTCATCAACATTGGCACAGATGCTCTTCTGTTCTCCCTCTCTAGGTCTCTCCCATGTACACATGCAGACATACTGCTCTGTCAATCCGTGATGGATGTCCACTTCACAAATGTGAGGATATGAAGTCTGGGGATTCCCGTTTCCCAGAGGCCTTTGGGTGGCTTTGGCGGGAGAGAGGACCTCTTGTTACGTAAACAAAGCAGGCTGCACTTCCTGCTTGGTCAGTGAGAGAAGAGAGGGAGAGCAAGCAAACGAGCAATACTTTATCTCATTTCTGAGACAAAACACGGATCATGGAGGAGGACATGGAAAAAGCAGGGGCAGGAGGAGCAGGGGGTGGCAGAGGAAGAGCCCTTTCCCTCTCAGCTGCGCCTCCACTTCCTGTGTGGGGAGGAAGTGTTGGGCGCACAGTGATCTCATCTTCGGTTGTAAGGAGCTTTCGTCCTGGCGAGCAGCGGCACTTTAAACCGGCAGCCAATTTGAGGCAAACGGAGGAGTAAGGCACGCACGCACACGCACACGCACACACACACACACACACACACACACACACACACACACACACACACTCTCGCCTGTCCTGATTATCGCAGTGGAAAACATACACACACCCACACAGCCGGCCTGACAGGAAACAGTGCTGGTTGGAACAAACAAGCACTTCCTGTGCGTACTGGGGCCTGTTCACAGAGAGGGCCCAATTAAAATCCAACGTCCTGTCCACTGCATCATTATCACCATCATTCAGGGGACATTACTGCTCATTTGCTAATGGCCACAAGGTCTTATTTATGCTTGCACCCCAAAACCCAAACACCCACTGCAACCCACTCAATGATGACCCAAGTTGTTTCTTGACATGTTTCTCTGTGCGGAAGTCCGCTTTTCCTTTAAAAGTTGGCCACTAATTGAAATACATTAGGCTTAAATTGCCTTTCCTTTCACCCATCATGTTGACAGACGACCCAATATTTAAGTTTGCCTCCCTAATTTGTTGTAGAAATACCGATGCAGCGAGGCAATGTGGCTCAAGGGGCTGTTGGTTTACAGTACCATTACATTGAGAGATGGCAGGAACAGAACAGCCATTATGTTCCCAGTTCACAGTACGGTCACCACTGGACTCCATAGGATCTGACGATGGTCACACACTGGGGCCAGCCATCTACGGGTTTTCTGTATTAACCGCAATAGTTTAAGTCTCCACTAAATGCTAAGGTGTCAACTATTACCCCAAGAAGGGCACTACATGATGTATATAACAAGCCTAAAGTTAATGTTATACAGAAAAGCAGATGGGGTGAAATCAAACACTGCTGCTCGTGCCTGTGATGTCATATAATGGTGTTTTTTTTAATCAAAAGATGAAAAAAAACTAAAGCTTTAGTGCGTTTAAAGTTTTTGATATTATTGAACGTCTGTTACACTCAAGCCATTGCCAAATGAGTTGCTACATGGCTAATTAAGAGTATCAGCTCCACAAAACTCTCTCTGTATTTCTCAGTATGGATATGTTCAGATGATTGTGTCGTCCAGTGACTTTCCCGCGCAGAAGCTCGAGTGAAGATAATTACCTCTTCTGAAGAGTCCATCATGTTTTTTTAATCCTCCGTGTTCTCTTTGGCTACTAGCAACTGCACGGAGGAGGAGTGGGGGCGCGTGCGCAATCACGGAAGGCTGTATCATGTGGACGTGCCGACAGTGTTGTTGTCATTACTTAGAATTCCTCATGGGGGCGACAAAAACTACGCACTATAGCTTTAAACAAAATTAATTAAAAAAAAGATGAGTTTACATTGCAATCTTTAAAAGGTTTATGGTTAGTGCTAACCACTGTGACAAATATACCACTTTTCCTGTGGCTGCTTCACAATAAAAGTCGTCCCTTGGCTGGGCAGTTGAATGCGTTTAATATAAAGCAGCCACAGTAGAAAATGTTCGGTTTGCAGTAGCAGTTACCTAATACAGCTCTGATACGATGGATAGAGAGTGAACAGTAAACAGTGAGGCTGTTATCAGATTCCAGTGCGGGAATGGCGGACTAAATAAAAACTACTAATTTGAGAGACAATTACAGAATGTAAATACATTGAATGGCTACTGCAGAAAAATCATAAATAGTAAATAGTATTAAAATTGGACTTTGATTTAACAAAAAAAAACTTGATTATAATTTAAATAAAAAAAAAAAAAAGCAGTACTGATGGAGTTTACTGGTACAACATGAATATCAGAAACACATAAAAAAAGTGCATGTTGGATGGACGCATAGCTTCGAAATCCCACCTTCCTCACCTTTCCATTGTCAGATTAGCGGGATATGTGTCCAACCATTTCGGCAACTTTCCGAAACTGACAATCCGACATTCATACCCACCTCACGTGGTGACTGGCCAGCTGTGCTGAAGTGAGAAAGGAGCTGGGGATTGAAACTCTCTTAAACGACTCAACCACCAGGACACCCCCATACCAGATTATGTTAAATTGCTATTTTGG
This sequence comes from Sander lucioperca, assembly GCF_008315115.2. Classification (NCBI taxonomy): domain Eukaryota; kingdom Metazoa; phylum Chordata; class Actinopteri; order Perciformes; family Percidae; genus Sander; species Sander lucioperca. Next base: position 12,992,831 of record NC_050191.1, read on the forward strand.
AAGACTATATTGTGGAAGCTAATTGATAAAATAAAGAATTAAACATTTAGTCCCAGCAAGGCCTATTCTATTCTATAATCTTCTATTCAGTAGCATTGGCAACACAATGCACAATGTCCATTAAGCAAATTCCACTACAAACTCACACACAACCACACTCTTTCCAAATCACTGAGTCACTTTTTAAACAAATGATAACTGTGATAACACTCCACTGTTTGCTTCCAACCCCCTTTGTCTTTCTGTCTGTCCTTCTGCCTTTCTTTTCTCTTTGTGTGTGTATGTTTGGACCAGGAAGCAGCCTTCTTATCTGAACACAATCCCAGTGGACAGCAGGACAGCCTGTGGAAGCTCAACTCTGGGTAAACTTTGCCTTAACTTTGAAGCTGGCCGTGTGAGTGCTTGTCCTCGGGGCTGCCCGGGGCACTCAGCACCGGTGGCTCTCCAAAGACGAGGTCAATGGGACAGGTAAACAGGAAGTGCCAGTGCGGTGATTGACAGCCTGTTTAGACACAAAGAGATGGATACTCGGAGAATGCTGATTCACTGACAAATCACCTCTCACTGACCGGATTTAGAATATAGATGCTGTAGGGCATGGGGATGCTTTCTTTTTCTCTTACTCACCTATAATAATTTATCTCCTATTTCTTACTTTCGTGTATTTTATATTGAAATTGTTATTTTCATACATTTATCTTCTGACAATTTTACATTTTGTGGGTAGTAGCTGTCTTTTTTATTCAGTGAGTGAGGAGAGTTTTATGGAAAAGTGGCAACTGCAGGAATCAGATGTGTGATATTTTCTGGGCGCAAGACGGTACTCACTACGAGTGACACGCCCCTTTCTGGAAACGGCATCCAATTTGCATTTTATATTTACCTTTCAGGTCAAAAAGCCTGCAGAAGACATGCACTAGGGGTGGAACGGTACATGTATTCGTATTGAACCAAAACGGTATGGGCTTCTTTGTTCGGTACATGAATTTACACGGAGAATACATGGTATAAAAATAAATAAAACTTGCGTGCAAATTAATTAATGTAATGCGGAACTAATGTAATGCGGAACTACTGTTAGATACGCGGGTTCTAGTGACACCTAATCTGTGGCCCCGCCTTAGCTCTGAAGCTAGCTGAGCTCCGCCTACCTTTTTTGCAGGTCGACGGTCCAGTGAGTGAGTCAGAGATAGCAGCACTAAAGGACGAGTATGGCGAGTGGTGGCGACCCACAAGAGTTAGAGGACCCGCCAGCCTCTTTAAGATCGCAAGTTTGGGAAAACTTCGAGACTGTATGGATGAAGCCTGGAGCCTCCCGTGTCATGCCCTCCCGTGCCGTCCCCGCATCGAAAACTTTGGTCTTCGGGTCAGTTACAGCAGTACAGGCAAGAGAGTGGTGGATAAGACGAGGACTGTGTGTCGGCGTTGTTCAGCAGTTGTTGGGTATGTAAGTGGAAATACATCTAACATGCTAACGCATATCTGACGGCATTACCCAGCTGTACCAATCGCTGGAACGAGACAAAAGAAAACTGTCCAACTTCTCCTCCCTACAGTGCTTAACCAACCTTAAAATACAAATAGGGCTTCAAGTATTTGCTGCATGTGCTCGAACCTCGTTACAACATGCCATCCCGTCCACATATTTGTTGTTGTTGTTATTGTTTATATATGTAATTTGCACTTTCATAAATAAGAGATGCTGTATTTCCAGTTTTATAGCTGATTGTCTTATTTTGTTTACAAGTTACAGATGGAGTCTGGAGATGATGTACTGTTTACATCTTACTTTACACACTAAAGGCTGTTGCAGCTAGCTCAGGGGATAGACTGTATGACACTAGATGGTACAGCCTGAGACATGCACAATAAAAAAAAATTTGCCTTCTGCATTTTTGTTATGCTTTTCCCTCCATTGTATTGAACCGAACCGTGATGTCTGAACCGAGGTATGAACCGAACCGTGACTTCTATGTACCGTTCCACCCCTAACATGCACAGATCAATATTTCATCTGGCTAAAGCTAATACTGATGCTCAAAAAGAGGGCTATAATATACATAAAGGGCTAAATGTCTTTACACTGTCTGGAGTTTTTTTTCCCCAGGGGGAGCTATTTGTTTGCAACACAGCAGAGGAGGAAGTTGCTCTTTTTTCCCACAATTCTGTCAAATATTCTAAATAAAGTCACAATCCTAAACTTGTGGCCTATAACTAATCTCTCCATCTCCTCAGCCCAAGTCTTCCCTCGTATTGTCTTACTCAACTTTCAGACAGTGATTTACAGTATTAGTCTCCTGTACTCCCACCTTCATTGTTCCCATGCAGCGATGCTGAGGGTGCCTGCAGGCCAGCAGCAGCCTGGGTGGCAGACTGAGGTCTGGGGCTGCTGCTTGCTCACGCTAATCACGTTGATTATTGCGATTACAGACCATTTCCCCCCCTAGTGTCACGCTGCAACTTACTGACCTGGATCTGACAGAAAGTCCCAGTTGCCATAGGCGATCTGTCTTTCTGTTCTCCTCCATCCAAGTCCTCACCACCCACCTCTTGATCTAAAGTGCTGCCTCTTTCCCTCCTTTCCTCCACTCAAACACAATCGGTCCCCAAGGTAACTTAGGGACTGTTTCCTCATCCTGTTGCCAAGCAAGTCATGACCAAGAGGTTTACTAGAAACTCACACAAACACACGTGCACACACAGACACACCAATTTTCTGTCTACATTTCCCTTTTCAGCCAGCTTCCTCCTTTTCATTAAAAGCTGGCAGTGGGATAAAGTTTTCCCTGCTACTGTGTGGCCAGCAGGCGTGCAGATGTTTTTTCTATGCTCCTTGCCCATATGTTTATCAGATCATTTTGCTGTTTCATATCTACACTATGAGCACTGAGCAGATAACAAAGCCTTTGATTTGGGCCTGATTTCTCCTTATCCCCCCATGTTAAATTTAGCACAGTGATTACTGAGTGTGATTATGGGCCTCTGCGGCCTTATGTAAATCATATGGGACCCACACACACTGCTCAGAGGATGTGAGCTTGCATGGCGAGGGCAAAGTAATGTTCAAGGAAGTAAGAATTTATTATATGTGACCTTACCTTACCTTTCACTCAGGGGTACTTAGGCTGAACATTTTTGTCTGGGATTCTTCTTATCAGTGCTCTTTTCAATTCAGCAGTATCAGAGACGCTTTTCATGCCTTTCATTACCTTCTAAAGCTTAACTCCCCTGTGTGGCATACTATAGTCAATTTGGCCTCATATGTTTGTAGCTGAGCCACAAAATACATTGCATTGTTACTAAGGCACGGCCCTATCAGGCCTCTTTGTTAATGGCATTCAGATAACAACTCACTCCCAACACCCTAATGAGGTACATTTTATGGTTTGCTTCCAACCATAGACTGTTAATATTAATGGACAACGCATCCGGTTCGGTGAAGTACTGCAAATGCGGAAGTGCCTTAAACCTGCATTCTATCTGAATTCTAGCAGGGGGCGACACGTGCGGTTGTAAAAGGAGGTCGGTTTCTGTAGAAGTCTATGAGAAAGTGACCCACTTCTCACTTGATTTATTACCTCAGTAAGCATTTTCATAATGAGTTTATGGTCTCAATCGCTAGCTTTAAGTCTTCTGCAACACAGAATGATGTTCATTTTTTGAATTATGGTCTCGATTTTCAGCGATAAAGCAGGGGGTGTTTTAGGGCGTGGCTATGATGTGATTGCCAGTGAAAGTGTAACGTAACGTAGAGTGTAAGCAGCTCCTCCCTCACTCCTCCCTCTTGTCTAAAATCGTCACATCCGCAACCAGGATGTCTGCGCCCGTAACGGCAAACTCATAGCAGATCTCCACAAACCAATGGGTGACGTCACACATGCGCTGTCCATTAATATACAGTCTATGCTTCCAACACAGAAATGCTAAAAATATAGAACAACACTTAATGGGCTTGTGTAGGCCACTTCAGCTAGAAACTGTTTCTGCCACACGACCCTCCACTGTTTGGAAGTGTGATACTCTTTGAGAGCATTGAGAGCATTTTCAAAAAGATCTGTGTTTTTTGTGATTTAAAATAACTTAAAACAGCATAAAAGTAGTTGATGGAAAGACAAAACAGAGAAAAATATAATGCATTTTTCAAAATTGATCTGCATCAGTATCTTTGACCTGAAGGTAACTACTGCTCTGTTCAGCTGATTCTCTCCGAGTCCAGGTACAGTCTGCTCCAACATATAGATGAATTAGGTCACGACTCATTTCCTGCTTGTTAATCAAATACCACATGCTCGTACTGAAAGAGGGGGGCAACAAGAAAAGAAAGAAAGAAACCCCCGGAGGAAACGTTGGCATGACCTCACACCAGAGGAATGTAAGATCTGGCTTAATTGATTAGAGGACCACATGATAGAGGTCTTGAGAGAAGAGGGTGGGGAGTTTTTTTTTTAATTTTGGGAGGAGGGGTGTTGACCTTGTGGAGGGCACAAGGTCACAGGCCTGTAGGCTACTGGTGCCTGTCAGGAATTCATCCACAAAGACCATCCTTTCTAGTAGATTCAATTGACAGCTAAGCATGATCAATGATGACAAGACAGGGCGATCTGCTGGGCCAAGGGTGGCTGTAGGAACACTGTGTCCCTGTGGTCAGAGTATTGTTCTCTCCATTTCCTCCTTTTCTCATCATCTCTCACACTTCTCCACCTCTCCGTCTGTTTTTGCCCCTTCTTTTTTCACTATTTTCTCTGCATGTTATCCCTGTGTCCTGCAGCAGGATAGGTGACGTGTCTGTGACGCACATTCACTCAAACACACACAGCCCGAACAGATGGGGCGGCATGGTCTGTCTGGCAGATTACCTTGCTGGTGGTCAGACCGAACCCGATGCCCACTGCTCCTCACGCCACCAACCGTCAGACGCGCGGGAAGTCATTTTCGGCAGGGAGTGCTGGCGGGCGGGCGGGGGGAGGGGGGTGTGCAGACCACTCTACCTCTCTCTCTCCCCTCCATGAAGTAGGCTACAGCTGAGCTGACGGTGTGTACTGCACAGCGAACTCAGAACAACGAACAGGGAAGTATGTGACAAGTCAAAGTTACAGACTATTTGTTTCTTAATAGGCATACATAACGTAAATCACAATCATACTATGCTAAATATAGGCTACCATCTGGGAAAAACATGCAGAAATGAGTCACCGTGTCTCTACCTTATGATGATTTTGGTACACCAAACATAGATTTGCGCTCTGGAGTTCGGCTAATAAACTCTGCCATGAGACCCTGAATATCAGATCATCCAAAATGTCTTTGTGGACGTGAAGCAGTGCGATATGTGAAAGTCTGCTCTGAGTGATAGTGCTAAGGAGCCAGGTTTTCAGGCGGCGAAGAGCTGAGAAAGACCTTTCGGAGCCAGCAGCAGACAATGGTAACAAGTGGCACAAGTGGATCAGCTATTCCACCCCGGTGAAAAACCCTCTTGTTACTAAAAATATCCCTCTCTTCATCCCACACCCCAAACATGACATACAAAATGTCGTGGAACAGAAACAACAACCAGAGATATTTATAAGCGATCATTTTATTGTCATCGCAGTTTGCTAACAGGGGGTGCTGCCGCACCAACAGGGGGTGCTGTAGCACCTCCAGCACCCCTACTTCCCGCGCCTATGCCAACCGTCCTTTGTGGCGAGAATTAAACACACATACCACCACAGAAACAGTGAGCTACATACTAAGCATCTTCTACTCATGTACCTTGCATGAGTTATTTATATCCCCGGCTTTCAGTTTGACCTCCAAAAACATCAAAACAAAGGCGTCTAAATATAAAGTGCTTTGCATAAATTGTCACACAAGACATCTGTTTTAATCTGAGTGTTTGATGCCACTGGGACCTGACATTTCTTGGTTAGAACAATACTTTTCCACTGTAGTACTTTATGTGGCAGGCTGTCTGATTTCTTAGAGCTTTCTTGAGAAAAAAGCTCAAGGGAGAACGACGTGGGAGGGAGGGGGGAGGGAGGATCAGAGGAGAAAGACAAGGAGGCTGCCACATGCCTGTCAATACTCCAATCAAAGCCAATTCTCCAGAGACTGTCAGGAGGACGAGGGAGCATCACTATGACAACCCCCGGACCCCAAAAATCAGGACTTCAAAGGTGCAGAGGCATCCCATTGAGTGAATGGGAGACCACCTCCTGCAGTCATTTACATCTCATTAGGATAACTGCCTTTAAACAGCAAGGCATTTAAACTAACACGCACACGTCCCAAAATGTGCACATGGGTTGGTATGTGAAGGGAACAAACCAAACTAGACATGCACGTCCAATTTCATTACATAGATTAGACACCACTCATTAACTCAGGTAATCAAGCAAACAACCCCCAGTGATAAGCCACTTCTTTTTTGTCCAATCATGCACCACACACACACACACACACACACACACACACACACACACACACACACACACACACACTTAAACACACACACACGAAAGGATTGTTTGCTTGTGTTTGAGATGTCTCACTTTGTTCTGCACATGAAAACATTTTATCTCCTTTGGATCACTGTAGAACTAGCTAACATTTGTACAAGGACAGAACTTTTAGTATTTGTAGTATTCAGTGTACAGTATAGCCTATATATATCTATATATATAGATATATATATATAGATATATAGATATACTGTATATAATAATTGTTTTTCTTGTGCTAGCGCTTCATTCTTTGATGCATTGGCTTTCTTTTTTGTTAAACCTGATAATTATATGCTGTATTATTCTTGATATTTGTATTATCTCTGGCTGGGAACCTGATTGGAGTTGCAGATGCAGTTTTGTTGTTCGAGAAAATGACAATGAACCTTCAATCTTGCAGAGTGTCTAATACTCTACTCTTCCCGTTATCTGTATTTAACCATGGCCATATTCAACTATGCATAACAGCTTCAATTACACCGTGCATACAGTATTACAGTACGTGAATATAATGTATATACAATGTATTTTGTCCATACTGTACATCTACATACTGCATTTTGTTGTATTAGAACTTAGTGTATTGTGTATAATGACATTAAAGTTGAATTTAATGTAATATATACCTTCTCATAATACTAAGCTAATACTGCTACCTATACCACGAGCAATACAACTACTTTTGATACTAGAACTAGCACTGTAACTCCTACAGTACTAATAGCATTAGCATTAGTACTACTGCTGTTATCACTACTGATCATTTCTATTACTAGCAGTACTACTACAACTATACAGCTGTACCTTCTCACATACTACACACTGGGCACACACACAAACATGCACCCCACAAAGAAATTTAGGTCACGTATGTAGTGTCAACAGATGTGACACATCGCGAGGGCTAAAATTATGAGCGGAACCTGAAGCTCTGAATACCACGAGGGTCCAGCACAGGAGGAAAGAATCACTCATCACAGAGACAAATGGATCCTTTGCCCACTGATAGCTAAATGCTGTTAGGACAGCCATTTTTCTTGACCACAGACTTCCTGTTTAGGCCATGGTTCAGCATGATATCATTGAATGGTGCCAACAACACCACTTCCTGTCAACACAAACATTCAACTCAAATTTATGGTCTTGGTTTCCTTCTTCTCACCTTGCAAGCAAATAATAGTAACTGCTGTTGGATTGAGTGAACTTTTCTTTTTTTCTCTCTCTTCTCTCTTTGACCGCTTCCTAATTCTCGTAAATCATGCTAATCTGACTGGAGCGGACTGACAGGACGGGGCATGTTTGGAGGAAGTGAAACGTTCCATTTTCTTTCTCCTTCCAAACTGCACATTGATGATGTCAGGGGTGATATATCTGGGAACCCAACCCTCGAGGAGGAATGTATTTAAACACCCACATACATGCACATACACATGCACATGCACACACTTCAACACACACAAACTGAAGGCCCATCTCCTGCCGAAAGGTGTTGAAATGCTTGTAAGTCTTGAAATGCCAGTTGAGACGCTGAGCTCCCCTTTCACACACCGTGCAGCCAGGAACAAGAGAGCTGACAAATGGATGCGTTGAAACATATTAACCATCTCCCTTTGTGAGCAGACAAACATTTAATCTGGCTAATGACCCCTGAGGATCAAAACAAATGCAGGGAGATAAAGACGGGTAGAGGAAGGAGGAGGGGAATGGTAAAAAGAGCTCATTGACCTCCAGGAGGGCTTTGCAGGGTTCACAAAGGCCAAGGGCTTCTTTCTGTTCTCTTCTGTGGGTTATGTGTATGTGAACATGGATAGATTAAAGTCAGAGTAAGTGAACAAATACTTGTTCTTACACATGCAGCTGGAACATACAGTAATTTCACTTGTTCTCATTAGTCTGTGTAGGGTGAACACAAATCCAAACAAAGCTTTGGGTATCTTGTCTCCATCAGTGTCCATCACAATAAACAAGTCACTTAGCGGAATGCTATCTCGCTACTTCTTCCTCTCAAACCCACATCAACTCTCTATCTCCAGACGGTGATCGCGCTGGTAATGTTATGATTATACAAAACACAATATCCGTTATCTGTCCTTCTATCAAAGCTAACCAACAGCTGCACTAACCAGTCAGGTGAGGTCACCTGCACAGTCCTTTCAACACAGCATCCGTTAACATATTTACATGCACACAGTAAGCCTGCTTATTTGTCTTAGAAGGAAACGTCTAATACTTGTATGATATCAACAAAATGATAACAATGGGGACTCTTTTATGTTTGTGAAACAATGTACCATACCCTACCCAGCAGAAACTGGCTGAAATCCCAACACTGACATATTATTTTAAGCTGAAATGGCAAACCTGTTACCAAACAGCTGCTTATTAACACATCCAGCAACATTAACAACATTCATTTGGAGTTGTGTTTCCAACCACTTGATGAATGTACTAGGTCCAATATTCACTCTCTTTTAGCTCTGTGTTTGGCCTCTACCAACTCCTGAGGGAACTATCTGGCTGTTTAGCTGCTAAATGCAATGCTATGTTAACCAGCTAGCCTCTAACTTTATGTGTCTGCTGTTTGGTGCTAACAGGTAGTGTATGGAGGGTTTTTAGAGTTTTTTTTCTGAAAACAGCTGCATGCTGTATCTGGAAATTGCACTATGAAGGCGTTGAGAGTGAAACAAAACAGTATAGTTGTGGGCAGTAAAACCAAAACAAAGCTAAGGGGAATTGCAGAGTCGGGTAATAAGTCTACAAGCAAGACCTTTTTACATTACATCTAGTCATTTGATAAATTTCTGATATATAAATATTGATTATAGCAGCTTTAAGTTAATCTCAACCAACATATACTGTATTTATGGCACCTTAATTCAACCCATAACTATTTCTAATTTAGAGTGCTAACACAACAAGTTGCTAGCAAGCTATCGAATACATAGATCTTTAGTGGCATATGCAGCAACAATGGAGCATGATAGCTACATAAATCAATAGCTAGCTACAGATAGGAAATAGACAGATACATAGTTAGACAATTAGACAGCTAGATAGTGTTGATCATTTAAGTATGTCTTTGCTTATTAGAGCAGAGTTCATTTAACAGGCTATGACACTCCTGTCTGTGTGACTGACCCCCACATCAACATCAGTTAAATAAGGCTTCCTTTCCTTGATTCACGACCCTACAAACTCACCAAAGTCTCCATTTTTACAAAGAGCAACAACAGGCCTGTAAAGCTGTCATGGCAAAACTGAATTTACGTGCGAGACTTTAAACAGTCGGGCTAAGCGTTTCTCTCGGGGCGAGTCAGGAGAGCCTTTTTAGAAAATGGGTAGAGTACATGTCTGTGGGTGTCTAACTGACTCTGGGTGAGCTGGCAGAGGAGCTCTCTCTTTCATTGAGACAGGCTGACTGGATCGTGTTGCTGGTGCCCATCCTGTTAATCCATCACTGATATTGATTTCCAGTTGATCGCCAGGCCTCCTAATGATGTTCACCTTCAGGGCCAAGCTCATTGATCCATGGTCGTGACTTGATCTATAACTGGTAATGTGATCCATGCAACAACAGTGATGCACAATTACCTCCCATTTTGCGCTGCAATGGGAACTGCTGAAGGCTGCAACTGATCAATCCAATGAATAAAACAGAAATCACTAATATGGGACACTAAGAAAAAAACAATGAAAGAAATATGCACAGAAAAAATCTAAGGATGGTAAATATATTTGTTTTGTGCCCTCTCATAATTATGTTTCTAATCTATACTTTCACTTCAGCATAAGGGTGAGAAAAACGTGCATATCACTTTTCATCTCGGAGAAAGCTCCCACACAGAGAGGATGCCTAGTTACCATCGGCGTGAAATCTCTTAATGCATTCTTCATCTGGCCCACTGGTAGGTAACTGCATTTCTTCCATTTTAATGGAATGGTGTCTGGTACTTCCTTTAACGGCAACCTTCAATGACACTAGTATCCGTATCATGGCTCACACTGAGATATGATATAGCTCACAGTGCTTAATATTCTGATGAAATATACCCATGTAAATTAGCTTGTGTGCCAAATTGGATGTGCATTACTGTAATATATTCTGTTACTTTATATATATATATATATATATATATATATATGAAAACTATTTCCTAAGAGGGGTGTGCCTTTATATTCATTTACAATGTTTGCTAACTTGTCACAGGAAGGATTAACTTGGGAGGAATGGATTACTCCCGAGATCCTGGCAAAAACATACAGAAACATTACTAAAGTGGAAAAAGTGATGTTTATATATTCTATGAATCATCGCGTGTGCCAGTTATTGTACAGGTAGAACTGTAGATACTTAGACACAGTTTGGAGGCAAGATGTAACAAGACGGCAGCCACTTCCTTCATGCAAGCACACTTCTGGCACACTCAAAAGTCCAATATCAAAAAGGCCAAAATACTTCCTCAACAAGTTTATTCTTCTCAAAATAGACCTGATGGGAAAATATCCCCCTAAAATAGACATGGGAAAAAATATTTGTCATACTAGTTTATATTTAAAATAACTTTATGATGTTGGAGAAAATGTTTTGGTAGGGTTTGTTCACTGAGGAATTGCTATTACTGTAAGATCTCATACAAATTCCTCAGGGATTTGTTGCAACTCGCTCCTGCTTTTCACTACAAGGCCAAGTCTCTTACAAAATGTTGATGAAGTCATCTCTGGCAGCAACATTACAAAAACAGAGCTTCTTTTTTACCTGAATAATCATCTGAGTTGCCAGTCAGATTCTATATAGAGTACCCTTGAGCAATTCTAACAAGACAGTGAATCAACAGAAAATGAAATACCCATGAGTCCTACCTGATAACAGAATAATTATATTTGAACTTTGGTATTCTTTGGGTGAATCACTATTAATGGCAATCACAGAAAACTGTAAATGTTGCTGTTTTTATTACATTTATTTAGTAATAACTCTTTCATAGGGGCAAGCAAAACACACATGGCACTGTCAATGAAGTAAAACAAATGTCTGTCACCTGTATATTAAAAAAAAACCATAAAGGGCATTACAAGATCTAAAACAAATGTCGATCCAAGATGTGAGTGGGACTGAAGCTGATGTTTGATTGGGGTGCTGTTAAGTGGCTTTAGAGATAAGGTAATGCCTGGTTTAGCTGCGGGTGAGGTGAAGGTGAAGGGGGTGGGGAAGGGGGATGTGTAGGCTCCACTGTGTTGGGGCGGAGGGTTTCGCTGGAGCTGAAATGTAATGATGTGGATCATGGACAAACATAGCCTCTTGTTGGGAGTTGGTTTTGTTTGAGGAGAAGATGCCACTGTGGAATCTGACCTGACATGATTAAAGAAGAGGAGACGTAATGCCTTCCACAGACACACTGAATGAGGTTAACAAGCTTGTCTTGTCCTGTGCAGGGTCCTATATGGACCATATATGAAGCTTCTGAATTACACATAAGGCTTTTATGAAACTCAGACTGATCTCATGAAGTGGCGTATGTATGACACGCCAATTCGTATGCCATTATTGGCGTGTTATCAAGACGCATACTCGCTTTTTAGCGCGTTTATCAACGCCGTTTGGCCTCCATTGACTTACATTACCTTGCGATTGCGTGTGAATTGACGCCGTAGCGAGTAGTATGAAAGGGCGAAAATCTGCATAGCAAGGTTGGCCGGGGTGGAGGATGGGTAAAACACAGGACTTTCACCCAGGAGAGCGGGGATCGTGTCCCGCGTGTCACATTTCCTTTGTGTCCCGTGTGTGACGTTTCATTTCCACGTTTGTTGTTTTCCTAAACCCAACCCCATTCTTCTTTTCCTAAACCCAATCGTAGCTTTCTTCTTTAAACCCAACCGGTTCTTCTTTTCCTAAACCCAACCCACGTGTGACGTTTCCTAAACCCAACCGTAGCCTAGCGATAACACGTAGCCTCGCGATAACACGCGACGTGGCTTTAGAAAGTGGCGTGTATGTTTACCCGAAGTCATGATATCACGTTGAAACTCTGATGCTGTTAAATGTTTGACTGCTTGTAAATAGAACTGGATTATTCAGACACTTCAAAATACATGTTGAAATACCAGAATGATGACCAAGCTTTTACCCAATGATAAAAAACCAAAGAAAGTTTCTGATTGCATGAAAACACATGATGCATTTATATTGTTTTAAGTGGCACATTTTATTTGTAGAGCCTGGGAAAGAGGGCAGAAGCTCTTTGTTTGCAGTGTAATGTAGGGAGTTATGTTCATGTGTGACAAATGTCTCACCACTGCAACATTATTGTTTCTGTTTGTTATAAATCCATAAGGGCTGGCCACTTGAATTTCCAGACCATTGCATTTTTTTTGCTTGCATAAATTGCACAATGTTTAATTAGATCTGCTGTTGCACTCATTTTAGTTGCTTTGGAGTGCCTGTTAAATGTATCAAATGGAAACTGTCATAAAACATGTTGCACAACTCTTCTCCGGTACACCATGCTTTACTCAAATGTTTTTGGCTATCTTTTCTTAATCAGTGTGTATGTAATACTGTAACACAGAACATAAAGGGTACTGTCCTACAGTAGCATATACACTCAGTTGCCAGTTTATTCGGTACAGCGAGCTAAAACTAATGCAGTCTGACGCAAAAGTCCTGCACTAAAACCAACCTTCATGAAGATTATAATTTTTCTGATCATTTGCAGGGTGTACTTTGAGGTGCTGTCGAACTGTATTACACTATACAAAGGTATTCGTTATTAAGCCAACCCTCAGTGATGTAAAAGGGGTGGATAAAATAATAGAAACACCCGTCAGTATAACGCAATACAGTCCAACAGTACCACAAACTGCAGCCTCTAAAATGAGCATACATTTAAATCAACACCTCTCCAAAACAGTTTCAACAACAGCTTCATGAAGGCAGAATGTATCGCAGTGCTGTTATAATCAACTGGCAACTGGGTGTACATAAAATGTATGTGTGAAATTCTTATAAAATGTGGCCATAATCCAGTAAGATAATATACATGTTTAAATACAAAGCATAAAAATGTCCATTTAACGTTTGTGACTACATCCATGTAAGATTAAAATAAACCATGTCACTGAGTTGAACACAAGTTGCCCAGATAAAGCACTCTGTGGATTCAGACCATTGCTTCATACAAGTCTACCGTATTTGGTATTGTCATGTTTTGTAATCCATTTCTAAGTCTCAATGATTATATGCCATATCATGGATGAGTTGAGGTGATGTGATGACTGTATATACCAACTGTATCCCTAAATGTTTACACTATAAACAAAACTAGAACATCAACACGAACCTACACAGCCAGCTCTCTCTCACACACACACACACACACACACACACACAATTCAAATATTGATATGATGTGCGTGCTCTCTAACCCAACACAGCCTTTCCCGATGTCACTGCAGCAGATTTTACTCACATATGCTTGTCTTTGCACTATCCACTGGGGTGACTTATGAATCTTTTATCAAAACTGGCCTAATTGCTTAACCATCCATGTCCCGGTCCAGTGGTGAATGGTGGGAGGAAGCCTAGGCATGCCATGACTCTCATAAAAACAACAGGCAAAGACGCCAGCATTAGTCCACCTCTGACAAGTCTGCCTTTTTCTCTACGTCTCTTTGTCTATTTTTATAAAGAGTTTATTTATCCAAGGTAGTCCCATTGTGAGCAGGGGGTTCTTTATAAGGGGGGTAGTGTAATTAGCCACATATTAAGAAATAATTCAATGAATACAATAAGTTGTAGACAACTAGGGAGAAGAAAGTGTTCATTTATTTTCCTTTATGTGAGAAGCGGTTTAATGATATGAATACAAATCAGCAGTAACCAGACATAACAATCAGCATCAACATCTGAGCAATTTAATTTAACGTGTGCAGTTTATGTAAATGCACTCATCCCTTAAGTGTCTTTGCCTCTATGCCAAGACAACAGCATAAAGCCAATATTCCCCTATCCACAGGCTTATTTTCTTAAGTGTTTACTCTGCTGGTCCACAGAAAACAAGCAGCAGTATACAGCTTCCTGTCCTCGCTCTATCAGCAATGGACACAAAAAACAACTTTCCCTTCTGCTCTCACTCCTACTCTCTGCCCTGTTTCACAGCAGAGGAAGCTGCTGCTGCTAGAGGGTCAGAGCTTAGCAGCAGTTTGAGAAAAAATAAGAGAGCCTGTGGGGAGTTTTTTACTCCCAAACCATCTCCCCAGTTCCTGAGAGCTGAGTAGCCAGTCCCAGGAAACTCCCTGCTATTCCTACTCTGTGAACAGCTGCAGATTCTCACTTTTCACTGGCTGTGGTTGTTTGAACTCAACCCCAACCGAGGAAAAGAAATCCCAATATTTCTACATGCGGGGACTAAAAAGTATGTTTCTGGTATTGAATGGTAATTTTATTAAATTTATAAATCTGGGATCTACTGTGATATCAGTAATGTATTCATTAATTGATACATTAACATATATTTATTTATTTATTTTTTACAAATGCAAACAAATGGTTTCATCATCATCTATTGTCTGGCTGAAAAACACTGGAAGTGTCATTCTTCCTACTCACAGCTGCCATTGAATCCGTTCTGCAAACGTTTCCCCGAATAAGTCAATATCAGGGACTGTGTACGCCTGTGCGCATAATTACAGATGCGCCATTCCTCCTAAGCTGTCATTAGAAAAGGGAATGGGAATGACTCCAGGCTACAACCACCGCTTGTGGTTACGTAACAGGCTCGTCTCGGATCCTGTCTTATCCCGGAGACAGCTGAAAACTCCCCGGACCTACACAGCCTTTTGCCTGGGGTAATGTCGCTCCTTATACAGTCCGAGAGAAGTCTGCTATTTTTTCCCCCAAGTGGCATTTTCTTCTTGCATTTTTTCGTTGGGGTGGGGGGTGGTTGAAATCGATGGTGTTTTTATGTCTTTGTCTGTCTGGCTCGCTGTGTTTGGGGTGATGGTGCGCGTATCTGCTGCTGTTCTCTGAGTGTCCATATGAGGGCGCAGTGAGGCTTTCATCCAGGGATGCTGGTGGCCCTCAGACAAAAGAGATGACGATATTTAAAGCTCTACAGGAGAGCAAGAGAATGGCAGTAGGATTTGAAGTGAAGGAATACGTCTCTACACATCATTTGAGATGATACACAAGTGTGTGTTCACAAGAAGTGATACTTGTAAATGCCATATATAGAAATCATTATTTTACCACTAGAATTGAAAACATAGAGTAATTAAGCCCAGTTTTTTATCTGTTAAAAAAATCAATTAACTTAAAAAAAATACTGCAATTAAGCAACAAATTGTTTTATCAATGTGCAATAAATAAATAAAGGTAATATTTGAGGATAATTTGTGTGTGTTTGTGTGTGTGGGGGGAGGTTGGTTTAAAAACACTGCCCATTTACTTGGACGGTTCAAGCCTCCAGGTCAGCAGCCTGCTGCAGTGCCCTTGAGCAATCTGAGCAAAACATCAAATCACTAACAGCCCCTGGGTTACTTCGACTGTTTCATAGCTGATCCTGGGTCTGACATCCCAGTGGAGAGATGGGGAGAGAGAAAATATTGTTTGCCTGAAGCTGTCAATAGTATATATTTTCTTTCTTCCTTCCTTGTACGCTCTTCCTTTCTTGCTTTCATTCTTGCTCGCAATGTTTAGGCTCTTTTCTCGATTCACCTTGAAAGAAAGCTCCCAGCCAGCCTGTCTGCCGCGCCGCATCAAACCCAAAGCCCGACTGTACCACCCCCCAGCCTGGGAGGGAGGAGTCTGCTGTCCTCCAGCAGAACTGAGTGTATAACACTCTGCAGCCAGCCAGAATGTGTGTCAGAGGACTGTCTGTGCTCCCTAAGTAGATGACTGCTCCAAATCTGGTGTCTGTATTTCTGACTACGAGATACGAGAAAAATTGGTTCGCACATTATCATCCCAAGTCAGGACAAGGTGAGCATCTTCTCCTTTCAGCGGTTAAACATAGAAACGTGTTATTATTTCCTCAACATTTTTTTTTACCCACAACAGAGTCTCTCCGATTGGATTGTTGTCATTTCATGTGTTTTCTGTAAACATGCTTTTTTGTGTCCTAATCACATTTTCTGGCATGTTTAGTGAGTGGTGGACCAATGCGTCGTTTTGCACACTTTGTGCGTCACGGTCACATTTACGCACATTCTCCTGTGAGATTTGTGTGGTTTTTAAACCCCACAGAGAAGTGAGTGTGGGATTTAGTGGAGCAGACTGTGTGTCTGCGTGTGGGCTTTGACTCATGCTCTTTCTGCAGCGATAGTTTTCAGGTGTTATAGAGAAGAGAGTGAATGGGGAGAGACGCTCTTTCCTTTTGGAGACTAAAGTATCTTTTGTTCCTTTACAGGTTTTTCGATTGTGGGATAGAATGCCGGCGATCATAAGTAAAAACTCCGATTTGGAGTTTGACTCCTTACAACCGTGTTTCTACCCGGATGAGGACGACTTCTACTTCTGTGGTCCCGACTCCGCGCCACCGGGGGAGGACATCTGGAAGAAATTCGAGTTGTTGCCCACTCCGCCCCTCTCCCCGAGCCGAGCCGCGCTACCGGGGGAGCCGGCGAATGCCTCCCCGGAAGCAGACCCCCTGGGCTTCGGCTTAGGGGACCCACTGGACTGGGCTTCTGAGCTACTGCTCCTGCCCGAGGACGATATTTGGGGTGCCTCCAACGATGTGGACCTGTTTGGCTCCGCTTTGGATACTAACCCCAATAACATCATTATCCAGGACTGTATGTGGAGTGGCTTCTCTGCCAGGGAAAAGCTGGAGCGGGTGGTCACGGAGAAACTCGGCAAGGCTATTTCCACTGCCACAGGCGCCAGGAACGTGTGCGTCAAGGCGCCGGAGGTTGTGAGCCACAGCTCGGTGTCAGAGTGTGTGGACCCCACGATAGTCTTCCCTTTCCCGGTCAACAAGAAGAACGGCAGCAGGGACTCAACCGGGACCGTAAGCACATCCACAACTAACGGGAGCGCTCAAAATGATTCCGGTAAGAATTTAAAGACGCACTAAAAGCATTTGCTGCCAAGAAAACATCCATCACTAAAATATAACAGTATTATTTGCATGATTATTGTTGTTATTATCATTATTTTTTTTATCATCATTATTGTAGTGACTGGAGCTTGTTCATATGACTGGCTCAGAATCGGATTAGCTAGTTACATTCCACACACGCACGCACGCGCACACACACACACACACACACACACACACACACACACACACACACACACACACACACACACACACACACACAAGCAATGACAAAGTGAACGAGGTTTATGTAATCAGCGGGCTCTTCATCCGGCAGATGGCAGTAAAATGGGGAATTGTGTGCCTTCCTGAACTCAGTTGGCATCCGAGCCAAACAAAAAGACAACACACTGCAGCCGGACCCGGTTGTAGGAGGGCAAGATGAAAACGTGTTCAATAATGTGATGAGCTGATAAAGTGTCTGGCTCACCATGCCGTGAAGCCTTTCATTACGCATGGATTAAGGGACATTTGAGCACAGTGGGTGAGAAATTGGCACTTATTTTGGACAGCCTGTACAAACTGCCGCCTTGAGTTCAGCTAATAACTTAAATTAGCCCCAAGAAAAGGGACAGGAATTACGCTATAATAACCTAAGGAAGATAGCCCACCACAACAAAACCATACACTCAGGAATACAGATTGACACACTCCTGTTTTCTCTGAGGTATACTGTAGGAATTGATATGTGTTTAGATTGGGAAATGAGTGCTGTTATGTATTTAATCGCCCTAAGACTTCTTCTCCTATCTATTACCGCATATGAGTTCCCTAAACAAACACTCACGAGTCCTTATCAGCGTGTTTTCGCTGTGAAACAGCAGTACAAAGGCCTCCAGCTTGGCATAGAGGGTAGCCTCAGCCAGCCTTGCCAAACACCTCCTCCACCGCAAAGAAAAGAGGACGGAGGGCCTGGCTGCTTCTTTTAGGGGGTGACGGCTTTGAAAGGCGCTCCATCTCGACAGCTGTCTCCCTGGCGCCGCTCCAGCTCCGAGGCTTAAAGGGTGGTGATCCGATCGCCTGCCGCCCCACCATCCTGCGCACAGTACCGCTCCAATGCGCTTCCGCCGCTCGCAGCGTTAAGGCGCGTCGCTCTTTGTGTTGCAGGTGTTTACTTTCTCATCAAAGAGACACAGACTTTGTACACTGTAGTTGTATCCCCATAGTTAAGCCAGTATTTATATTGAAGAGGCCTGCATGGAAACAAGGGCCGTCCCACTCCAAAACTCTGTTGTACAGCTGTAAGGCAGTGGCAGAGAAGTGTGGCTTTATTTTATTTCCCAAGGCAGAAAGTATGTCCTCTTCCTTCTATTTATACTCTTTCCAGCTTCAATAAATGAGCTGTTCCATTCTGAGAGTGAAACACCAAACAGCTAAATCCCAGCTTCACATGTGGTATAGCTAGCCACGCCCCCTCATCCACCCAGCTGGGCCCAGCTTTGTTTTGATGGCAGCCCAGATTTTGTGTGTGTGTTTTTTTCTGAGTGTGCTGAGACAGCACCCTGGTGCAGTGGTGTCTGAAGTGGGTTACTGTAAGCTGTAAAATGCCACACTCTTCAGATGCTCCTGAACTGATAATGAGTGCCATTATCACAAAGGCATTTTAACTGGGCCTCACACACTCTGCCTCATGATTGGCCACTTCCTCTCATCTTCAAAGGCGCCAGTCCATGATAAGTCTCAGCTGCTCAGCTCGATTCCAGCACAGGTATTAAGACGAAGAGCTTAGCTGGAAAAAAGCTAGTTTTTTTATTATTTCATCAGAGGTCAAAGTTAAAGTTAAGTTCTTAATGTCCCACATACCGACAGCGTGACTGTGGCTGCACTGATAGACTTGAAGGCATCAGACTAAAACCGTAGAGAAGATTAGGAGACGTTTTGAAGGAGGGATAGAGAATGAAAAGCAGAAATCCAGCCTGTCTGCTCAGCGCTGAGACTGAACGTGTCAACACCTGCAGAGTAGATTAGTTGAGGAGCGAGTGACACTAAGCATTAAGAGAGTTCTGCTTATGCGAACAGCGATGAGCAACACGCTCACTCCCACACACTCTTGATCTCACTCACATACATACCTGTCACCTGCTTAGATGACATAGTGGAAATACTTGGTGTGTCAGAGCGATTAAGTCACACACATTGTGTTTTTTCTTCCCAGAAGAGGAAGATGACGATGAAGACGACGACGAGGAAGAAGAAGAGGAAGAAGAGGAAGACGAGGATGACGAGGATGACGAGGAAGAGGAGGAGATTGATGTGGTTACAGTAGAGAAGAGGCGCTCCACAATCAACAAGGCTTCACCCATGGCGACGGGTACAGTCACCATCTCTGTGCATCCAAAGAGCCACGACGCGAGGGGATCCGGCGTGGTGAGTCGGTTCGTCAGCAGAGCTCCTCAGGAGTTGATCCTGAAGAGGAGCTCGGTCCACCAGCAGCAACACAACTACGCCGCCCCCTCACCGTACGCTTCAGACGACGACCCCACCCCACCTCCAAAGAAGCAAAGGACATCAGACGCACCTCGACCTCCTACCAGAACCATCTCGTCATCCTCCTCATCTTCCTCCACATCTTGCAGCTCACTCACCAGCGCATCGGGGGCACGCAGCAAGCGCAGCGCCAGCGGAGACTGCAGCCCACGCGGCAGCTCCGACTCAGAGGACAGCGAGCGCAGGCGCAACCACAACATCCTGGAGCGCCAGCGCCGCAACGACCTGCGCTCCAGCTTCCTGACGCTGCGCGACCACGTGCCGGAGCTGGCGCACAACGAGAAAGCTGCGAAGGTGCTGATCCTGAAGAAGGCCACTGAGTATGTGAGCTCACTGGAGACAGAGGAGATGAGGCTCCAGCAGGAGAAGGACAGGCTCCAAGCCCGCAGGCAGCAGCTGATGCGCAGGCTGGAGCAGGCTAGGACTCGCTAACAGACAACCACTACAACACAGAAACACTCACATACAGTATACCCTGGATGACCTCCCCCCTCCCTGCCTCGACTCAGTCTGTCTGAAACACAATTAGATGCACACACTCATAGGCCTATAGATTTCAGCACAGACACATAGGCCTGACATATCTGATGTACAAATGCACACACAAACATCTCAGAGGACGTTTATCTTCAGATGCCGATACACACACCAAGAGGAGAGGGGCGGGGTCCCCGGTGGGATGCTCGGACTTTCACTGCCGCCACTTTTTTTGCACATTTGTTGACGTTAAGAATGTTTAGGGTTTACTTTTTCAATCCAGTCACATTGAGGAAAGATGAAAAGAGAAAAGAATGAGGAAGGAGAGAGGACTCTTGTCTTAGTCTTCCCTTCCTCTGTTTTTTTTTATATAATTAGTGTTTTTTTGTACTCACTGTGACACCAGCCTGGAATCAGGTGATTCCCACAGGCATGGGTGTTAGAGGGCACTTTGCTTGGAGAGTTCACGTACAAGACGCAGTGCACACTTATTTTGCCTTCACCACTGCAAAACTGAAGAGACTATGACGACTGAGGCGTTATGGGTCACATAAACAATGCCACTACAGGTTCTCTTTCTCTCACTCCTCTCTCACACTGGTGCTCAAACCAAGTCAGTGGATGTATAACTGTGCACCTTGCTAGCTGACACTTTTGTAGATAACAATAGTGTACAGACAAAATACACTCAGATCTGCCTTGTTTTGTAATACATTTTGTCCTTGTTTTTTTTTTTATACATGTCAGGAAGCTGCCAATAACTAGACTGGAAGTTTATATACCTTTAAAAGTACTGTAAGGCCTCAATTTTTGAGAGTCATGAAACTTTGTAATATAACAATATATTGTTTTTTTTTCTATTTCTTTGTATTGTATCATATTACTAATTCTACACACCTTTATGCTTTTAGTGTGAACCTGATACATACTAAATTTGATACTTATATTTTCGTATGAAAATGAGTTCTCGGTAGATATCACTTTATCTCGTCTTTTTATTTCTTTTATCTCATATAATTCTTTTGTACAGCAAATGTGTTCTATCCTCATGTACCTGGCCTTTTTCTTTCTTCCTCTTTTGTTTATATTTGTAACTATCGGGTGCATAGAACTGGGTAAACGGATATAAGATGTGTTTTTTTCACTTTTAAAATGTACATATAGTGCTGCAACTCATAGCACTTTGAAATACCTCATTTTGAAAAATAAATAGACATCATAAAATCCTAACCTTTGCCGTTGTGAATCTTTTATTGTCACTGAAACTGTGAACGTCACCCTTAACCCATTCAATTCTGTCTTTTTATCTGTTTATTTTTCTATTTGCCTCCACATTTCCGTATTTGTTTTGCTGCTCTCAAAGACTCATCCTGACAAAGAAATAAAGAGTGTCTTCTGTATTCTCTGTCTCAGCACCCTGCGGCTGCCTACCCCTCGTAGCCTCTCACACCCACCCACACACACACACACCTACGCACACACACTTCAAGTGCACCGGAGCACACATTCTCTCCTCTCTCTCCATTTCCCTCTCTCACCGACAGAGCCCTTCCTACTACATTGTTCAGGCGGTTGCCATGGAAACTGGAGCAGCTGCTGAGTGGCAGACACCGAGAGTGAGTCTTTTATTTGTCTGTTAGTAGTCTGTGTATTTCTGCCTGCATGTGTGTGCGTATGAATGCTAATGTCTGTATGTGTGTCTACCTTTTGTCCTGGTCTGTGTGTGGCCTGGGCGCTTGGTATCTCCGACGTTGTGCGCTGCCTGCCACGGTGCCAGGACAAGGCTAGATACTGTTTACCAACATCAGCCACATGGCTCTGGCCTCCTCCTCCTCCCCACACCTACTCCTCCTCCTCCCCTCTTTCCTCCTTTCCTCTGTGCCTCTAGTGCCGGGCCTTAGCCCAAATATGTGCCACTCAGGAGTCTGGCCAGGCGTTCTCTGGAGATGGCTGAAAGAGAAATCTGTTGCCACGGTCTGCGTAGCCATTCAGCACAACAGTGTGTTCACAGAGGGAAGGTGAAATAGACTTGCAGAGAAGGGAATTAACAGGACATTAAAACGCAATGACTGCATAGCATGGTACGACAGGGTGACTCTTTTTCGGCACAAACGATGTATGAACGCTTTACAGTACAACAGGATGCATCAAACACTCCGATCTTTACTTTTTCAGTGCCATATTCTTCACATTTAACTGCTTAAGACCCCCTCTATCCATAGAAGCAGGACCCACATTATCCAGAGGTATGTTCACTACATGAGAGACAGCGCTATATGAAGACTGATGACTTTGTTTTGGAGTTGAAACAGCCCGAGACTGAGCCTCTCGGTGGGGGAGTTGAACTGGTGGATTACATAACAGGAGTCTGGTGGGCCTGGTGTCTTTGTGCGCACTTACTGTGCATGTGTGTGTGTGTGTGTATGGAAAGGATCTAGTGTCACAGTGTGTGTGTGTGTGTGTGTGTGTGTGTGTGTGTGTGTGCGTGCGCGTGTGTGTGTGCGTGTGTGTGCGCATGTCCTCTCGTGGGATTTCCACTTACCATCTGCCTAATGGCTTATCCTGCTTGGTTATAGGATGAAAAAACAAGTTTATGGACAATAACATCCCAGAGAAAAAATTAAGAAAAACAACATATTGCACCCAACAGAAGCAGTTTGCTTTAGAATAACTGTGACATTTAAGAAGAAATAGAACACGCAGACACGTGTACAGTACTGTAACTGAAACACACACACACATCCTAACAGTGTCCAGTGCCACATTTCCCGCCCACACGCCCTGTGTTAAACAAACATAAAAACCGTACACCTCTCAGCTGTTAAGCACACACTTAAATGTCCCCCCCCCCCCCCAACACCCACTCATATGCTTACACGCTTCAACCACAGTTAAGCTATCTACTCTCTGAAATGAGGCTAATTGTTTTAGAGGGAAGGGGAATAGCCATCTCCTACATTGAACAGACATATGGCCATGGCATTTCCCCGATTAATACCCATTATCCCTCTGCCCACTGGCTGTCTGGCTGGAGCTGCCCAGACACACACAACACAACTCTAATGGGCTTACACTCCACTGACAGTCGGATGTACATTAAAGCTAAACAAGAGATAATGTGGCATGTTTGTGTTTTTCATGTGCATCTTGTCATCTGTTTTGAGATCTTCATTACCGCCAGCAATAATTGACAACACTTGGCCACAACATTTCTATTGTCCTGTTTTCAACATGTTAACCTTCCCATATGGGGGAAACAATGGCTACTGTGTGTGTGTGTGTGTGTGTGTGTGTGTGTGTGTGTGTGTGTGTGTCAATACACAAGTGTGTGTGCCTGCAATGTGCCCAACCTCTGCACAAAGGCATGCCCGTCACCCATGTGCCACACTGGGCTCTGTTTGCCAAGAGCCTTGCTATCTGTGGGGGGAGTGTGTGTGTGTGTGTGTGTGTGTGTGTATGTGTGTGTGAGGGGGCTGTCACCATCTGTTGTAGGGTCCAGCATGGTCGCAGGTGCTTAGAAATGGTGTGTGTTGGGGTTGTGGTAGGTAAGGTATCCTGATACAAGAAGGTATCAGGGGGTATTGGGGCAGAAAACATTTGTGTGTTTGTGTGTGTGTGTGTGCGCGCAGTTCCTCGAGGCAACAAATTGCCCTAGCTGAGTAATATGCAGCCCTGACAAAGAGCTGTGGAGCTACAGTAATTGCAGAGCACATAGTGGACAGGGAGGGAGGGAGCGAGGGAAGGGAGCGAAAAGGAGGCCAGAGTGTTTGATCAAAGTTTACCAAAGTCTGAGGAGATTTGCATACAGATGGTACTGTAGCCCGGCCCCCGGAATACCTTTCCCTCTCTTTATTTCTTGTTCTTCGTCTCTCTTTCCCTCTCTCTCACACACACTCGCACACAAATGTAATAGGGTTTCATTGAAGAATCCATGAATAGCCTTTCAAGACCGTGTTCTGAGGAAGAAACTGTCTTGGCTACACAACACAGCACCTAGAAAAAGAAAGGAAAACCAAGGGAGAGTGGGGAAGATATAGAAGGAGAGATAAAAAAAAGTGAGAGAAATGCAATGATTAAGAAAGGGGACAGAACAAGAGAGGATTGTAACAATAGGAAGGAAGACGGGGAAAAGCCTCTGTGAAGCACTTATTATTAAAACAAATTCAACCAGTAATGTTAACCATTTAGTCATCATGAAACCAGAAACATGCATCCACTGATATAATATTTCTGTGCTGACATCCATTCACTTCCTTCATCTATCCTTTCCCCTGGCATATGCTCAGTCCATATTGATTTTGAATGCCATTGTTGTGAGGGCATTGATCGCATAAGTGCTGTCCTCTTATGTATATTACAGGTTTCTTTAAAGCCCTTGTTTTAAGGCAAGCCTCTGGCAATTATCCTGCTGTGCCAAGAGTCCTCACAATGTGCCTGTCAGCGCCTGAGCCCCTACACAATATGACATCTAACAGTTAAAGCCACAAGCATGTCCAAAACCAGCCCAAACTCGCTGTCAAGCTGCCACACTGTATTACAGTATATTAGGCTATTCCAAGGCTCAATGTTTGAATAAAAACAGCCAACTCAATCACCATGTTACACACCTTAAGTGTAGAGACACTCAGCTGTGAGTCATTTCAAAAGCACCTTTCAAAACAGTAGTCACAAAGTGCTTTACAGAAAATAGAAGAGAGAGACAGGACGATAAAACACGTGTACAAACTGCACAAACCACAAAGTATATAATTATATACAAAATCTGAATATAATTCCAGAGGAAAGAAGAGAAGTTTAAAGGGTGAGTTTACCCAAAAACATTTTCTCATTTAGCCCTAGTGGTATCTAGGCATGTACAGTATATAGTTTTCATGTGATGAGGTTTCGTGATATCAGCTTCTGAGGTCTCTAAGGGCATCAAAATACAATATAAGTAAATAGATTTTAGTTTGTGGTTCTCACAGCACTGAAACCCGAAACTAGAGATGCACCGATTATAATTTCTAGGCCGATTCCGATTTCCGATTTTCCACTGAGTTTGAGTTTGCCGGGCCCCGGTCATGGCCGATCACGTGAAAATCGACCAATTCCAGTCACCAGCCGGTCAATCGGTGCATCTCTACCCGAAACCTTATCTACTCTATCCATCTATCCATCCATCCATCCACTTTCTTAACCCTTGTGTGGTGTTCATATTTTTGTTATTCAGCCAGTGTTCGTGGGTCTGGTGGACCCGCTGCACCCGCTGCATTTTGGGTTTTTTAATTCAACACAATCAAACAATTGTATGTTAAAATACTCAACAGATGTTTACTTCATCCCAATTACAAGCAATATAAACAGCATATATGGTGAATATTTGCCCTTCACCTTTGTTAGATCACATTTATGAATTAAATCCCTAAGCCATTACCCACAAGGCCCTTGTGAACCTTTGTCAATGGAACTACTTTCTCCCGAAAAAAGAAAACTGTTAACATCAAGGTCTGTGGAGTAACCAGGACACTGTTCTGAAAATTAAATGTTGCTGGATAATAAACCACATTCCATTCCACCAAGTGGAGGCAATGACCCCAGAGAAGGATATCTAAAAACCTAAGCAAATAAAACAAAATCCATCTGCACACTTTGCCACTTTTACCTTGACAGGGAAGGAATAATTACTTGTCAACCGGACTAAACCTGTAACCTTCCAGCCACATGTTCATTTCAGTCTGCTGTAACCAAGTTATATGGGTACCACCATCAGCATGTCATCACTGCATATGGGTGGGCTATAAGATAAAGCATATATTGTAATCAGTATAAACAAGCTGGCCTACTGTAAATATTGGGGTTCACACTTGCAGCAGGGCTTATGAATGTAGTGGCCATATGTCACAACAACACATATCCTCAATGTTAATGTGATGATTACTCTTTTAAAGCAAGTGTGTGTCTATCTGTGTGTGCATAAAAGTGGAGTTTGTGCAAGTTTGTGTGTATGCGAGTGCACTCCCACGCCTCCCTGTGTGCATGTGTGTTTATGCATGTGTGTATGCGTGTACTTGTGTTTATTTGGAGTAATCACCGGGGCGCTTCTGTGTTTGTACATTTGTATCGAGATTGATTTATGACTGCTCCTCCAGAGGAAACAGATAACAAATGGTTTTCTGGTCCAATAAACACCGTCTGCCTGTTAACCAAATGAGACTAAACTAAACCATCGTCTGCAAGCACCTTCAGCTCGAGGCTGAATGAATGGCTGGCTGGGAGGCTGTCCTGTGCTGAAGTAAAACTCAATGAGAGATATATTGATTGAGGGCTAATTGTTGAGTACCGGTGTCATCTCGGGCCTACGCAGACCTTCCAGACTCCCTGGTGGTTTATGCTACAAATCAATGGGTTTGTGTTTAACTGGGGCCACATTCGGCTGCTACATTTTTCAAAACACCCCACCACAAAAGGTCCCTATGTGTGTCAATATGTCACCAAAAGTTTGCCTTAAAGACTAGAAAGGGTAGAAAATGTGTGTATATCTGTGAGATCTTGACAATTTCCATGCTCCCTTGTGATGCAACGGTTGATTTAATGGTCATTTAGGGTCCACTGGGGACTGAATCAGTGCTGTGTTTGATCATTGGAGAGCTTGGACGGGTCTGACCTTTGACATTTATGCCTGCTGGGAGGGGTGACAGTGACCGGTGGGAGAAAGTGGGCTAAAGGTGATAAACTCAGATTTTTGTGATTTCTTACACATTAGGAGTATGGATAATATGTATCTTTACAATAAGTAATGATGTATGCAACAGTACTAGATCAGTAGAAATTACATGATGGGGGGTTGTTTCGCTTGAGATGGGATGGATAAAAGTTTGTAGCCCATTAGCTACTACGTCATGGTGTTAAAGCTACGGGAGGACATTTGAGAGAAAACAAAAGTAGAGGGTTTTACAAGTAAATAATATCTTGTTTGATTCCAGCAGACCCAGTAAGTCCATTAGTATGTCCACTGGTCCTCTTTGGCACTGCTGAAGCCTCAGTGATGACTGTGTACACTGTAAATCCCTCTTTGCATGCCCCAGGAGGAGGGGTTTGGACAAGGCCTGGATTGGGGGCGAGAGCAGGATGTACTAGTAGTGGAGGCGAGGTTGATGCACATTTTGCCTGTCCAGCAAGAGTCTGCCTCTACACACCCCAACTAAGCATAAACGTACTGCTGTTTTATTTTCCTATGTTCTCCTTCAAAATTTAAGAAAGAGTTCTCTGATCCGTTTGGGGGAGTCACATTAGAAGATGCCGTAAAATACACACATTTGACAGCATGTAAATGATTTTATGACGATTGATACCTCCACCAACTTTTTCTACTTTTGCCCATTGATACTGCTTTAAGTTTTGTGTTTTGTGCTGTCTTATCTATTTAATCTGTTTCAACTTGTAAATGTAAGGGTAAATATATTTACATAACAAAATATTCACTTTCATTAGCTTGATCACTTTGATCATTATCGATGAGACATTGTATTGCCCCGCAGATTTTTCATTCTTTACATTCAAATTACGTATGTTATACAACAGCACGAGCCACCCAAGACTGCTCTTTATAGTGACATCCTTCCTACTAATGCCTCTTAGCTGATGTAAGATACAATCTAAATCTCAGTATCTCAAGGCTTTTTGCTCAGTAATTTTAAAATACCTGCCTGCCTATTGATTTAAATCTTACAGCTTGGAGAACAGAGGATTGATCAAATAGCAGGCAATTCTTAGGCAAAAGAGAGCTAGAAACAGTATTCGGTTTCAGTAGCAGTAGGTTATCGACACTCGGGGGGCGCTCTGCTCCTCGACAGTTATCTGTTGGTTTGATGGCAGAGCTGGAGTGCGACGGGGCAGAGGACGGGTCCGGGCGGGGCGGCAGAATCCTCAGTGGGAGCCACGCTGACACATGTGGGACAGAGCTCAGTGGAAATCGGGTTAATGAATCGTGGAGAGGGGGAAACGGCGGGGTTACTCTTCTTTCAATATTCCCCCATCATTATCAGTTGGTCCAGCACTCATCTGCACACGACTGGGAGAGGGAGAGACAGGGAGGTCAGTAGGTGGTATATCTGTGAAGACCTGTGAAAAGGATTTCAAACAATAGATTATAGATGTGTGTAAGACAAAGCCACTGCTAGTAAAGTGTCATTGCCAATTTCTAATGGAAACAAAAGATTTGTTCATGTATATGTTTTACTGTGAATATAACTGTTGGGTACCAAGTCATATATTTGATAGCTTATTTAATTTTTTTCAACTCTCTGTATGCATGCTTCTCTGTAGCTTCAGTATTTTTCACGTGCTTTTGTGTGAAAGTATCCTCTGGTGGGTCTTTGGTCCATGACCAGTCCATTACAGGCTTGTCTGCCTGGCTGTCACTTCTCTCTGATGGATCAGTGAGCTCCAGACAGAACCACCAGTCCCAATTTTAATAACACAAGTCTGTTTTTGCACTCAGACCCAACACAGATGCAAATTACTGCCTCTTATTAGATTGGTGACCACCAGCTCACTCCACGTCTACTCCCCTTCTCTCTGTAGTTGTTACTGTTTTTGAAGGATGTGTGCTGACAAGTTGACCCTGAAGAATTGAGGCTCTTAATTACTGGTGAAAATGTGGCAAATTAGTACAACCAACTCGCCCGAATTCAACCTCTTCACACACATAATTCACCTACCTAAGAGGATGAATTATATTAACATATTTAATTGGTGGCTTATGCCCATCTCTTGTGTTTGACAGCTGTTGAGTCAGGCGACGGCATTGTGTGAATATGAGTCATTGCACAATAATCTAATCATGGAACCCTTGGCTGGCGTTGAAATTAGCATTTTGGACATCCGTCAGCAACCTCTCAGGATTACACACAAGGTTAATTATAGAAGATTTAGATTCGGAGGGACAATGGCTTTATCGCTTGTAAGGGTAAGGTAATAGCATTCACAAGCCACAAGCTGATGTGAATGAAGGCCTAAAGAACAGCCCACAGACCATGATGCTGTGGGAACTCAGGCGTGGCATTGATTACTTTAATTGGTGGACTGGGAGCGGAGAACTTCATTGAATTGGATTTAAACCCCTCCACACACACACATGCACTTCAGATAGAATCCACCAGTGCATAGGTCATCATCACACGTCTGAATTTTTTGGAGCGTCCAACTTCCATCTGGGATTTTACATCAAACAAATGCCTCATTTTTGTGCCTCCACCTCCCAGGCCTCGCTGGCATTTTCCAGTGCCCTCTAATATGACCTTAAAGCACATTGACTCAAAAATAGAAAAGGAAAGCCGGGATTTTTCAAGTTGCTCTGCAAGGAAAATGATCTGCTTACTGACACATACTGTACAAGAAAAAAGTGTAAAAGCCCTGTCACACCAAAAAGTGGTACAGCGGAATTGATCTGCAGATTTTTGCAAAATACGCAGTGCTGCTAAAGGCTTGGTGTTGTAGTTACTACTCATAGAGTTACTTTGTGAACTAATGCCAGGGTTAGTCGGTCACAATCTCTGTGCGTCTTCCTATTTTCGTTGTACTGTGCCATTTACTCCAAGTTCCCCAAAGTTGATCTCCGTGATCGGATTTGGGTTGGAATTTTAAAATTTGGATCCACTGGTCATGAAAATTCTATTGGAATTTATTTATTTTTGGGAAATGTTCCTGGTTCTAATGCCTAAGTGCCTGGGCCTTATAGCTAAAACTACCCTCTCCTGAAGGACACATGCTGTACTGTCTCACCATGTTACAGGTAGAGCTTTCCGAGGAAGCTAAAATGGCTTGGCGGTTGGAACAGCTGCACCAATAAGACCTTACCCACTGAAAATCCAATCAGAAAAACAGGAAAGATTTACTACAGGAAACTTATTGAGGGCATATTTCCTCTTTTGTTCCTCTCTTTCTGTTGTTTAAAACATTGAGAGGGATCAATTTGCGTCATCGGGATATTCCTGGCACGCCATCGCATTCTCTCTCTCCGTCCTTCCTCTGTCTCTCTCGCACACAAACACACACTGTTAAATAAGACACACACACCAATACACTGACACGTTCGAGTGAGTGAGCGCCGGGCATGCCATTGATGCTCTGCTCTGGCTTCATCCATCACTGATAATGGCTGAGGACAGCTGTGTGTTCAGTCCCCCCCCTCTCTCCATCATACCACAAGCTTGAGGCAGGCGGATGGAGAGGAGGATGGGTGTATTTATTCTGCCTAGCCTCCTCATCCCAACCCCCCCATCGTCGTAATACTGTCCTGCAACCTCTCCCCCCCCCCCCACAACAGTTCCTGCACCCCTCATCTGAGAGAACACCCGCCCTGGGCCAGGCCCAGATGGCCGTGGCTCGCAGCGGCATTGCCGTATCTGGCTCCAGATCTACACCAGGGCGGGAATAGGAATCAATGATGCAAAGCTGAGGCACACACACACACACACACACACACACACACACACACACACACACACACACACACACACACACACACACACACACACACAAAGACAAATGCCTCCATGCCCTATTATGCATGCACTTCAATGCATACTCTCACTTTTGCAGTGTCTCTTGCACACACACACACACACACACACACACACACACACACACACACTGTTTAGACTGGAGTTAATGAAGAGATAACAGCTGATGTTATTAGTTTCCACATGAATGGAGTCGGTCAGGGCTCCATTCTGTCTGATCATCCTGACTTTAACTCACTGCGTTCAGCATACGTACAAGAGTGGGAGTGGGCCTTCATTGACACGCTGTCCTTGAAATACCTTATTTAACTAGGTTGGATCACTATGCAAATTATTATATCCCAAATTGCAATATAGCAGGAAAAGCAGGAGATGCATATACGGTCTAATAGCCAGCTTGTTCTTTAGAAGAACCTCTGCTGTAGTTTGGGATTTTGTGCCTTGCTCAACGGCACTTCAAGTTATTCTGAGGGTGCCACTGTAAGCTTTCAGCAGTTGGTATTGAGAGAGCCTGTTCATCTAAATGACAAATTGTCAACAGTTTTTATAGTAGCAATGGCTTATGGTAAAAAGTCATTCTAATGAAAACAGTTCACAATGAAGTTTGTGGATCATTGAGTCCTTTCACGTCCATTGTACTGGGGTGGAAGCAGAAATCTTAAACGGATACCTCAAAACTAGGGTTAAATATCAGCCTGATCCACATTAAAAACATCTTTTTGTGTTTCCGCAATTTGTTACATTCATTAAGTAATGTAATAACCTCATGTTACCTTACATAAATGTCATCCTGATGAGCTCTATGCTGTGTGGTATGCAAATTTGGGGAAAAGAGCTATCAGAACAGTTATTAGCAGATACCTTGCGATGGGGTATTGGAACCAATTCAATTTTATTTATAGTATCAAATCATAACAAGAGTTATCTCGAGACACTTGTCTCCATATAAGAGAGGTAAGTGAGATCAGCAGAGATGGGAGTAAGTCACACATGGGCAAGTCACAAGTAAGTCTCAAGTCTTAACCTTCAAGTCTCAAGCAAGTCCAAGTCATTTTTTGTAACAATCAAGCAAGTCAAGTCAAGTCATAGCTTTGGTCAAGCAAGTCAAGTCAAGTCATACAAAAGTTTCCATTTTTAAACAAGCTAAAGACAGTGGTTATGATTTTTTATTTTTTTTTCCTACTCAATATTCAAAAGGCATTGCGTCCAAGCCACATACATCTGAAAAGTTTAAATTTATACAGATAAAAGCACAGCCTAAAACTGATATTAGGCCAACAATAAATCAACATACATATTTATTCAATATGCCTCAAACATGACATCAAATCATGAAATTCATTCAAACAATTCAAGTATAATGGTAGTCAAATAATATTTTTCAAACATGCCTCACTTTTATGGAACAGAAACACATCCTTTAACCTTTAAGAGTAGCTGAATCCCACCACCTTTGCGTAATTTGGAGAGATTGACTAAGTGTATGTATCACATGGAATGGATAGCATATGTTAATATTTGTCAGTGTATTTGTGAGTGAATGTGTGTGTGTGTGTGAGAGAGAGAGTGAGTGAAAAGTTATTAATATTGGTGAGTGAATGTGTGTGCAGAGTGTGTTGGGTGTGTATGTGTGCCTAGCTTTATTCACATACTTACGTCTGCGTGTGTGTGTGTGTGTGTGAGTGAGTGAGAGTGAGAGAGAGAGAGAGAGAGAGAGAGAGAGAGAGAGAGAGAGAGAGAGAAAGAAAGAGAGTGCAGTTTGTGTTGTGTGTAATATGTATGTATGTGTGTTCCTAGTTTTATTCGCTCTTACCGCCACCTTGAACAAAGAGGGGAGGGTGTGCTTATTCATGGCCCAAAACTGAAGGGAGTTCTGTCCATCACAAACGTCCACAGTGGTTCAGCTGAATATGGGGACTGGAACCCAAATCTCTCCCGATTTGAAGTGTCTGATGAAATTCGACGTGGTGGTGGTTGACGTCGGAAATTGTTGTACTGCAGACAGTTTGTTTCTTCTTTGCCTGGTCAGATATGTAATCCTTATAGCCAAACTTTATTATTTTCGGTGCAGAGGGATCCATGACGTTAAGTTACTAGCCGTAGCCAGTCTCGTTTACTGCAGGTCTGACACCGCGTGCCACGTCATCATATCAACGGGTTCCCGCGCATACAATAGCACTAAAATCGTAAAGTTAACTCCTCCTCAATATCAGAGGGGGAAAAAATATATATTTATTAAACAGAAAATCAAGTCATTTCAAGTCATTTGACTCAAGTCTAAGTCAAGTCTCAAGTCATGAATATCAAGTCAAAGTCAAGTCGAGTCTTTTATGACTGTTTATCAAGCAAGTCTCAAGTCCTAAAATTTGCGACTCGAGTCTAACTCGAGTCAAGTCATGTGACTCAAGTCCCCCATGTCTGGAGATCAGTGCAGCCCTACTCAAAACATTGGAAAATAAAACCCAAACTCTCTGACTAGTTACCAACTGAGGTAAGTGAAAATATGTTTTCAGTAATTTGGGTAAACCAACCCTTTAAAACTAACAGTGAAAGCATGTGTCTCTACTCATTTTCTGTAAAGCTTCTGCTGCCTGATGCTGATGAAAAATGACATCATAATTAAGCCGGAAAGAAGACTGTTTTTGGCCAAACAATGGCCTTTATTTACATGACTCATTTTCACATATTCTTAGCTAATCTGTAATCTAAACAGTACACTGAGGTCAGTTCCAGTAAATCTCCACAGATGGCAAGCTAATGTTATTCGATTAGCAGGTGATGGGAAAGGGTGATACCTGATCCCCAACAAAACACCAGTCCAGCACACTCCCTTCTATAAAAGACACCTGTTACCCTAGCTGTTAAAGAAAATCACTCTCCTTGTCTCATCATCATTTAAGACTTAGGCACTTCAAAGCTGGCCAGGTACAATAGCAATGAGCAGGCCGCCTTCAAAAGGACAGCGCAAGTTATGGCGGGGTGGCAGAAGAGAAGAATAGTCCTGTAAATCATAATAGAGAGAAAAATATAAAAGACGAGGCGGAGAGACGCAGTTCACCTGTTCTCTGTAACACAATCACTTAACGATCCTCAGGGCGTATTGTAAGAGAGAGCGCTCCTGTAGCTCGCGCCCTCGCTTTGTGCCTCGCTGGAGCACAGAGATCATCTTCCCCCTCTCCACAGACCCTCTGACCTTCTCTCTGTTCCACTTACACACACACACACCCATCGAAATTACCCTTACTCCTCACAGATTAAGATCAATGTCATTCATCGCGTTTAGAGTATCAGCCTTTGATTCGGACCAGAGAAAGGGAAGGGAGGGCACGGAGCACCTGGGAGCTGTGTTAGGATGGAAGAAGAAAAAAGTCCTCCATTTAATGGAGGATTTTTTTCTTCTAGATGTCGATGAAAGTGGCTTCTTTACTTTCCCCTTGAGCTTGTGTGTGCTTTATGTGAAGGGCAGTTGATCTTGAAGTCACAGCAGGTTGACAAAAAGATGCATTTGCATATACTCATTAAATCTCATGCAAATGTTTCATCAAAAGTCCCTCCAACATCTCTCAACACAATAAGGGTGTGTTCAGACTTTTTTTTAAAGTACACAGGGCTGCATTAGCAGGGCCTTTCTACATGGGCAGGTCAGAAGGGGACATACGAATCAGGAAGTTCAGATTGAAGGCTTACTAGATGCCAAGATCATGTATGTATTACAAGAGCTGGATATGGCGCAGTCAGCCTCTATACACATTATATGTTGCACATTTTTGCCTAATACGCAATTAAGAGACAGACAGGAAATGTGGGGAGAAAGAGGGGGATGACATATAATAGGTCCCTGGGAAAAAGACAACCAGGAAGCAAACCAGAAAGAGAAAAATCATTTTAGGCTTATGCACATGGTGACTGGCTCAACTTGAAGTGGAGTCAATGGATGACCCAGTTCTTATAAAACATGCATGGCAAAGACATTGCACAGCAGTTTGTACCTATTTGAGGCAAGATTATACTGCTCTTGACAGCTATCACAGCTGCAATGAGTTCCTCTGTCCCGATGCTTGCGAGGTAAACATCAGCACAATAAGTACAATGCTTCACCACACAGGCTACAGACTGTGCTGTAGCAAAGGTTGAGCCAGGATCAACTTTTTGCTAGATGCTGTTTTCTTGCCCCCACAATGGTCTCATCAGAACAAATGAAGAGTCTGCGTTTCCTGTCTTGGACCCATGTTGTCCATTCTCTCTGTGATTAAAGGGATACTTCACCAATTTAGCATTAAGCTTTGTATCAGTAGAAACACGGTAGTATTTTTGAATGACCGTGCTTCCCTTCCTCATGTCCCCCTGAGACGAGAGATCTCTGTATTGTGGGTCTGGAAAAAAGCCTCTGATGACGCAAAAATTGTCGTTTTCCGTTATCGGAGGCATTTTTGCCCAGAGGCAATGGACTACAGCCAGTAGTAGGAGCAACTTCCGCATGTTTTCAACCCGCCCATAGGGGGTTGGACTGTCGTCTTTCTCCAAAGATTGCCGAGGCAAAACGAGCATCAGCCAGCTTGAATCCTTGCTTACTGGCTTCTCAGCAGAAAACTTTTAGATAGATAGATTTATTCATCCTGAAGGAAATTTTAGAACAACAATTATGTGCATTCATACTACCGCACACGTGTACCACCGGGATACATTGGTACAGATCGGAGAATATGCAGAATACTTTATTACAAACGGAATACTTGACACACTACGCGAGTTTCGCCTGCCGGGTATGGAGACCAGTGGTGTTGCTCGATGCATCTGGCCGGTAAAGGGACATCTTCGGCAGGGAACGTTGAACGAGCGTGCCAGTGGAAAGCTAATGCTAGCCGGCCACCTGTTCCATCAATCCTGCTTGCAAGTGTCCGCTCATTAGACAACAAACTGGACTGCATCCAACTTCAACGAAACTCCCAACGCGAGTTCAGAGACTGCTGGGTTTTTGTTGTTGTGGAAATATTGCTGTATCGGACTATCCAGCTACCAGGCCGGCTGCTCTGTCGCCGGGTAAGACTAGCTAGTGGAGGTGGGCTGTGTTAACATGGACTGCCTGGTGCAGAAATGGGGTGCTTGTATCCAACTAACTGCTAACTGCTGGTGGAGTTTGTGACTGTTAAATGCCGACCATTCTACATTCCACGCAAATTTACGGCTGTGTTTATACTCGGTGTTTATAGCCCACCAAGCGCTAATGCTAGTAGCTATGTGTTAGCTGAACTTTACGGAGCATATAATGTGTGTGCACTAAATGTACCCTGTTTTGTATGTCGTTTTTATATAATGTCAACACTTAAGTTGAGTTGACTGTCTCACTGTCTGTCTGTCTGTCTGTAAATGGTAGGCGTGGCTTGGGAGTAGACGCTAAAGCAGCGAAGCAAGTGCATTCTGGGATTTGGTGTCTTTCATCCACATGAGCCAAAAACACATTTTCTGGCTTTTCTCGGCCTAGAAGCCACCAATTTCTAAAAAAAAAATCACATTTCTACTACATAAGTGACCCAGTTTAAAGATATATTCATCTTTCCAACGATGAAATATCCCTTTAAGCCCAGCCCCCTTTACCTCTGCTTCCCTCTGCTTTACCACAGAAGTTCCTCTGTGTGTCTAGTCCCTGACCTTTGACCTGGCTCATAGGTAAGCTTAGCTGTTGCACAGCACTGGCCCTTTTCTATAGATAGCTTTTTTTCCATTGAAGTTCCAAGCTCTCCTATCTCCACTCTCTCTCCGTTCACCTACAACCCCCAACATCCCCATCCTTGGAGTCACCAGGGTATGTGACGGTCTAAATGCCCCCTATTGTTGGGAGAATGGACCTTTTGTCTACACCCCCTGCATGTGCTGACTAAGGGACATCCAGTGAGCCCACTTTTGAGTCCATCCAGGGGTATGAGAGGGGTGGATACAGAGGGTCCGCTAAGCCTTGCAATGACCCCGCCCGAGTGTTAGAGGAATTTCCTGATAAGTGAAGACATGGCCTTAGACCAGCAGAAATGTAGACTGGACTCTTTAGTAGTAAATTGCCCAAACTGTGCCAGTAAAAGCAACAGCTTTGGCTGTCACAAACACGATCATAACAAGATATGATCAATTATATGCTACCAACATAGCCAACATCTTCTGTTGTCGGAAACTAGAACCACAGCATTCTGACACTTCCCATAGCAGTGATGAAATACTTTTTCACACAATATGCCAGATTGAAAACTTAAGCAGTAATGTTTTTTTTTTTTCACTTGAGCATCCAGTCACAATGCTAAATGCTTAAGACAACTTCCTATTTGTACATGAACTCTTAAAAAACGCCATAAAAGACAGTAAAGGCCTGATACGTAAAAGCATCTTAAGAGAAAGGGGAGGGTTAAAAAGGAAGGACAAAGAAAAAAAGATGAATGAGAGCGGTAGCATCTGGGATTATTAATTTTTTTCCATAATAAGGCTCTGCACACACAGCAGTTTGTGGACCAATAATTAATCTCCCTAACATCCCTTTTTAATAGACTTCCATTACCGTGCTTTTAAAAATGGTGCTTTTAAATGAAACCTAATTCACTGAGTACATGAGAGCACACATTAGTGCAGAATAGTATTTACTGGCCATCCTTTAAACAACTCCCTTTAAAATCTAATCCGCTAATGTATCCAAATCACATGGCTGTCCCGGGCTATATATCTTTAATTGTACGCTGGTCCACTTTAACAAGAGTCAGATGCCTGCTAAAGACTCCTCTACATCAAAAAAGCTGCCGCCAAGCACCTAATATCCTCTGCCGTCACAATGCTGCCGTTTCACCACCCATGTTCATAAAACCCAGTCCTCTCCACCCCTCCTTCCCGGACCCCCTCCTTTCACTTGATTGGGCTAATTGTGTTTCCTGCTGAATGCAGTAAACTCAGGGGAAGCTAGGAAGTGCATATGCACGTACCCTGGAGCGTGCATACAAACTCCAATTCACACTGTAGGCGGCTTTTCAAACAAGAGGCCATTAGAGACAATAGGCAGGCTCGTTCACTTTCTAAGGGTCCAATTTACATGGCAGTGGCAGGTACTAAAGCCTCTCCAGCCCTTTGGAGTATAGACTCCTCTTCCGACACCTCTCCATTGGTCATGCGTTTGAAATAGCTCATTATCTATTGGTGGTTTAACACATGAAGATCAATTTGACCATGCATCTATCCATGTATCTACTAAAGTGTCCTTGAGCAGGAAAAGAAACCTGTAACTAAACCCTCCTCTCATTACAAGACACAAAGCTTTTTTTTTTTTTTTTAAATACGGCGAAAAAG
This sequence comes from Sander lucioperca, assembly GCF_008315115.2. NCBI lineage: Eukaryota > Metazoa > Chordata > Actinopteri > Perciformes > Percidae > Sander > Sander lucioperca. The sequence continues at coordinate 13,031,189 of NC_050191.1, forward strand.
ATAGGAGTGCTTCACATTTCAGTAATGGCTGGTTAAGTGTAAGAAGAATTCTTACACTTAATTCTTAAGTGTAAAAGGTTTTTTCGAAGGTATTGCCGCATCTGGTCCAGCCGGATCTGATAACTCATCGGTTTTCACCCGGAGAGCCGTCACGGAACCGCACTGTGGTCGCCTTTGTTATCACAGACTGTCACTCTTTTTCTCTTCATCCCTCTCTTTCTCTTTGTCAATCTGGGTGAGCTCCTGTTGACCTGAGGGCCTCTGCGGTGGGAGCGGGCCACACTGGACCACTTCAGAGCCCATCCCAAAACCACACCAAGCTTCCCGTGCAATCAATGGGTGTATTTCTCTTTCTCTGCTCGCTCTCTGTCTCTCTTTATCTGAAACCTCATCCCTCTCAGCGCTGGTGACCTGGTCCGTGTGTGTTGCGGCCTTGGCAGAGGTAGTGCGTTTAGCGAACGGGAGGGAAGTCATATGTTAGCAGTTTGAACCTACAGCCCCAATTAGAGGCAGCTGTTGCTGTGCTATCGCACCACAGTGGAGGGGAGGGGGGCTGAATTTATGGTCTGCGTCTCCGTGGCGACCCATGTTTGATGTGCAGATAATTAGGAAGTGAATTGCATCCTGTGGGTTGCTGCTGGAAGGGGCATGCAATAATAAGAAACAGAGAGAAAGGGAGAACCAGGAGATGAACAGCTGAGAGGTAAGATGGATATTGAGGTAGTAGCAGGGTCAGGTAGTGTGCCAACAGAAGCTGGAGGCCGTCTGCTCTTTATAGGCAGTGCCACCATGCACTCATTGCCCCTTGTGTATGTGTGTGCATGTTCCAGTCTGGGGTGCATGACTTTGCATTGCTGACAAACTTGACCCCCGTTTTTGTGTGCGTCTGAATTTACTCATACTCTAGGACTAAATCAGTTAATGCACCACTGGATTCATCTTTAAGCTCCTCTTCTCTTTACATACCATCCTTTGACTCTCTCAAGAACATGCCTGTGCAAGTTAGCGAGCTCTGAACATATTACAAACTTGGCAAGAAGAGTTAACAAGTGGTGGAAGAAACCGAATAGATCAAAGAACTAAGTGTGTGTCCCTATAGATTAAGTAAAAATGCACTAACATTCGCCTGGACATGTAATTTCAAGCATCTTGAATAATCACCTGTCAAATTTGTACCATGCAAGTTTCGGTTGAGACTACCTTTAAAGCTTTTCTCAAAAGCTTGGTCTCAACTCAAATACCATTAACTTGTTCCATAGCAACCATTTGTTTTCCCCACTTTCTTCATCACCACCTTGCATGTCATTTCGACTCTGACCCCTTCAGCCAGAAGCCACGACCCTTGCTCATTGTCCTCCCAATTTCCCTGGAGAGGATCAGAATCCAGAAATCCAATCTGAAAAAAAGCCTCTTGAATAAAAATAAATCGCAATTGATTCCTCACAGTCAAGTGTTAAGTCAGTCAATAAAATGTTCTGAGAGACTCTGCTGGTCACTGTATGAGCAACAATAGGGCCAGATTGTGTTGTTTGGTGTCTTTTGTTTCTCTCCAGCTTTTCCGGTGAATGAAACACAATAGGAAGGAATGCATTGGTTTCTGCTTGAGTGCTAAACCCAATCAGGATGATAACAATGCCCTTTAAATGACTAAGACAGACTTTAACTATCCTCCAGAGCATCAGATTAGCGTGTTACAATCTAACCCCCTGTGGCCGGCTATTCATGTGCAATGTAAGACCAACACACTTAACAACAAACGCGCAAACATTATAGGATTGGGTATCCTAATACTTGTTGAATACAGACCAAAATGTGCCCGGGGTTATATGAAAGTGTCAAGTATAGAAAAGTTGGCATCAAATACTTCTTAGGTTTGTTTACTTATTATATGATCAGATATTTAATTATCTAAGTGAGAAACGTCTTCTTATTTCGGATTATTAATTTTTTATTTGATGCATTCTGATCCAATACCAAGTAACACAAGGGCCACAATCACCAATCGCCACTTTAAATAATCTTTATTATTAAAAGGAGCTAATGTAATATACGGGAGGGCAATGTGTCATGAAGAGCCAAATGCATCATTAATAGTCTACATCAGAATACATTTTCATTACCGTCATCTCACATTATTGTGTGGATTCTCTGAACTGAGCTGCAGAGAAGCAAGTGGTGGACGGACTACAAAGAGTGTTAATGTAACCAGACATGATCTAATGTGAGACAGACCTACAGTTTTAATACATTAGGTGTCAATCCACCCACCCCCTAGGGTAAGGTGTTACACATTACAATACGGCATAAGAGGCATATTACAACAATAAAACTAAAATCATGTGATTGTTCCTTTCCATTACTCTTAGAATATAAAGAGAGAAAAGTTCTGACCCAAACGTGGACCAGGAAGAAGTGGAGTAGAGTGATGCTTGATCCATATCAGTGTTGTGACACACTTGAAATATCAATCAGTGACTTCACTGACTCTTTAAAATCAGACATCTAAGCATCCTGGTTATGCATCATTACACCATTAAGGATACAGGAGGATCTGGGTTATGCAACAGAACACACACACACACACACATATGTATGCAATGCATTAATCACAGTCAAAACAAGCTCTCCAACCAAGGACCCTCACAGCTCTCACGTATTCCCAGGAATGCAGAGAAAAGGGAAAATATTCTGATAAGAAGCTGTTTTCTTATGGGCAGCTAGGAGGGGGTCGTTGCATTTGTTTTACTCTATGAAAACATGTGATGTGTCTGAGAGTATCTGTATTCCCATTACGACATGTGCCTTGGTGCCATGAGAAAAGTATGCCTGACTGTTGCCCAGGGAAAAGAAATCCAAGGCTTTCATGAAGACGTGGTGAGACAAAGTGTCAATGAAGGCGAAAGGGAGCATATGTACTGTGCCAAGGGCCCTGATTTAATAAAAATTAAAAAAAACACAACAAACCTCATTTTCACCCCCTCTTTTATTCTTCATTTCATTTTCCATCTTTTTTCCTTTTTACATTGAAAAACCACTGGCCCATCCCCCTCTGCTGCTGTCCTGCTTTTCTGTGCTGAGGGTCGCTGACAAAAGGAATTGTGCAAACGAGCCTTTAAAATCCCTAAATGGTTGTGGTCTGTGCACAATGGGCCAAAGAATGCGGTGCTGGACAAAGACCGGCCCTTGCCCCACCACTCCGCCCTGCAGTGATGGATCCGAACGGACGCATGAACGTGGGCTGGAGTTGGGGCTGTGGAGGCGCCACCTCGCCCCCCACTGGGCCAACCAAAAGGGACAGGCCTCAGGAATACACTGGAACCCCAGCCAAGGGCCTCAAAACAATCACGAGCTGCTAACTAGCCTCACCATCCATAGGCCTTGATTGATATGGGAAGCGCATGCTTGCTTCTCCATACAGCTCCCTCCATCACTCTTTATCATCTTCAAAGCCTGAAATTATTCCCCCTTTCAAAGCCAACGCTACAGATTAGATGGGGGCAGCCATTAAATTCTGTTTTTATGTACGTAACAGGTTTATATTAGCCCTCAAATCATGTTTTATGAGCGTCCAATATGCCTTCCAGGGATATAGGCTGTAACGAATGGCATAGAAATGAAAATGAAAGAGCAATGGTGAAATCAGAGAATGAAGGTATGGACAAATTATAATAAGTGTTTTATTAATGGGGACTGCCCCCCTCTAGACTAAGAGTACTGAGGAAAACGTTAATTTGCATGGTTCACGGATATGGAAAATGTGAAATGACAACCCTGATTAAAGATAGAGTACTGGATGGTGCTTTGAGGAGCAGTCAAACTTTACAGGCAAACTGAAAACAGGTTGCTGACGTTAAAGCAAATGATCCACAGTTGTTTGAATGTACTATTTCTAACCAATTAGCTGGAGGGAAAAGTGCTCAAAAGCAAATCAAGTCATTTACCTACTCCTCAATCCACCCATTACATACATTTGCTTTTTCCTCTTCACGGTCAGAATTATCCCAGCATGCATGGGGGGAAAAGGAGAGAAACACCTTGTTCCAAGTCTTCAGTTCATCTGATCTTTCTGTCTTTGAACTGTGGGAGCAAAACAAGCACCTGGAGGAAACCCACACAGACACGAGTGGACAGTGTTGGGGAGTAACGGAATACTAATTAGGGGTGGTACGGTTCATGAAAAAACATCCGACCCGCTCGGTTCGTCAGTACACTGTTAATGTGCACTAACCACTTACTGCCGTAGTGCCCACTTTTGACACCTATGTTAAAACACTTACTGGAAACGACGAGGGGGTGAGCTGATGAGCGTGACGAACGCAACACATGGCAGCTGATTGGACGAACGTGTCACGTGGTTCTTGCTGCTCCCGAATTTCAAAACAGACTCTAATGGCATCTCGTTCTGAATATGATCTCGTATTTTACGAAAATAGTTCACCGAAACGTGTTTCTGACAACATTTTAAGCAAGAAATAGGCCATACAGTTGCTGAATCTGTCCGTTTTTTTGATCGAAAAGGTCAGTTTAAAAGATTTTCGTCAGATTTTGAGAGGCGCTGAGCCGACCGCTCCTCAGGTGGAGTGTGGAGTGCTGCTGCTGCAGGTCAGGTCACATGCAGAAATGTCAAGTGGGAGAAATGAGGAAGGCTGCCCAGAGTTGGAGGATGCGCTAGCGTCGTATATAGTCTGGTGTGTGGGAACATTTTGGATTTCATGTTACCTATGATGACAGTGGAAATAAAACAATAGATAGAACTGCCACTGTGTGCATGTATTGTGCAACATGCATTCAATATGCTAATTGCATATGCTGAAGTATATTTCTGGAGTGTTAAAGATTAAAAGAAAAAATAACAAGAATCGTACAGAACCGAAAACCGTGACCCTAAAACTGTGATACGAACCGAACCGTGGATTTTGTGAACCGTACCACCCCTAGAATACATGTACCGGCGTTACGTATTCAGAATGCAAATTATGAGTAACTGTATTCAGTTACAGTTACAATTTAAATAGTTGGTATTTAGAATACAGTTACATTGTTGAAATCAATGGATTACATGACGATACTTCTGTTTCACGAGTTTATTCACTCTCTAAATAAATTAAGGAAACTCCATGCATTTCCCAGAAGCCCCAATATGAAAACGAAAAAATTAGCTATTTACGCGATCAGTCACAATGGAGTTGGAACCGGCACAACAGAGCCAGGGCAGGAATGCGTTTCTATCTTGGAGATTCAAACAGCATTTCACATTAAAGAAAGAGACGGGAGAACAAAATATAACTGTGCAGCAACCAACCTCCTTTCAGCGTCGAAATTACTCCACCTCCAACCTGAAGAAGCATCTTAAAGTAAGGTTGTTTTTTTAGCCAGGAGTAGTCGTCTGCTGTAGTTTTACTGGTCACCTTGCTATTTTATAGTTGTATCAGGTAGCTACCTGCTTAGTTGACGTGCGACTTTACATTCTCCTACGTGTTGATTTACAAGCCCCAGAGCCGTTGAAAGACTGACTAGCCCCGTTTGACATGCTAGCTAACGTTAGCTAAAATTAGCTCGTGGTACCTTAGACTTTGGTTAGATTTTTGTAGTATGCAGTTCGGGACTACAAATACAACAATCTATCTGCTTGTTTAGGTACACATTCAGCCAGTTGGAACAGAAGAACACACCAGAATAGGCCTGTTTAGTAGGCAGGATTTCATGGACGCATTCCTACACTTATAAAATGCAATTCAAAGTGGAAGTAATCCAAGTATTTAGAATACGCTACTCAGATTGAGTAATGTAACGGAATACGTTACAAATTATATTTTTGGCCATGTATTCTGTATTCTGTAACGGAATACGTTTTGAAAGTATCCTTCCCAACACTGGGGGTGGACATACAGTAGTGACAGCCACTAATTCACCACACTGCCATGATGTTGCTCAAAAACACTCACACAACAATCCATGAACATTAGCATTATGTAATCTGTACCCAGGATGCAGCTGCAGTGCATGGACATCCTTCAGGGGTCAGATTGGCAGCTAATTTCCTCCATCCTTTTGTTACTCAAAACAAGCAGCAAGAAACTTGTTTGGTTTTTTAATAAGAACTTGCAACATCACAAGTATAATATGTCGAAACTCAGGCTACATAAAAGCCACCAGTTAGGCCCTCCACGTCACATCTGATTGATGACAATTGCCGTCTGCTTCTAAACACACAATCAATTGAGCACTGAAGGTTTCCACAAGCCTGTCGTTATTTTCTAAGAGATAAAAGGCAATAAACAACTTATGGGTGTGAAATTACAACTCAGCAGGGCTGGAGGATAGAGTCGTACACTTTGAGCTTGGGATGATATTTTGAAACACTCAGTGCTATTATGGCTTCACACAATGCAGAATTCCATCCACTGGTGTATACCATGTGACTGTTTTACTACTGAGCTTCAAACAGTTGGCTGGGTGTTTGTCTGTGTGCGTCTGTTGTAGAGGGCTGTGGCTCGATGTGCAGTCAAAGCAAGTTGTAACATCACACAAACAAAAAAATAAAAGGGAACCATTGACTTCATGTTTGCATCAGTATGTATTGGCCACATGTACAGTATTTGACTGAATTTTGACTCGTTTCTTCTCCTAATCCAACACCGTTTCAATCAATTCAATGTAGTTCTTGTAAATAAAGTTTTCCAATCCCTGCTTATTAGACATTTAATATTCAACATTTCTGGACAAAATGTGTCTTCACATTTTAATTTAAATCTAAACACCTAGTGAGTGACTTCTAATAAAATCAGCTGTTTAAGCTTCCTCATTTTTCTAACTGACCTGATGACACACACGCACACACTGAGATCACAGTGTTCTTAAATTGTACCGCTCTTTTCCCTCCCTTTTTCTCTCTTCAATGTTATTGCACTCCTTATCTCATTCACACATTATCCCTCCTGTTTCTCTTTCACTTTCTATGTCTTTGTCCAGATAATAAGCTGTAAAAGTTAAAACTTGATCTTCCTGTAGTGCTCTATTGAAGCCTAGTGTGATAAGACATGGCAAGAACAAAAGAAAGCCGGTACAGTGAAGATCTTTTGAAGTACTTTGAGTAGTATTGCTTTTTGTAAGTTGCAAGCATTTACTAGTAATGAAATGTGGATGTAGATGATTGATTCTTTATCAATATTGGGTGTTACTTATATAGCCTTGACATCGCACGTTTCAGGCAATCTTCTGAAAAGGGTTCACACACCTCCTGTGTGTATCCTGTGATGCCCTGAGGCCAGTATTACTCACAATGGTGGTATTTTCAAGCCCTGACTTCATATCCTGCCCTCGGTTTTGTCTTATTTGACTGGGCCCCCCCCCAACCTTCTTGGAGCGTGCACCCCAATCTATGTAAATCCCCTATACATACCTCAGCTGCACTTAGAAGCATGTCGATTACTGGCACAATTGCTGCGAGGTTGAGCGGACACAGCGCAATCAGAGGAGCCGCGAAACTGAGAGGTAATCCAGTGCTGTTACATTTTTAATAACACATGCTCATTTTTAACAATGCTCACATTCATTCATAAAACAAGGAAAAAAGATGGCTAAGCTGTGTTCTGTTAATGTTTTACCAATTTGGTTAATGCCTTCCTTACCACTTTCCTTTCACTTCTTGTAAGACACACACACACACACACACACACACACACACACACACACACACACACACACACACACACACACACACACAACCCCTCCCTGCACTTGTTTTATTGCTTTTGAGTGGGTGGTGTTAGTGATACCTCTCTGATTCATACCGCTGTTTGAAGTAGGATCAATTTTCCAGCTGTGCACATGCCATTCACTCAGGTATCCACCCACAGACAAAGTAATGCTGCTTTTCTCCCACCTTCTACTTTGAGTAGTAATGGCTTTTGGAATGTGGTCAAAGACCAGTTTTGAAAAGATCGCCACTAGCACTAATAAACGCAGGATGCCAAAAAAACACCAAGACCTACAGGCTGACAGACAGAGGAGATATTGTACATGTTAGACAAAGCAGCATGCATAGAGAGAAAGATGGAGACAGAGAGGACCAGCAGTGACTCTTTGGTCATGGTTCAAGCTCAGATTTCTAGTTGCTGGTTTACTATGAATCCAGTGTGGTGAATAAATATAGTGAAACCAGGTATCAGGTGGCCAGCATTTATCTTTGGTAGATCAGCTAAGCCTGACACCCACTCAGCCATCCTACCGGTACCTGTTAACCAAGCCAAGTTTCCTAAGCTCGCTTTTGTAATGGTGATGTTAGTCATGGCAGACCATGTCCCTCTGTAACCTTGTCCAATTTTACATTGACCAACTGGAAGAAGAGGAAGATTGTTGTTTAGCCGTCTTAAGACCAGATTATGCTCAAAACAAACTTTGTTCATACGACTTGTACGACAAGGCAAGAGTTCATACTGTCCAAACAGCCAAACTCGAGGGCCAATTGAAAAGCCTTTCAGCTGACCTTCTTTGAAAGGTGCATGGGCATAATGGTACAGATTTTCAGACTCTCCTGGAAGGCATTCATAGTAGCGCACACACAAAAAGTGACAGAATTAGCTGTGTAAAGAATACAAAAGTGAGCTTTAGAGAAATTCAAACCCTGCGTACTTTTTAATCTCAACACACCCAACCAATGGCTGCATGAAGTGGCCGTGCTTGTTGGATTGGGGGTTTCAGAAAGATGCAGAAATCCTAATTTCAGAAAAGTGTGGGGCGAAAAGGTTTCATGCGCTATTGGACCAACCAACAAGCACTTCTGTTGGAGTATACTGGCGCCTTAACTGGCATGTGTCTGTCCCACTCCTTCCTAAATGCTGACTGTAGTGCATCATTTTCCTGTTTGTACAACCAAAGAGAAGGAAAATAAAGATATTTAGCCATTTCCTAACATCTAGGCTTTTTAGTGAAGCTGAAGATCTTTATGTAAATGACCTGAAAGTGTGAACGCAATTTT